>NC_135235.1:504054927-504379427 GCF_051348905.1 Ranitomeya variabilis
AAAAAGTCACAAAACAGGTGAAAGGCAAAAAATAAAGATGATTTTTTACTTAATTTGAAAATTTTTGCAAGGCAACAAATACAAGCTAAAAAAGAACAGTGCCTAAATGTGATCCATGGGAAGGAGGCATGGAAATAATACACTGTTGTTTTGTATTTAAAAGTATTTTATGAACAGTACTATAATGCTATCCACAGGCAAAAGAGGCAAATGACCCCAGAGGCCTTCAATACATGGGTATTGTCACTGTGCTAAAGGGGTATTCCCATCTCAAAGATCCTATCCCAATATACACTCACCGGCCACTTTATTAGGTACACCTGTCCAACTTCTTGTTAACACTTAATTTCTAATCAGCCAATCACATGGCGGCAACTCAGTGCATTTAGGCATGTAGACATGGTCAAGACAATCTCCTGCAGTTCAAACCGAGCATCAGTATGGGGAAGAAAGGTGATTTGAGTGCCTTTGAACGTGGCATGGTTGTTGGTGCCAGAAGGGCTGGTCTGAGTATTTCAGAAACTGCTGATCTACTGGGATTTTCACGCACAACCATCTCTAGGGTTTACAGAGAATGGTCCGAAAAAGAAAAAAAATCCAGTGAGCGGCAGTTCTGTGGGCGGAAATGCCTTGTTGATGCCAGAGGTCAGAGGAGAATGGGCAGACTGGTTCGAGCTGATAGAAAGGCAACAGTGACTCAAATCGCCACCCGTTACAACCAAGGTAGGCCTAAGAGCATCTCTGAACGCACAGTGCGTCGAACTTTGAGGCAGATGGGCTACAGCAGCAGAAGACCACACCGGGTACCACTCCTTTCAGCTAAGAACAGGAAACTGAGGCTACAATTTGTACAAGCTCATCGAAATTGGACAGTAGAAGATTGGAAAAACGTTGCTTGGTCTGATGAGTCTCGATTTCTGCTGCGACATTCGGATGGTAGGGTCAGAATTTGGCGTAAACAACATGAAAGCATGGATCCATCCTGCCTTGTATGGAGCATCTTTGGGATGTGCAGCCGACAAATCTGCGGCAACTGTGTGATGCCATCATGTCAATATGGACCAAAATCTCTGAGGAATGCTTCCAGCACCTTGTTGAATCTATGCCACGAAGAATTGAGGCAGTTCTGAAGGCAAAAGGGGGTCCAACCCGTTACTAGCATGGTGTACCTAATAAAGTGGCCGGTGAGTGTATATTGGGTGTAATAATAATCATAATATTAACAAATACCTCCAATTAGAAATGTAGTATAGTTCGTCTGATTAGTTTTCTCACTTTCCCTATGTATGGCATTGCAGCAGCTTAGATATCCATGGATACAAAAGGGAAAAGAGGAGGGCACCACCAAAACAAAAATAAAAAATGAAGAAAAATGGAATCTTCTACAACATGCTATTGCATAACATGAACAAAGGACTGAGAAAAAGACACATGCTGAGAAATAGGGATCACCCACTGCAAAAACAAATCTTTATTTGATAATCACACATACAAACACAGGACAATATTAAAAACGTTTAAAAACACAAACATGGTTGATTAACATGTCATGCCTACAATTAGGCCGGTGTCACACTAGGCGTATGAAAATACGGTCCATTTTTTACGGCCGTAATACGCAGAAATGTTCCCAAAATAGTGATCCATATGTCATCCGTAGGCAGGGTGTGGCAGCGTATTTTGCGCATGTCATCCTCCGTATGTAATCCGTATGGCATCCGTACTGCGATATTTTCTCGCAGGCTTGCAAAACCAACATACAATGGATCCATGGGCTCAAATATTCGTTAAAACATATATACAGTGAGACATACTGTATATATATATATATATATATATATATATATATATATATATATATATATATGTATATATATATATATATACTGTATTTATATTTAATTCAGCGCTAGATAGCAGAAAAGCAGGTAATTCAATTGCCGGCTTTTCCTATGTCCTTCACAAACCCGACATGATATGAGACATGGTTTACATACAGTAAACCATCTCATATCCCTTCTTTTATTACATATTCCTCTTTACTAATGTAAGAAGTGTCTTGGTGTCAAATTTGGGGGCTCTAGCTATTAAATTAAAGGGCTAAATCGTGGAAAAAACTGGCATGGGCTCCCGTGCAATTTTCCCTGCCAGAACGGGGAAAGCCAGTGACTGAGGGCAGATATTAATAGCCTAGAGAGGGACCATGGTTATTGCCCCCCCCCCCTAAAAACATCTGCCCCCAGCCACCCCAGAAAAGGCACATCTGTAAGATGTGCTGCTGAGAACAATGATTTTGTTCCGGCAAAAACAATCTGAATATGCAGCATTTTACTTGTTTAGTAAAATACACCCCATTGTCCTCCATATATTATAATGTGCACCACAGTCCTCCATATAGTATAATACACTCCCTATAGTCCTCCATATATTAAAATACACTGCTCAGTCCTCCACAGAGCATAATACACTCCTCATAGTCCTCCATATAGTATAATGCACCGCTATAGTCATCCATGTAGTACAATTCACTTCCCATAATATAATGCACCCCATAGTTCTTCATATAGTATAACATATTCCCCATAGTCCTCGATACAGTATAATGCAGCCCACATACAGTATAATGCAGCCACCACCCTACAGAGTATAATGCAGCCACCCCAGAGTATAATGTAACCCCCCATAGAATATAATGCAGCCCCCCCATAGAGTATGATGAAATCACCCCTCATAGAATATAAATGTAATACAGCCCCCCATAGAATTTAATGTAGCCCCGAATAGAATAGAATACAGCCCACCTCCCCATAGAATATAATGCAGCCCCATCAGAGTATGATGCAATCATCCCTCATAAAATCTAATACAGCCCCCCATAGAATATAATACAGCCCACCTCCCCATAATATATAATGTAGCCCCCCATAGAATATAATGCAGCCCCCCATAGTATATAAGACAGCCTCCCCCATAGAATATAATATACCCCCATAGTATATAACACAGCCTCCCCTACAGAATATAATATACCCCCGCAATAGTATATAACACACCCACATAGTATATAACACGGCCTCCCCATAGAATATAATATACCCCCTATAGTATATAGCAAAGCCCGCATAATATAGCACAGCCCGCGTAGTAGTATACAGCACAGCCCACACAGTGGTATATACAGCACAGCCCACACAGTGCTATATACAGCACAGCCCACACAGTGGTATATACAGCACAGCCCACACAGTGCTATATACAGCACAACCCACACAGTGCTATATACAGCACAGCCCACACAGTGCTATATACAGCACAGCCCACACAGTGCTATATACAGCACAGCCCACACAGTGCTATATACAACACAACTGTTATGATCTGGTGGCCTTGGAGCCGCATCACACTTTCTCTGGAGTTGGTGGAACCTGTACTGACCGCAATCCTGAACTAACACCGCAACTAGAAGTAGCCGTGGGGTGTGCCTAACACTTCCTAGACACCTCGACACAGCCGGAGGACTAAATACCCCTATAGATGGAAATGGGAATGCTATCTTGCCTCAGAGCAGACCCCCAAAGGATAGGCAGCCCCCCACGAATAATGACTGTGAGTAGGAGAAGAATAGACACACGCAGGTAGAAAACAGGATTTAGCAAAAGAGGTCACTCTAGCTAAATAGGAAAGGATAGGACAGATAACTAGGCGGTCAGTATTAAAACCCTTCCAAAAATATCCACAGCAGATAATACAAAAAGTTCCACAATCTAACTAAAGACATGGAATGTATATCTGCCACTCCAGAGAATCCAGCAAGACTGAGAAAATACTGACACAATCTAAGCTGGACAAGAAAACACAAAGAATAGCACTGAATTGTGAAGCACACAACATGTGTGCCACAGGGAAAAAGAACCAGACACTTATCTTTGCTGATTTGGCAGAAAGGCAGGAGGAACCAGGCAGAGGTCCTACACCTCCCAACAACAATTGACAACTGGCAAGGACTAATGAATCCTGCATGCCTAAATACCCCAGTCAGATCTGCAATCAGCAGATACACCTGACCAGGACTGCAACTCAGGGGCAACTGCATTACCACCTACAACCACCGGAGGGAGCCCAAAAGCAGAATTCACAACACACAGCCCACACAGTGCTATATACAGCACAGCCCACACAGTGCTATATACAGCACAGCCCACACAGTGCTTTATACAGCACAGCCCACACAGTGCTATATATAGCACAGCCCACACAGTGCTATATACAGCACAGCCCACACAGTGCTATATACAACACAGCCCACACAGTGCTATATACAGCACAGCTCACACAGTGCTATATACAGAACAGCCCACACAGTGCTATATACAGCACAGCCCACACAGTGCTATATACAGCACAGCCCACACAGGGATATATACAGCACAGCCCACACAGGGGTATATACAGCACAGCCCACACAGGGGTATATACAGCACAGCCCACACAGGGGTATATACAGCCCAGCCCACACAGGGGTATATACAGCACAGCCCACACAGTGGTATATACAGCACAGCACACACAGGGATATATAGAGCACAGCCCACACAGGGGTATATACAGCACAGCCCACATAGGGGTATATACAGCACAGCCCACACAGGGGTATATACAGCACAGCCCACACAGGGATATATAGAGCACAGCCCACACAGGGGTATATACAGCACAGCCCACACAGTGGTATATACAGCACAGCCCACACAGGGATATATAGAGCACAGCCCACACAGGGATATATAGAGCACAGCCCACACAGGGATATATACAGCACAGCCCACATCTCATCTCTCCCCCAGCAACCCCCCCCCCCCCCGATAATGGCCCCACAGTCCAGTTAAAAAACAACAACACACTCCTCACCTTTCCTTTTGCCCGCGCTGCTCCCTGCTCCTGTCTCGAAGGCTGCAGTCTGCCCAGGACACAGCAGGTGCGCAATGATATGACGTCATCGCGCACCCGCAGTGTACTGTCAGAGGCAGAGCGGGGAATGATGGGAGAGGGAGCATCAGGAGACGCTCTCTCCTCCATCATTGCATTGAACTATACCGGCGTCATAGACGCCGGTATAGTTAAATGCGGCGGCGGCACTGGCGGGGGGAGGGGGAGGAACAGTGCAGCGGCCCACTACTGGCACCGGCCCTTCTGGCATTTGCCAGAAGTGCCCGATGGCCAGTCCGGCCCTGCTTGTGGATGTTCTAGATGTTATTTCTTCCTCTCTGTCCCCCAGATGGTGTGGATAGGACAAACCCGTATGACTGATGGCCTGAGACTTGTTTATAGGGACCCTAGAGACGCCCCAACCCCCACAAGTTGCCACTGTGTCTTCTTAGGTGTTAAGGTCGGGCAGCCAACTTGGAATTGACTGTCCTGCCGGTCTCTGAAGTAAAGAGTAGAGTCAATTACTCCCTCGGTGTTCCGGCCACCGGCTACGCACCTCAGAAGGAGGCAGCCTATTTCAGGGCAGAACTCCTCCTGGTGGTTTCTCCTTGTGCTATGACTTCGTTTCTCACTCTCTACAATACACTTCTCTTCGTGGCCGCTCTTAGGATGCTGCCGCACGTGGGGCAGGCGCAGCTCCGTGTCTTTCTGTTCTAGCTAGGCCTCTGTCAGGATCCCACCCCTGACAGGGACCCTCTGTCTGCAGCTCCGATGTTCCTCCTTTCCCCCTGTCTGCCTGACAGGTGTTGCCTGGGCAAAGCCCAGTCAGCTTCTCTCTAACTTTCTATCCAGCCCACCAGTTTTACCCTTCTGTGAGGAGTGCCCTAATAGATAGGAGCATGGCTCCCCCTGGTGGTCTGGAGTGTGAAGTGTGGTGTATGGTTTGTGATACCTGGTAGGAAGATCTCCTTTATTGCCATCAGGCGTAATATCACTCCCCCTGGTGGAAGAATGACATTACTGCAACGACCAGGACTCTGGGGCGCTGCACGTGCAATGCGAGAAACTTGCACGAGTCTCTCGCCTCAATACCCGACATCTCTCCCGACCATCAATAAGTCGGTGCCACCATACACGAGACTGTCAGCCCAACATGTCGATATTGGCGTGACCAGCCAATGTTAGTATAATGTGAATGGGGGTCTTTAGGTATCTGACAGAGAGAGGGACACAATTGTGGTGTGCCAATAAAGGTTTTTTTCAATCAGAAAGCTAACATTAATGTTTTGGATAGCTATCTATACTAACGATCAACAGATTGCTTCTTCAAGTTCCCTAGTGGTAAAAAAAAAAGTGAAATTAGTTGTACTTTTTTTTCTTATAAAAAAAATATTTTTTTCTAAAGTACGTCACTTTAAAAATACATATTTAAAAACACACCACTGCAATCACAATGTCCCCATTAAAAATCACATCACAGAGTTCATGCCGCAAATGAAACACACAAAAAATAAATGGCAGACTTGCTGTATTTTACATTCCTCCACCAAAAAATAATAAAAGCTAATCAATAAATTATATGTAGTTATATATGGAGGCTTTTTTAAGTGAAATTTGGAGCAGAATCTACTCCAAAATCCCAAGGGAAACCCACTTCAAATACTATGTGAATAATCTTCCCTATTAATTTTCATGAGAAAACATGCCTAGGCCACGTGCTTCTTTTCCACATTTCTTCTTGTGTATAAAAGCAGTGAAGTGTTACCACTTGAACAAACTTTATGTCACATCTGCAAAAAGCATGTAAAAAAGCACACCAAAAACACACAAAGAAAACTTAATTTTTAAGTGTTTTTTTTTTACATGGATTTTTCAGCCAAAAAAATTCACTTCTCTTGTGAACAGACCATTAAGGCAATGTGCATACGCTGCGGATTTTGCTGCAGATCCGCAGCGGATTTGACGTTGCGGATCTGCAGCTGTTTTCCATGCGTTATACAATACTATGTAAACCTATGGAAAACAAAATCCGCAGTGCACATGCTGCGGAATAAACCGCACGAAAACGCTGCGTTGTTTATTCCGAAGCATGTCAATTTTACACCTGCTCCATAATAGAAATCTGCAGGTGTAAAAACGCAGGTGGAATCTGCACAAAAACTGTGGAAAAACCGCAGTAAATCCTGCGGATTTGCCAAAATCAGTGTGGAAAAATCTGCACACCATTCCGCAATGTGTGCACATACCCTAAGAATCAAACTAGTGGGATCCCAAGAGGTTAATCTAAGGCCTGCTAGACATCATCATTTGCTCCTTGGTTATTGTTTGGCACTAGTGCATGGCATTTGTGGTAGTAAAAGCTAGCACTTCTGGGAGCTCTTGGCACTAGCTGAAACCTTTAGACCTTTTTGACCACTACTCATGGAAACTCTTTGGCTGGCACTTATTGGGGCAGAGTAGCTGGTATTTGTAGGGACCATAGATGATATGGAAGCCTTCCTCTTTGGGTGGCACAATGGAACAGCCTTAGGCTGCTGTCACACTATCAGTATTTGGTCAGTATTTTACCTCAGTATTTGTAGCCAAAACCAGGAGTGGGTGATAAATACAGAAGTGGTGCATATGTTTCTATTATACTTTTCCTCTGATTGTTCCACTCCTGGTTTTGGCTTACACATACTGAGGTAAAATTCTGACCAAATACTGATAGTGTGACAGCAGCCTAAAGGCCCCGTCTCACATAGCGAGATCGCTAGCGAGATCGCTGCTGAGTCACAAGTTTTGTGACGCAACAGCGACCTCCATAGCGATCTCGCTATGTGTGACACGTACCAGCGATCAGGCCCCTGCTGCGAGATCGCTGGTCGTGTCGGAATGGCCTGGACCTTTTTTTGGTCGTTGAGGCCCCGCTGACATTGCTGAATCGGTGTGTGTGACACCGATCCAGCGATGTCTTCACTGGTAACCAGGGTAAACATCGGGTTACTAAGCGCAAGGCCGCGCTTAGTAACCCGATGTTTACCCTGGTTACCAGCGTAAATGTAAAAAAAAACAAACAGTACATACTCGCCTTCTGATGTCCGTCAGGTCCCTTGCCGTCTGCTTCCTGCTCTCACTGACTGCCGGCCGTACAGTGAGAAGTGAGAGCACAGCAGTGACGTCACCGCTGCGCTCTCAGTGTACGGCGGCTCAGTCAGAGCAGGAAGCAGACGGCAAGGGACCTGGACACCGAAAGGCGAGTATGTAGTGTTTGTTTTTTTTGGTAACCAGGGTAAACATCGGGTTACTAAGCGCGGCCCTGCGCTTAGTAACCCGATGTTTACCCTGGTTACCGGGTGCTGCAGGGGGACTTCGGCATCGTTGATGACAGTTTCAACGATGCCGAAGTCGTTCCCCTGATCGTTGGTCGCTGGGGAGAGCGGTCTGTGTGACAGCTCCCCAGCGACCACACAGCGACTTACCAACGATCACGGCCAGGTCGTATCGCTGGTCGTGATCGTTGGTAAATCGCTTAGTGAGACGGGGCCTTAAGGGTATGTGTCCACGGTCAGTAAACGCTGCGTGTTTGACGCTGCAGCGTCAAACATGCAGCGTCCAGATGTTCCAGCATAGTGGAGGGGATTTTTTGAAATCCCGTGTCCACTATGCGTGGAAACCCGCACGCGGCGGGCCTGCGTCTTTTCAGATCACAGCATGTCCGTACACCTTGCGGGGACGCAGCGTCCCCGCAAGGCATAACACAGGGCCCTATGGGAGGGGGGCGATGATCCCGGATGTGTACAGTTAACACATCCGGCATCATCGCGTCCCAGAAGAGGGCGGGGCTTAGCGCCGAGCGGCTTCGCCGCTCCGGCGATACCGCCGGCCATCCTGAACGTGGACACGCAGCCTTAGGCTACTTTCACACTAGTCCGTCGGTACAGGCCGTCGCAAACCGTCGGCCTGACGGACAGTGTGCTAATTAATCACAACGTGGGCAGCGGATGCAGTCTTACGACACATCCGCTGCCCAGTGTGATGAGCGGGGAGGAGGGGGCGGAGTTTGGCGGACTCGATGCACAAAAAAAGTTACATGGAACTTTTTTTTTACCGACGGTCCGCCAAAACACGACGGATGCGACGTGTGGCCATACGTTGCAATGCGTCGCTAATGTAAGTCTATGGGGAAAAAACGCATCCTGCAGACAACTTTGCAGGATGGGTTTTTTCTCCTAAACGACGCATTGCGACGTATGCAAAACGACGCTAGTGTGAAAGTAGCCTTAGGCTACTTTCACACTAGCGTCGGGCTCGGCCCGTCGCAGTGCGTCGGGCCGAGGTTACCGACGCTAGCGTTGTATACGCCGCACAACGGGGGCAGCGGATGCATTTTTCCAGCGCATCCGCTGCCCCATTGTGAGGTGCGGGGAGGTGGGGGCGGAGTTCCGGCCGCGCATGCGCGGTCGGAAAAAGCGGACCGTCGGCAGCAAAAAACGTTACATGTAGCGTTTTTTTGTGCCGACGGTCCGCCAAAGCACAACGCATCCGTCGCACGACGGATGCGACGTGTGGCAATCCGTCGCAATGCGTCGCGTAATGTTAGTCAATGGAGAAAAAACGCATCCTGCAAGCACTTTTGCAGGATGCGTTTTTTCTGGAAAACAACGCATTGTGACGGACTGCAGTTAACGCTAGTGTGAAAGTAGCCTTAGGCTTTGGTGTTTTCGAGGCAGTCAAAAAGTACGAGTTTTACTAGCAGAAACCCGCCTCAGGAAACTCTACTATTTGGGAAGGGTTTGTTTAGGTCCTTTTATCTTCACCAATTGCTTTTTGAAGAGGATCTGAAGAATTTTTTTTACATTTTTACTCTGAAGTGTTTTCTGAAGCCTTCTGACTTGGCATGTCACGTTTGGAGCAGATTCCGGGGAATTTTTCAAAGCCACTACAGGAAAAAAAATGCTCCTCATAGGAACAGTAATAGGCCATGGTCACAAATTCAGTATTTGGTCAGTATTTTACCTCAGTATTTGGTCAGTTTTTTACCTCAGTATCTGTAAGCCAAAACCAGGAGTGGGTGATAAATACAGAAGTGGTGCATATGTTTCTATTAGGCTGGCGTCACACTGGCATATTGCATCTGATGCGAGAGCATCGGATGCGATATGCTAATGACACTCGGCTCCTGCTCGCAGCAGAGCAGGAGCCGAGTGTCATGCGTCTGTGCTCCGATTCTCTCGCACAGGGAGGATCGGAGCACAGCTGCGGAGGAGGCGGAGAAATGAATTTCTCCATCTCCTCCATTGCTGGGGTCCGCTTATAACGGACAGCACTCGGATGATATCCAAGTGATGTGCGCTGTCTCACTCGCACCCATAGGCTTATATGGGTGCGAGTGAGCCGAGAGTTTTCCTCGGTCCGAGACAATCGCAGCATGCTGCGATTGTCTCGGACCGAGGAAAACGGCCGACAAAAAGTCGGCTGGTGGGAGCTGCCCCATAGCTGAACATTGGTCCGAGTGCAATGCGATTTTTTATTGCATTGCACTCAGCCGTTTAAAACGCCAGTGTGACGCCGGCCTTATACTTTTTTTCTGATTGTTCCTCTCCTGGTTTTGGCTTACAAATACTGAGGTATAAACTTACCAAATACTGAGGTAAAATACTGACCAAATACTGAGGTAAAATACTGATCAAATACTGAATGTGTGAATGTGGCCTATTACTGTTCCCATGAGGAACTTTTTTTTAAATTAAATAAAATGAAATAGGAAAAGTCTATTGAGATTTTTGGAGCCATTCTTGATGCGCTTATTTGAAACAAATATGCTGAAAAAAAATCCTGAAAACCTCTCTGTGTCAACATTGCCTTATGTGATCCCTGTGTCTATATTTACTATGGAGGAAAGGTGTGGGAACGCAAGAAAGGTAAATGGCCTCATGCCAGTCTGCCGGCCACGGATTGGTGACCTCAGCACAAGGCGGGGGTGTAACTACAACAGGTGCAGGGGTTGGAATCGCACTCGGACCCTGGAACCTTGGGGGCCCTAAAAGTCCCTTTGGCCTATAGAAAAAGACTATTGCTATTAAAGATGTAAAATATTTGGGGCCCCGTTGGAGCTTTCCCATTGGGGCCCATGAGTTTCAAGTTCAGCCACTGGCACAAGCCATAATAGCAAATGAAAAACATATTTTATCATTGTGCAGGGCAGAAAACAAGGGACGCAGCTGCCCATAGCAATCTATCACATCACGGCTTTCATTTGTCAACTTGCCTTAGACAGATGAGAGCTGCAATTGGATTGGTTGCTCTGGGTAACTGCAGCGCTCTTGTACCCTGTCTCTTTAACCGGGCGGTATAAAGCGCGGTGAGCCGGGCCCCTCCTCTCCTCAGCTGAGAGCCGGACACTCCCCGCCGCTGGAGCATTGTGCTGTGCCTGTCTCCGGGATAACACTGCGAGCCACCGACCATGTCTGCGGGAGAAGAAGCTGCCCCTGCCCAGCCCCAGAAGCCTGAGGAGAACCCGGCGGCCGAGGAGCAGGTCCAGGAGGCTCCAGCTGCTGAGGCTCCAGCTGCTGAGGCTCCGGAGGAGAAGCCGGCGGAGGAGGAGGCGGCAGCGGCCCCGGCAGAGCCCCCGCAGCCCGAAGTCACCTACAAGTCCCTGGTCCTGTCCGCACACGGCGGCTATGATAAAGTGAAGCTGCAGACCAAGAAGGGGCAGCCCAAGCCCAAGGCCGGGGAGCTGCTCCTCAGGGTCAGGGCCTGCGGACTGAACTTTTCCGACCTCCTGGCCAGACAAGGGGTGTGCGACCGCCTGCCATCTATGCCGCTGTCCCTGGGCATGGAGTGCGCGGGCACCGTGGAGGAGCTGGGAGAGGGGGTGACTGACCGGCAGGTGAGTTACACGAGCTGCTGCTGCTACTAGCATCTCGCTTCCATATGCTAATGAGGCGGGCTGTGATTGGCACCGGTAGGAGCTGGCACAGCACCGGCAGACATGTGGCTCCTAGGTGAAGCCTCCCTGGTACATGAGTGTGCCCTGCTGTCTGATCACTCCTGGCCAGGACCAGTGCCCATCCACTGTGCCACCATTGTTTGGGGTGATACATTTGTCTTTAACCCTTAACTTGCTGTCTGGAGATGGGTGTGGCCATGGCTGGCTCCTCTGCTCTCAGTGCAGCTGTTTTACGTTTTCTTATTTCCAAGCCATTAAATTAAAATTATTGCCTTCTGCTCCCGGATGATCATTAAGTTCCCTCTTAACCCTCCACTTGCTGATGCTGCATGGGTGTGACCCTTTAAAAGTGGCTGTAGGGTGTGGCTCATGTAGTGGGGTAATAAGGTGTTATTATGCCTCGTTGGGTGAACTGGTCAAAATCTTCACATTAGATCGTGCCAAGCCTTGAGTTAACCCTTCACTTTCTGACTGGGTCCATTCTGTGTATGACTCCTTAACAGCTGTTATGGGGCTATTAAAATATTGGGTGAGTGTCCTTCTTGGAAGGATGGTAATGGGTCCTTCTGTAGACTATAGATGAGTGATTGTCTTATACACAGCTATTGGCTATTTATTTTTGCCTGTGTGGGCCTTTGTCTTCCAGCAGAGGACGCTCTTGTAAGTTGTCTATGGCTAATTGGCCATAAATGCATTGTCCAATTGCCTGTTGGTGAGTGTGAAGTGGCTCGGTGATTGGGGCTGGAAGAGCTTGTACATGGGGCTGACGAGGCTCACTTTATGGCTGCTCTCCCCTCCGAGCTGCGCTTTGTCTGAGGACCACACCCTGGACTCTGCATTGTCCTGGCCATGTAGGATGAGTTTGGTCGGGATGATCTTGGCCTGGTTTACATCACTTTATACCTGTCTCCAGATCAGAAACCCCCCAGATCTTGCTGTGGTGCCAGTCGCATCATTCTTGAGATGCCTTACAGCAGCTGTAAACTGTCAATCCTGTGAACTTTCTTCAGTCTGTGCCGCTTTCAGTAATTTGGTAGGAATACCCTGCAGCATTCTAGGAAACTGTGATCCTACAAGGCAAGATACTACGATCAAGCAAATAAATGGGGAGTCCTCAATTTGGGACCCACTTATTAATCTAGGTTTCACCTGGGTTTTTGATGGTCATCATGTTGCCTTGGTTAGTCAGTTTTGTGAACCAGGCTGTCTGGTACTGAATGCCTGTTTCATCTTGCCCCAATCAGATGCAGTACATTAGTTTATGGGAGCTTTTTTGGCCACTTAAAACTAGTGTCTGCAAAGTGGTGTAGTTACCAATTATATTTAAAGGGGTCACTAACCTGGGTTTAATTAGTTTTCATCGTTATCAACCCCATTGTGTTCTTTACATATTGTCGTATGCTCTTGGACATAGCCCCCCTGCTCTGAGCAAGGGTCATAGTTGGTCTTCTGTCCTTATTAATTAGGTAGACCCTATAATGTCCACACCCAGCTGATCGGATTATTTTAGGGCTGTCTCACTCACCCACTCACTCACCCACTCACCCACCCACTCTATTTTGTGGCTTGCAAGACTGACCCTACAATGTTGAAGGCTGTAGTTGACACCCAGGAGCCACAGGTTGCAGATCACTGTTCTTACTTGACATCTGGCAATAGTGCATGGCACTTGGATATGAGGATATCGGATATGGGATTATCATCCCCATGTAAGAACTTGAAATCTCTAATTTTTGCAATGATGCTGTGGTCACTGTTCTATACTAGATCCCTGCTGCCACACCCAGCTGGGCTGTGTAATATGGACCCTAGTGTAAAAGCCTGATGTGAAATCACCGGAGGTACATAAATGGGTTATGCCAGTCTCCCAAGACATGAAATAAGCCGCTTTGTAGCCAATTGCTGCCAACAATACAATGCCTGTGTGCTGGCAGTGTTAATAACCTCATTCTCTGCATTGGGCACTACTAGGGTTTATTAATCTGTCAATACTTTACTAATTATTTAATTAGTCACTAATAGTCACTTTAACTGTTTTAATCCATAACGTAAATAGATGAATATCCACTTATTATTCTCGTGTCTTTTTTAGAATATAAAATAGATTATGGGTCTCTGAATGAGAGAATTACAAAAAATGAAAGGGCTCCCCCATGTAAAAAGCATCCAGAGCTTTTGCCAGTGCTATACTTGTGCCTTTAACGTTCCATCCCCTGTAGTAGTGTTCCCCAAGTCCGGTCCTCAAGAGCCACCAACAGGTCATGTTTTCAGGATTTCCTTAGTATTGCACAGGTGATAATTACATCACCTGGACAGGCAAGCATTCAATGACCTGTGCAATACTAAGGAAATCCTCAAAACATGACCTGTTGGTGGCTCTTGAGGACTCGAGTTGGGGAACACTGCCCTATAGCCTCATACTTTGGCACACAAGAGGTCATAAATGGCTGTTCTGTGGGGATAGTTCATAACCATCATTTACCAATGCAAAGCAGATGGTACATGCACATTTTACCAGTCTCTCCATTGAAGTCAGTTATATGCTTTTTACAACATTAGACTTTAAGTGTAGGCTATAAATATCTTGAATATGGTAATATTTTGCCTGTAACCTACCCATGAGAACCCAGTGATGATCCTCTTGTAAATGGAGGTGGCGGCAGAATCCATGCTCTTCTCGCTTATGCATGAGATCTGAAGACTGCCAACTGGAGCTCTGTATCCTGCGCTCCCCTGAACACAGTAGAGGCAGAGCTGCCTTTGCTTGGGGAGCGCACAGTTCAGGCCAGTGGTGCAGCCATGCTGCTAGTTAGAAGTGTGAATTTGGGGTGCTTCCACCCAACTTGCAGGGAGGCTGCAGAGCAGTAAGCACCTGCCTGAAGTGTTACGTTAAACCATTTAAGGAAAGGGTGCTGCTTGCTC
The DNA here is from genome assembly GCF_051348905.1 of Ranitomeya variabilis. Taxonomy (NCBI): domain Eukaryota; kingdom Metazoa; phylum Chordata; class Amphibia; order Anura; family Dendrobatidae; genus Ranitomeya; species Ranitomeya variabilis. The sequence goes on from NC_135235.1 coordinate 504,069,707, forward strand.
CTCTCCCCTCTAGACTTCTAAGGAGAGGTGTACAAAGAGGTACTTTAGACCAGGAAATGGGGACCCCCTGTCCTTGATAGGTGGGGTCCTCCATATCAAACATGCGTGGCGTGGTGCATTATGTAACTGACCTAAGTGTTGGAGGTATTCCAACCCCAAAGTCAGATATGATGCTCAACTCCTAATTTTTTTTTTTATTTTTTGTGAGCTGCACATATATTGTGCAGATTGACGAAGCCTCAATTTCTGCACTGATGAAGGACCATGCCTGACTAGCTCCTAAAACACATCTTTAATGTTCCTCGCTCTATGTACTACAAAGACTTTCCCTCCTAAAGCTTTGGCTGCTGTCATGTTTGTTCTACAAGAGCAGGGCAATTATATTGAGCACTGCCACTCCGTGCTGCCATCTCCCTGCAGGTGTACTAACCCAGATTCCTGTTTCATGTTTCTCTGCTTCTAGTCGGTGCTCATTAGATCGGCTGGCCTGTTCACGGCTTTCTGTGTAATACTGGGGTTTTTGCTGCTTCAAGTGCCACAAATAAAAAATCTTAATCTTCCTCACATCTGAAAAGTCTAATCCTGTAAGAAGCACCTTGCCCTGCCAATATACAATCCTGCCTCTCACTTGCCATACATCATAATGGGCTCCAGTTGAGAGAATGTGAGTGGGAGGACTTTGTTTTGACTAATTTCCATCTTGGAGCAGTGTGATCTGGTCATTGTGTGGATCTGGCCTACAGAGCTGATTATACCCAGCATCCAGCCATACTGAAACTTCAGATGCTTATCTGCCAGCCAACTATACAACACGCACATGTTAATGCCGTGAATGGTGCAGCAAGAACACTTGGGACGTGTAGGAGACAACTGTGAAACCGACGTCTTACAGATGGTGCTTGGACTGTCCCTATAGACAGGCTTGTGTAACTGCCCCATACAGATCAGGATTGGCCAAGCATCTGTGGATCTGCCTCTGAACTGTCCTGACAATTGTCTGGAGTTAATGAGCAAGTAGTTTGAATTCAATCCCCCCAGGTGCATGTTGGCTCAATGGTTAGCAGTTCAGCCTTGCAGTGCTGAGTCCTTGATTCAAATCCCATTAAGAACAACATCTGCAAGGAGTTTGTATGTTCTCCCCATGTTTGCCTGGGTTTCCTCCCAGTTCTCCTGTTTCCTCACATATTCCAAAGACATACTGATAGGGAATTTAGACTGAGCTCCATTGGGGACAGTGATGTATGTAAAGCTCTGTGCACTATATAAGCAAATCATAATAAATATTAATACTTCTATTCAGCTGGGAGCCCAAGTACTCTTAAGACAACACAGGAAGAGTCACTCCTTGAGGGAAGTGATGGATGAGCCAGCAACATGGACGTGAATATCCCACTACAACAGATGACTTCAGTGGTGGGAGCAGAGTGGGGAAAGCTTCAACTTTCTTTAATGTAAATGTTTAGCTAACTGATCACTGACTTCAAAGTAATACGTTTTCTACTTAAGACCTCCACTAGCAAGCCTAGAGTTGCTGTCTAATCATGTGCCTGATTAGATCCTTTTTTATTTTTAACAGGATTCCCTTCTGACTCTTCATCCACATGCATCCTTGTATATCTGAAGCCCAATCCTGGCCTCAGATAAAGGCTGAATGGGTTGTCCCATGAAGAAAACCTCTAGTAATATACCCACTTAAGATGTACTTATCACTTATAGGGGGTCCTCTTTACTGGAGCCACTCATGTTCTGGTGGTATTGGGCAATCCTTCCACTACATCAACTGCCATATACAACGGTTTCAGTCACTGTTGTGGGATAAACTGGTGGTTTGTCAGGAGTGGGTCCCAGGCCAGTCAGCTGTTGTCTGAGATTATCCATTTTAACAAGTCCAAGTAGAGTGCTACTGTACTCTGAGGAGCTGCTAGCTTTGTTCATGTATCCAAATATAGTAACCTAAAATCTTAATTCAATCATCCTAGAACACCTGATGCCTGCTGTAGTTCAGAATAATCCACAGGGACCTAGATCAGGTATTAATCAGAGGCTGGAGCAGCACTAGGAGGAGTTGGCTGTTGCCCTCGTAGACTTTGATATAGATGTGTTCTGATAGAGGTTGCTGATGGGTCTCCATTTTCAGGTATTATTGCTCCATGCTAAGAATTAAATTTCTGCTTGATTGCTTTAGACTTGATACTGCCTCGATTCTATTCTCCATCATTCACCCTTCATCTTGATGCAATGTCAGGTCTATCTGCAGCTGCTTCTAGTAGAGCCCTGAGCAAGTTTCTTCAGCTTTCTAGTTGGCATTCAGAGCCCTGTCATTACACTATACAGAGCACTTAAAGGAAATGTCTATAGACTTTTACTATGTAATCTGACAGCAGCATGTAGGGACGACCCTGATTCCAGCAATGTATCACTTGGTATACCACAGCAGCTGTGATAGAATGTTTTCTTTACTGCAGATGTAGCAGTGCACTTGAATGATGAGCCCTGTGTAACCCTGCCCACAATACAGATTAGCGGCTGTCAATATAGATTGTAGTGGGGGCAGGGCTAAACACAAATTGACCAGTAGACACACCTATTCCTGTGGTGGTCTTCTGGTAAAAAAAAAACAGCCTGGTAAGTGACACTTTGCTGCAATTGGGGTCTCTGTTCCTAAATCATGCTTTCAAATTGCATAGCAAAAACCTGACAGATTCCCTTTAACACCTCTTAACCCCTTAATGACTGCCAATATGTCTTTTTGCTGACCTGATATAAGTGAATAGCTTCCCCATACAGGTGACAATCCAGCAGCTGTCTGCTGTACACTATAGCTGACAACTTGCTGTACTGGCCACGATCTGTTTTGGCACCATCCATCTGTTTACCCCTTAGGTGCTGCTGTCAATTAGTGAGGATATCATATAAACAGTGTGGGGGCTTTCTATTTATCCCCATTAGCACCCTGAGATCATGATTGTGTGGTCCTGATTGCCATGGCTATTCGAAACCAAATGGCGGCCTTAAGGTACCTTCACACTGAACAACATGATAACGATAGCGATCCGTGACGTTGCAGCGTCCTGGATAGCGATCTCGTTGTGTTTGACACGCAGCAGCGATCTGGATCCCGCTGTGATGTCGCTGGTTGTAGCTAGAAGTCCAGCACTTTATTTCGTCGCTGGATCTCCCGCTGTCATCACTGGATCGGCGTGTGTGACGCCGATCCAGCGATGTGTTCACTGGTTACCAGGGTAAATATCGGGTTACTAAGTGCAGGGCCGTGCTTAGTAACCCAATGTTTACCCTGGTTACCATTGTAAATGTAAAAAAAACAAACACTACATACACTTACATTCCGGTGTCTGTCGGGTCCCCCGGCGTCCGCTTCCCTGCACTCCTCCTGCATCCTGTGTCAGTGCCGAACATCTCCGGCATCTCCCACAGAGCACAGCGGTGACGTCACCGCTCTGCTTTACGGCCGGCACTTACACAGGATGCAGGAGGAGTGCAGGGAAGCGGACGCCGGGCACCGGAATGTGAGTATGTGGTTTTTGTTGTTTTTTTTTTTTACATTTACAATGGTAACCAGGGTAAACATCGGGTTACTAAGCGCGGCCCTGCGCTTAGTAACCTGATGTTTACCCTGGTTACCTGGGGACTTCGGCATCGTTGGTCGCTGGAGAGCTGTCTGTGTGACAGCTCCCCAGCGACCACACAACGACTAAACAGCGACGCTGCAGCAATCGGCATCGTTGTCTATATCGCTGCAGCGTCGCTTAATGTGACGGTACCTTAAGTCTGCCAGCTGTAGTAACCATTCTGAAGGTGGTGACATTTAGGTGTTAAATACACTTTTTCATTCCGGTCATGTCACTTTGCATTAATCCCTGAAAAATCACCTGAAGGGTAACTAAACTACCTGACAGCAGTTTTCAATATGTCAGGGGTGCTGTTTTTAAATGGTATCACTTTTGGGGTTTTTCCAATATCTAGGACCCCAAAAGTCACTTCAAGCATGGATAGTTCCCTAAAAAAATTCTTTTTCAATGAAACTTAAAAAATGTACCTGCCGCTACACTTCTAAACCTCCTCAAATGCTAAAAAAAGTAACATTTTACAAATGGTGCTGATGTAAAGCAGACATGAGGGAAATGTTTGTTAATGTGTTTGTATGGTATGACTATCTGGATTAAAGGAATAATCATTCAAAGATTGAAAATTGCTAGTTTTTTTTACAATTTTAGGCAAACTCCTGTTTTTTTTTTTCTTGGTTTTTTTTTTTTTTGTTTTAGAAGGACAAAATATTTACCTAAATTTACCATAATCATAAATTATAATGTGCTACAAAAAAAAATCTCAATCACTGAGATTTGTTGAAGCGTTCCAGAGTTACCACAAAGTGACACTGATCAAATTTTAAAACTTTGGCCTGATTACTAAGGGTGTTTCCAGTCAGGAACCGGGAGCGCTTTGGATGCAGCACATGTTCGCTGCGTCCAAGTGCTGCCAGCTTCTGAACGCAGGTGATTCCTCTGTGTTCATTGAACTGTGCGGTATCCCTGCATCCTATACATTGGATGGTGATATTTGTCTTGTGGAGACTGAGCATCTCTGCAAGATAAATTGCCATGCTGTGGTCTGGAAAGAAGCGCTGCATGTCCATTTACGCATGGAAGCCGGAGGTGTCCCTGCACGCATAGTGGAGATGGGATTTCATGAAAACCCATCTCCACTATGCTGTAACATCTGAACACTGCAGCTGTACGCAGCGTCCAACCTGCAGTGTTTACGGACCGTGAAAACATACCCTAAGAGGGGTTAGAGGTTGTCTGACCCTGAAATCCTTCCCCCCCCCCCATTGTAAGTTAACTTTGTAATTAGATATTAGAAAACCTTTTGACAGGGTGATCAATGAGTGGAACAGTCTGCCAGGTGGTGAGTTCTCCTCCAATAGAAGTTTTCAAACGGGCTGGACAGACATCTGTCTGAGGTGGTTTAGGGAATCCTGCATTGAGCTGGGGGGCTGAACACAACCCTTGAGGTCCCTTAACATTCTATGGTATCATTAAATTGAATTTTTTTTCTTCACACTGAACCATTACATGGTGATCTGGAGATTGCAGTATGTAATGGGTGACTGAGGCTTTTCCAATGTCGCTTAAACTGAACCTGTCACCAGGTTTGGCCGATACAAGTTACGGCCACTGCCTTTCAGGGCTTATCTACAGCATTGTATAATGCTGATGGCAGATTCCTACAGCATGACCCTGGGCCCATGAATCACATTGCTTCTGTAACTGCAGCTGTGTTCTCTTCCAATGCTGCCTCATTTCAGGTAACTTGCATTTAATATGTACCTCTGTTTGTAATAATACAAGTTGACACTGACTTGAGTCCTAAAGGTGTGTAATATGCTGACTGGACTTGCTGAATCAAGTGGTCATCTTGTAATTGCTTAGGTTGTGTAATAAGGAAGAATTTGGGGAACTTTTTTCCTAACTTGCTAAGACCCTACACTCAAGTGTACAGAATAATTGAAATGACTTTGCAACCTGCTAAAATATCTATTTGCATCACACTGTGTAGGTGCCTTGAAATCAATTTTTTCTATGCAAAGTCTGTTAAAGGATCCTCTGGGCAAATCAGCCAAACTTGTGACTGCCATGATTTTACCACATGACAGTTATGCAGTCTCCCCACACAAAGGGTATTGTCAGTGAAGAACCCCTGGGGTTTGGTAGCAAAGGTCTGTCATCTGCTCCAGCTTGGGTTTTGCTCTGCACCTGCAGGTCAGCTAGTCTGTTGAGCAGTAACCTGCTGTGTCTTGAGGCATACATTGTGATGTGCAAATCATGTAACACTTTCAGCTGATGTGGCTTTATTCACGTAGTCAGTGGCAAGTGATCATTCTAGAAAACATAAAAGGATAGTCCCATCTTGTAAAATTTTAACTTATTGCTAAGATATGCTGTCACTATGATTGCTGTGCGGATCTAACCTTTGAAACACCCACTAATCCTGAAAGTGGAGGGGCCTCAGCCTTGCACTTAGAATATCCGTAACTTGCTAAGGTTACCCAGTTATGCTTGTACTGCAAACATGGCCCCCGTGTGAAGAGTTGTTCTCCACTTGTAACCACCAGCACAGTCCCCTCTGTTTCCCCAACTGCTTATTCTTGTGCATACTTGCATATGGGAGTGTTCCTTGCTTTTTTTTTTTAATTGGATAAATGGAGAAATTAAAATCTTGCACAATTTGCCAATAACAAATTATATAGTATTATATGGGTTGTTAAAATTATAGGAATATTAAACAATATTTTATTACAATATTTTTGGTATTGCACTAAAAAGAACTGTTGGTAGAAATAACTTTTCATTATGTAAAAAATCAATATAATTTTAACTCTCCAAAATGTAATGGTGTAGATCAATGTAACAGTGCAATGCTTGTAAAGGGAAAATTCTCCTACACACAACAATGCAGCCTGTGGCTCACTGTTAATGTTTCTGCTTTGTGTACTAAAGTAGTAGTTTCAAAGGATGCTCCATCCTCTCCCCAACATGCTGGTGTCAGGTTTACATCTGGGAGATCCTAACACAAAGCAGTATAGTAAGGCACACTGGGCCTGTGCAATGCAGATCACTTTCTGCAGGGGAGGAGAGCTTCAGTGAGGACCCAGTACAGCTGCCATCTAGTTATTACTATTCATGGGATGGGTGATAAGTAGTCCTCTCATAGCACACGACAGAATACTAGAAATATTGACTGTTATCCAGAATGTCTATGAATTGTACTCATCGATAAACTCTAAACAATCTGAAGTATGACTTGCAATCAATGAAGAGTTGCACCCACTAGAGACTTGCGCACAAAATCCTTCCCACAGCAAAGCCATGGAATGACTGAAGCAGAGTGCTTCCCCTGCACTTACTAGCATGTCTACAGGTATATAGTATATAGTGGCTCTCCTTATACATTATACTGGGTCAAACAGATTAGTGGTTTTAACATGGGTGTTATTTTTATTCCTTTCTGTAATATGCCTTACTGTCACACTTTACTAACACCATCCTATTCTTTTATTTAAATGTTCATATGTCCAAAAAAAGTAGAGGGGCCTCTGAGTGAACCTCTAGTGGGGTTGTTGTGCATATGGCAGGGCCTTAGAGGGTTTTATGTGCCATACCTGACTGAGGTCCTGCAGATGTGGCTAACTTTTACATGTCTTATTCCTGGATTTGAGGACTTTATTATTCTTATTCTTATTATTATTCTTACAAATGGATGCACATTAATTTCTGTACGTCTAGATAGTTGCCAGCTGACTGGATGTTCTAGCATGCTGTATAAATTCCTTTTTTGACCTAGTTTGCTGATGTCTTGGTAAGGCCTGACCTTTATGCAAGTCATAAATGGATAGTATTAGGGTATGTTTCCACGTTCAGGAAACACTGCGTGTTTGATGCTGCGTAGAGCGGCAGTGTCAAACACGCAGCATCCAGATGTTACAGCGTAGTGGAGGGGATTTCAGGAGATCCCGTCTCCACTATGCGGTAAAATGCGGAGGCGGCACACCGGCGTAAACTGACATGCGGTGCATCTTTTCAGAACGCAGCATGTTTGTTCACAAAGCGGCGATGCTACGTCGCACCGTATATTTACCATAGACTATCATTAGATACGATAACATCGCATCTAATGATTAGTCACATGTGTAGAAACTGCGTACGCGCAGCTTACTACGCATGTCCATGCCGGCTCACCTGTCCCGCCGCCGGAAGTCCCTTGTCCACTGCAGTTCTCGCGCTAACTTATGTTATCGCGAGAACTGCCGTGCACGTGACCGGGACTTATCTCCGGTCACTAGTCTGGTTCTCGCAAACAGCTGATCAGCTGTTTGCAAGAACGCTGTAGTGTAGGTGATCGCTAGAGTTATCTCCGGTGATCATCTACCAGCTCTGCTACATCTAGATGTCAGGCATCCAGATGTAGCAGAGCTGGACTCGTCTAGACTGTGTGCTGCGACATGCTGCGACATGCTGCGACATGCTGCGACATGCTGCGACATGCTGCGACATGCTGCGACATGCTGCGACATGCTGCGACATGCTGCGACATGCTGCGACATGCTGCGACATGCTGCGACATGCTGCGACATGCTGCGACATGCTGCGACATGCTGCGACATGCTGCGACATGCTGCGACATGCTGCGACATGCTGCGACATGCTGCGACATGCTGCGACATGCTGCGACATGCTGCGACATGCTGCGACATGCTGCGACATGCTGCGACATGCTGCGACATGCTGCGACATGCTGCGACATGCTGCGACATGCAACTCATACATAGACATACAGTACATACTCGCCATCACTTGTCACTTTGATCCCCGAAGCCATTGTCACCTGTAAAAAATATTAAAATAATAAACAAACAATATACTCCCTGATCCACAGAAATCCAATTAAAACGAGTGTCCCATGATGATCTCCTGTGGCGAGCAGGAGCATCAGCTGATGCGACCGCTCTCCAGGGGCTCCAGGAATACAATGATGGAAGGTATCCTTCCACAATGTATTCCTCAGAATGTATTCCTATGTCCCTGTGAGAAAATAGTCCCTAGTCTCACTTTTGGCATTGCTGTGTGAGAAAGTTCCCACACAGCAATTGCCATAAAGTGAGACCAGTGAACTACAGTAACCTCAGTGCTGCACTGCAGGAGCCATTGTCTCCTGTCAGTGTGTCACTGGAGGTCCTATAGAGCAGTGACATCACCCGATGTCACTTCTATAGGGGAGATCGTCGTGGGACACTCGTTATTAATTGGACTGCCTCGGACAGGGAGTATACGGTTTATTTTACGTTTTTTGCAGGCTATTAAGTATGGTGAAATTAAAAATATACTTTTTTCTGGCTGTCTATTTCTTTTTTAACTCTTTCAATACTCTAGGATTAATAATGGATAGGCGTCTTATTGACGCCTCTCCATTATTAACCCGGCGTAATGTCACCTTACAATAGCAAGGTGACGTTAACCCCTTATTACCCCATATCCCACCGCTACACAGGAGTGGGAAGAGAAGGGGCTAAGTACCGGAATTGGTGCATCTTACAGATGCGCCATTTCTGGGGCAGCTGTGGGCTGGCATTTGTAGCCGGGGGGGGGGGGGGGCCTGGCAATATCTATGGCCCCTCTGTAGGCTATGAATATCATCCCACAGCTGTCTGCGTAGCCTTTCTGGCTATAAATTATAGGGGGACCCCACATCAATTTTTTTTGGGGGGGGTCCCCCTATTTTAATAGCCAGTAAAGGCTACGCAGACAGCTGCGAGCTGATATTCATAGCCTGGGGGGGCCATGGGTATTACCCCCTTCCCAGGCTACAAATATTGGCCGTCGGCTTTCCCCCTCTGGCGCAGAGAAGTGCGCGGGAGCCCACGCCATTTTTTTCCTTTTTTTTTTTTTCAATTAAACGTTCATTCATAAACATCGGCCTTGCTATTATATATCTACTAGATGGTGGCCCGATTCTAACACATCGGGTATTCTAGAATATGTATGTAGTTTATTTATGAATTTAGAATAATACATTGAATACACTGGATTCGGCCAACCGTGACCAATTGGCGAAGCGTGGTTCAAATCCCACACCAATTCGCAGCCGGACTGCGCCTGTCGCTGATTGTTCGTGGCTGGCCACGGAGTATATGGCACAGCCCACACAGTAGATATAGCAGCCACATAGTATATAGCAATGTGGACACCATATCCCTGTTAAGGAAAAAAAAAATTAAAATAAAAGTTCTATACTCACCCTCCGTTGGCCCCCGGATCCAGGTGAGGCGTTTACTGATGCTCCTTGCGACGCTCCGGTCCCAAGAGCGCAATGCATGGACCGGTCACCGGAGCGTCGCGAGGAGCTGGAAAGGCCTCAGCTGGGTCCAGGGGCCAACGGAGGGTGAGTATATGGGTTTTTTAAAATTATTTTTAACATTAGATCTTTTTACTATTGATGCTGCATAGGCAGCATCAATAGTAAAAGTTGGTCACACAGGGTTAATAGCAGCGTTAACGGAGTGTTACACCGTGGCATAGCGTGGTCCGTTAACGCTGCCATTAACCCTGTGAGCGCTGACTGGAGGGGGCACTGACTGCAGGGGAGTAGGGAGCGGCCATTTCACCGCCAGACTGCCCGTCGCTGATTGGTCATGGCTGTTTTGCAGCGACCAATCAGTGACTTGGGATTTCCATGACAGGCAGACAAACAGAATAAAGATACAGATAAATACCAAGCATGATGTTTAGTATATCTATATCATTTATCTATCTATTATCTACCTATTGATATATCTATAGATATATCTATCGAAAGATATATTTATAGATAATAGATAGATCTATTGTATTTATCGTATCTATTATCTATCGATCTATCTGATATCTATCATCTGTCTGTGTAAACATTCTTCAATGGAGTATGTAAATAAGAAGGTTATACAAGAAATGACATCACCCTTTTTTTTTTTTTTTTGGTATATCTTTATTGAGCTGACAAACACACAAATCCACATGAGAGCGCACCAAAAACACAGGTGACCTGCCAGCGACCTCAGGTGCAGATTTGGTCAGGATTTTACCTGCATAAAATCCTGACTAAATCCTGATGCAATCCTGAACGTGGACACATACCATTAAAGGAATACCTGAGTGTTTACAGTATGAGCTAAGTGTCATACTGGAGGATGTGAATACGGATATTGATGTCAATCGGCAGTACGCATACACAAGGGGAATGTTCCATTTTTGCAAAGGTCCTGTAAGTGTGTTGTCAGGGCTGTGCTAGAGCTACACCAAAGGCTGTGGGTGCCTTATGGCATGGTAGGGCTGGGGGACAGACTTGCATATTGGTGATTACACTTGGTTAATTATTGCACTATATTTTAGTCAGAAATCTTCCTTTATCTTCACATCCCTATGTAGTTTGTAGCTGTAATATAGGCTAGCCGGTGTGCCACTGGGGGACAGACAAAAAGCACACCTGTGCCTGAATATAGGGCCCTTTACAGTCTAATGGCTTGTGATGCTGCACATTTCCACCTGTTTGTGATAGAAAGGAGCCCCTTGCCTCTTCCTGTGTTCTTGCACTAATGTTTGCCCCTGATGTGTTGTCCTGGGTGCTCCTGTCTTCTATTGCTTTTATCTATCAGCCCAGAACAATGTGTCTTGCTCTGACTTAATTCTTGCTTTTGTAGCCTGACCACTCCAGATGTGGACAACCCCATTCCTCCTATCTGAGTGGGGAACATGTCAGTTGCTTCCCTAATACAGAACGCTTTGCAAAGGCACTCGGCTACATTATTTTACAGGCACTCCTCAGTATTAAAATGGTGGTTTAGGAAGTTAGTGTTGCTCAAAAGCAATCATTTGCTTCTGAAAAGCAAAGGTGGCCATTGGACAAGACCTCTGTGGAAAGTGTTGGAGGTTCTGTGGCGTGTGATCTTCCCACATCCTGATCTCATGCACGGCTCGTGCTGCAGGTTTTCTGCTATGAACTATATCTGAATATCCTCCCTTTATCTCCAGGCTGCTCTCCTGCAGTTTGGAGGAAGCTGGCGAGGACATTACATCTGCACGCAAATTAAGAGCCTGTCCAAGCTTCTGTGCCATCTGCAGGCACCCTTGAGTACGCAGATGTTTGCAGTTCACAAGTGCACATTTCTTAACTACTTTCAAAACTAAAATATAGATGTTGCTAAAGGGCATGTCCAGGTAAGAAACTTTTAGGGTTCTTACACATTTTTAGACTGTCTTGACTCTGACCAGTTTGACTCTTTTTTAGAATGAGTTTAAGGCTGCAGTAGGTTGAGCGTGGCACACATATTTGCATCTGGTGTACCTTGGTGCCCAAGACAATGCATTGAGTAGAAGTGAGAAGTGTGTAACTGATTCCTGGAGTTGTTACATGGTGTAATCTCTGGACAAGGCTACAAAATTTAGATTAGTATCTGTCCGTGAGGCATACTTGGGATCTGCCTTCATGAAATGAGACTCTTCAGACTTCAATGCGCTCGTCTTTACAAGCGTTTCCATTACTTTTCCTTTGCTCTGCCCATAACTGTAACTCTGCCCCTATTATCCAATGCACTGCTTACATTGGCAGCAGGGCATTCTGGGAAAATAACCTTGTTTCCATGGCAACCAAAACCAATTACCTTGGCAAACTGTCATCTTGGCAGCAAACATAAAGGTAATTTTAGACTGGGTGATGAAATGAGATTTATTTAGTGAGAAGTCTGCACCGTGTGGATCAGATGAGTGATCTTTACAGTGGCAAAATCTCATTGAATTGAAGTCTGTAGTAAGTGTGCCATTATAAGAAAAGGCTTGTATAAACGTTTGGCTGTAGAATGGTTGAGTTTTTACAGCAGGTTTGGCCGGTGTGTGACAGGCATGGCGGTGTAGAGATCGGCTTAAACTTGTAATATAGGTGCACTCCTCCAGAATGGATGCTGAGCCACCTGGTGTGGTACAGCCACAGGTCACGTTCTCTGTGTTTGGTCATGCACAAGGCATAACTTGGGTATCCTGAAATCTAAGCGAGACATAATTTTGCTGAAGTATAGAATCCCACATTTTCCTGGTGCAGCAGGACATATTTGCAAAAAATGAAGCATGTTCACTAGTTAAATGTGTACAGGACTTCCTGCAGGAAATGCAACTGGTTTCTGAGGATTTGTTTGTCTTTTTTACAAGCTGGATGTATGAAACGGGTTTATCAGGAAAAGGCTTCCCAACTTGAGTTCGCAGGAGCTTCTTGGTTTTCTGCTGTAACTCTGATCCTTCATCCCACTTTAGTCCATAGATTCTCTAGCTCATCCTGTAGTCGCTCCTGAATAGGTCATGCTCCCACAGGACAGATATAATGTGCCATTGTCTCCAAGTTTACAACTGGCCGCAGCTGTAGTCTTGGCACTGCCCAGATTCCAGAAGTCTACCACATGACCACCGCTTTATCCTGCCCAGCCTTAGTTATCCCAGTCACCGTAAATACATGGTGCATAGCCTGCAGTATTTGGCCACAATATACATTATATTACTGTTCATTTATGGTTTATTTGGTCTTGGCTCAAACATTCTATATGGCTTGTTCATAGTAACTGTTCTCCACCTAAAACATAACATTGATATATACTAAATAAAGGTTGTAACCCTTATAAGGCCCATTGCTGTGGTGATCCATAAATCCGCAATGGCTTGCAACCTGTATTTGACTAAGGCTGTTTACATGCATAGTTTGTGCTGTGCTTTTTCTGTAGCCAGAACCTGCTCTCTTGGCAGGAAAAACACTATTTAAAACACCCATTTTTCATCTTCATGACATTTTTATAAATCTTTTTGGGTGCAAATGTCTACAGTGTATTTTCAATGTTTCATTCATCAAAATGCAGACCTGCTTCATATTTAAACTTTTGCGTGTGGTTTTTTTTTTTGTTTTTTTTTTACTAAATTGGAAAGTTAGGCATATATGAGGTTCTTAAATCTCAGCTTACGATGCTTCTGTAAAAAGCAGCATTTAACCTGCATAAAAATACAGCAATAGCACAAGTGATCAAACCTCTGCATGACCAGCTCTATCCTCACCTACTGTATTCTCACCCATCCCTTATAGATTTGAGCCCTCGCGGGCAGGGTCCTCACTCCTCCTGTACCAGTTGTGACTTGTACTGTTTAAGATTATTGTACTTGTTTTTATTATGTATACCCCTCCTCACATGTAAAGCGCCATGGAATAAATGGCGCTATAACAATAAATGACGACGACCCTACTTGGGAAGTTCACTGCTCTGCAGTCACTTAATAAAATGGAGTCACTACTTGGAGACCATTCTGCTAGATGTCTTAAAATCCTGCAGTTAGGAAACCTTAGGGAGGGTATCATTTGCTAGAAAGAATAACCTATGGGATTTTGGCTTTTAGTGGGGCCATTTTCTTACCAGGGGTACACAAAAAGTCCATCCAGTGGGTATTCTCTCCAAATTGTTCGTTTTTTTTTTTTTTTTTTATAGAATGAATTCTTCAGTCACTGAGGTTTCAGCAATTACACAGGGCACTTCTCCCAAATGGCAGTTGCCAATTTAGATGCTACCCACTGTTGGCGGACATCTTGATTTAACATGATGTGGGGAGGTAGCTGTGGATGAGAAACCTATCTTCAGCACCCCAGCATGTTACATGAGTGTGGGCCCTGGCTGGGTGTGTGGACCTGTGCTGTGAGGGCATTATGCCCAATCATGTAGCTGGGGTTGTGGGCTTGCCAGGACCAGATGTTGCACAGGTCAGACCACCTTTCCAAAATTCTTTATTGAACCGTAACTTGGTAAGAAATTGTGGGTACAAAGTCTTATGGACATTTCCTGTACAGTATGAATGATTTTCCACTCCACATCCTTCCTCTGTATTATTCTCCAGGGCTTTCTATATCCGTTCTCCCTGCTTTACCACAGCCCAACTTTAGCTCTACAGTCCTGATTCACAAGTCTCTTCTACTTGTCCAGCAGTTGACCCATTTCTTCCACTACTGGTGCCTGAGAGCTACAGCTCTGGATCCTTCACTAGTCCAAGTCACTCAGTGCTGCTAAGGCCTATTACCTTGTGATACCAGCTCTAGGAACTGCCTCTGGAAAGCCATTCATTGGTCACTTTCCTCGGGATAACTTTCACTGTAGCACAGCTCACTTCACTCCAAACCCCTCTTCCTAGCAGGAACTGTCACTTTCCTTAACACTAACCCATCCCACTATGGGCTTGTCCCAAACTTTAACTCTTAACTTTTAGTTAGTCAACTACAGTTGTGCTCAAAAATTTACATACCTCAGCAGAATTTTTTTCTTTCTTGGCCTTTTTTTCAGAATATGAATAACACCAAAACCTTATTTCCACTCATGGTTAGTGGTTGGGTGAAGCAATTTCTCAAAGTACTGTCTTTTAAAATCCGAATGACAACGCAAAACATCCAAATGACTCTGATCAAAAGTTGACATACCCTGGTGATTTTGGCCTGTTAACATGCACAGAAGTTTACACTAATGTGTTTGAATGCCTACTAAAGGTAGCATCCTCACCTGTGACCTGTTTGCTTGTAATCAGTGTGTGCATAAAAGCTGAGTGAGTTTCTGGGATCCAGACAGACTCTTGTATCTTTCATCCAGCCACTGACATTTCTGACTGAGTCATGGGGAAAGCAAAAAATTGTCATGTATCTATGGGAAAAGGTAGTTGAACTGTGTAAAATAGGAAAGTGATACAAAAAGATATCCAAGGAATTGATGTCAGTCGGCAGCGTTCAAACTGTGATTAACAAAAATCAGGGGCTCTGTAAACAAAACAATGACTAGGTGGCCCAACAAATTTTGTCTACAGCTGCCAGGAAAACTGTTCACGATGCAAAGAAAAACCCACAAATAACATCAGCTGAAATACTGGACTCTCTGAAAACTAGCCGTGTGGCTGTTTCAAGATGCACAATAAGGAGGCGCTTGAAGAAAAATGGGCTGCATGGTTGAGTTGCTAGAAGAGAGCCATTATTGTGCAAATGCCACAAAGTATCTCGCCTACAATACACAAAACATCAGAGACAAGCCTCAACTTCTGGAACAAGGTAATTTGGAGTGATGAGACCAAACTGAACTTTTTGGCCACAACCATAAATGTTACATTTGGAGAGGGGTCAACAAGTCCTATGATGAAAGGAACACCATTCCTACTGTAAAGCATGGAGGTGGATTGCTGATGTTTTGGGAATGTGAGCTACAAAGGCACAGGAAACTTGGTCAAAGTTGAAGGAAAGATGAATGCAGCATATATCGGCAAATTTGCAATCAGCCTGGAAGCTGCACATGGGCCATACTTGGCTGTCCAACATAACGATCCAAAACCAGGCCAGGTTTACCTCTCATTGGCTACAGCTGAACAAAGGTAAGGTTCTGGAGTGGCCATCTGTCTCCTGATCTCAATATCACTGAGCCACTCTGGGGAGATCTCAAGCGTGCACATCATGCTAGACAACCCAAGAATTTACAGGAACTGGAGGCTTTTTGCCAAGAAGAGTGGGGGCAGCTTTACCATCTGAGAAAATAAAGAACCTCATCCACAGCTACCACAAAACTTCAAGCTGTCAGTTAGAGGGAGCAATACTGTATTAAGAAATGGGGTATGTAAACTTTTGATCAGGGTCATTTGGATGTTTTGGGTTATGATTTAAAGAGAAAACAGTCTGACAATAAATGACTTCACCCAACCACTAACCATGAATGGAGGAAAAGTTTTGGTGTTCATATTCTCTGAAAAATAGCCAAAAAAGTAAGAATTCTGCCAGGGTATGTAAACTTTGTGCTCAATTTATCTACATTCCTATAAATTACCTTTTACAACACTATACCCTACACTATGCATTACGACGGCGAATAAGCCTCCTTACCTTGACAAGCCAGCTGGTATGTCACTCTCCATAAGGAGAAACATTACCCCTTAGACCCCAGTCCAGAGCCTCTCGCCTAGCCAAATCAGTTCTCATGCTTCGCACTGACGAGGGCCAACAGCCCGAAACACCGTGTCTGCGAATTGAGATACTGATTTGGCTTTTATCCGAAGTCATATTGCACGACTCGTTAAAGGGTTGATTGTGACTTGTAGGATCGCTACTTCCAACAGGTGGCGCTATAGTGAAGTCCTCTTTTTTTTTTTTTTTTTTTTTTTTTTTTTTTTCAGCAGAGGCAATTTGCAGATGAAGACTTATGACACACTATTCACATGGTATTTATAGAAGACGCAAGACATTATTTACAATACAACACTGGTGTCTTCAGGGGTAACAAATGTATTGAAACAACTTGAAAGTGTACAATTTCTTGCTTCTAAAACATTGGCTGTGGCTGTACTACAGTTAATCTGAAGTTTATTAAATTGACTGTGTACAGAAACTCCGAAAACCACACTTTGGTTTGTTTTGGAGTAGAACGCTAGTCAAACAAAATGCAACATTCCCTTAAAGGCATTAACACTGAAACTTTATGCAGCTACTTGTCATCTTGGGTTTTGGTCCTGGAGCATGTATATAAAACGTGATTCAAATTTGCTGATTTAAGTCCCTTTTCTAAGGGTACCGTCTCACTATACGATTTACCAACGATCACGACCAGCGGTACGACCTGGCCGTGATCGTTGGTAAGTCGTTGTGTGGTCGCTGGGGAGCTGTCACACAGACCGCTCTCCAGCGACCAACGATGCCGAGGTTCGCTGGTAACCAGGGTAAACATTGGGTTACTAAGCGCAGGGCCGCGCTTAGTAACCCGATGTTTACCGTGGTTACCAGCGTAAAAGTAAAAAAAAAAAACCGTACATACTCGCCATCTGATGTCCGTCAGGTCCCTTGCCGTCTGCTTCCTGCTCTGACTGAGTGCCGCCGTACAGTGAGAGCAGAGCGCAGCGGTGACGTCACCGCTGTGATCTGCTCTCACTTTCCGGCCGGCAGACAGTCAGAGCGGGAAGCGGACGGCAAGGGACCTGACGGACATCAGATGGTGAGTGTGTACGGTTTGTTTTTTTACTTTTACGCTGGTAACCACAGTAAACATCGGGTTACTAAGCGCGGCCCTGCGCTTAGTAACCCGATGTTTACCCTGGTTACAAGCGAACGCATCGCTGGATCGCTGTCACACACAACAATCCAGCGATGACAGCGGGAGATCCAGCGACGAAAGTTTCAAACAATTTGCTACGACGTACGATTCTCAGCAGGGTCCCTGATCGCTGCTGCGTGTCAGACACTGCGAGATCGTAACTACATCGCTAGAACGTCACGAATCGTGCCGTCGTAGCGATAAAAATGCCACTGTGTGACGGTACCCTAACTTGTGTTTAATTTTTGTGTGAACTTGGTCAGTACATGCAATTCACAAATTGTGTAAAGGCACAAATTATATTCTCAACCACCCCATCCCCCACCACTTGACCTATTTTGCTAAATGTTGCAAAAGCGCCAAAACTACTATACTGATGTACATAAACTCACTCAAGGGCCTGGAGTGTAGTTGTACCAAATTCTGCAAGTTTTTTTTTTTTTTTTTTTTTTTTTTTAACCTGGAAAAGACAGACTTAAAATCAGAAAACTAAAACTACTTGAAGGTGCAACTAATCTGTTAAATTGAAGTAAAACTGGAATTCACACCAAAAAACTGTTGGCAATGCTGAATCTGAATACTTTACACAAACTCCAATGCACGACAGCTTCTTGCGTAGAGCTGACATAGGTTGTTTTCTCTAAACATCAGTGTGTTGTGATCTGCTAATCTAAGTGTTTGAATACAGAATGAGGAATTGTGCACAGATACATGGTCCACTGGGCCCTATATATTGCTGGGTAAGTGTTGGCCAATTAAATATTAATGAAGTTGAGCTAGTGGAACACATTCATGCATAAACAGGCCCTCTGATACTTCACATTAAGAAGCTTTAGGGTATGTGCACACTTTCAGTTTTTTTGCGTTCTTTTTGCGATAGGATGGATAATGTATGAGTTTTTATCATTTAGAATGCATTCTGCATGTTTTGTGCACATGGTGTTTTTTTTCGGCGAAAAAAACGCATCGCGGTAAAAGCGGCATGTTCATTAATTTTGCGGATTTTCCGCAATTCTATGCATTTGGAAAAAATGCACAACGCGTCAAAAGTGAAAAAGCATGTGGATTTCTGGCAGAAATGTCCGGGTTTTTGTCAGGAAAATTTCTGCAAGAAATCCTGACGCGTGCACATACCCTTAGAATGTTGTCTGGGCTTATAAGAGTCATTTTAACTGCAGGGGGTGCAAATGCTGCAGGTTCCTTTTCCAGAGAAGGGCACACCAGCAGCATAAATGGCATATAATTTGGAAAGGTCCTTAACAACCCAGCATCTACAAGTTTCCCTTTACATGAAGTAGATGTGATAGTAAAATTCAGAATGTCTCCTGCTGGAATTGGTAGAACCCAAGTCCTTGATTATTGATTGGAAACCCATGGAAAAACATTGAGATGATGCCTGGTTTACTAAATGAGTGGCTTCATGAACACGCATGTTATCACTGACTTCAGTCTCCTGTCATTGGACAGCCATGTTCTCGCAACAATCATACAAGCATGTAGTACTTTACATAGTGTTTCAGTTTCACAAACACCTATGGGGTCCAGCTTTTTATTAAGATTTTCAATACTTTTCTAACTTGGGTGCCACCCAGTTCTGTTGCAGCTCAACTATAATCAGGCTAGTGATCCTCAGGTGCTTATGGAGTGACAAGTATGCAGACAAAAGATGGCAGTTGGCATGCATCAGGTTAGTTACTATAATCCTTGTTTCTATTGCTGATAACCCAACATTTTATTCTTGTATGGTGAGAGGCGGCTATGATGATCAGCTCTACAATAGGGGCCTGTCTGGTTCCTGTGGTCTCTGGATGGCTGAAAGAATGTGAAGAATTGAGCAGCAAAGGAAGAGGTGAGGGGGCGGGCGGTGAGGAGCTCTCGTCAGTGTTATGGCTGGCCAAGAGCATTTCAACACTTATAGGCTTATAATTAGGAAGGTTTCCTAATACTTTGCACCTAGCCTGTTCTCTACCCTGAGACCACATGTCATAGTTGCTTATTGGACATGGGTCCACAAACACATGTTTTTAGTTTTTGCATGTGCTGCAAGCTAAAATACAGCCAGAATGTCCATTCTACTATCCAGGACATTGGTAAAATGTACATTAAGGGCTCATACCAATTTTGCATAAAAAAATGGACACGTGCAATGCAACAAAAAATCTGATTGCACGCTAATTTTCTGAGTCGCTGCGCAACTGCATTTTTTTTTTTTATAAAGTAAAATGGGTGTGATAAAAAAAAATCTTATGGCACTCGGACCATGCTAGTGCTGTCTGATATTACACACCCATGACCGTAAACCTGGCACTTCATATGCTGCATACAGTAAAATCAGTGACAAGTCAAAATGGATGTATACATAAAATAGATATTAAGAGGTCAGTGACATATATTATAGTGCATGTGTAGCTTACTCTACATGTGTTTAATTAATCAAAATTCTGAAATGGGATCCCCCAATTTTCATAACCAGCAGAGGGAAAGCTGATAACTGGGGGATGTTTATAGCCTGGGAAGTGCTGATGTAGCTTCCCAGTCTATCAGCTCACAGCTGCACAGTTGGTGTTTACTTGTTAAATTGGGGAGCCCCAAAAAAGTGTAGTCCCCCCCATAATCCGCAAAGGCTAAACAGACCGCTGCAGCCTAATAGGCTACGAAGGGGCCATGGCTTATTGGCCCCCTCTGACTAACAAAAATCAGCTCTGCCACCCTAAAAAGAACACATCCTTAAGATATGCC
Organism: Ranitomeya variabilis; assembly: GCF_051348905.1. Taxonomy (NCBI): domain Eukaryota; kingdom Metazoa; phylum Chordata; class Amphibia; order Anura; family Dendrobatidae; genus Ranitomeya; species Ranitomeya variabilis. The sequence goes on from NC_135235.1 coordinate 504,090,123, forward strand.
AAATCTGGCACTTGGCTTCCCTCTTCCCACTTGCCTTTGTTTGATGGGTTAATGGGGTTCATGTAAGTTTTGTATTGGCATCTGACATCAAGCCCACGGGTTTGTAATGGAGAAGTGTCTATAAGACACCCCCATTATTAATTGATAGCCAAATTGTTAAAAAGCAAGGCTAAGGGTGAGTGTCCACGGTAAGTAAACGCTGCGTGATTGACGCTGCAGCGTCAAACACGCAGCGTCCAGATGTTCCAGCATAGTGGAGGGGATTTTGTGAAATCCCGTGTCCACTATGCGTGGAAACCCACACACGGCGGCCCTGCGACTCCGGACATGCTGCGCGTCTTTTCAGATCGCAGCATGTCCGTGCTACCTGCGGCGACGCTGCGTCGCCGCAGGTAATATCACAGGGCCCTATGGCGAGGGGTGCGATGATCCCGGATGTGTACAGTACACATCCGGCATGATCGCGTCCCAGAAAGGGGGTGGGGCTTAGCGCCGAGCGGCTTTGCCGCTGCGGCGATACCGCCGGCCATCCTGAGCGTGGACACGCAGCCTAAGTGCCAGATTTTGGCGGATCTTATGGATGTACCTTTTCTGGGTTGAGAGCGGTTTTTAGTCTGGGAGGGGGTCCAATATCCATGGCCCCCTTCCTAGACTTTTTGCCTGCAGCTGTCTGCCTAGCCTTTGCTAGTTATTCCAATGTTTTGTTTTATCTTTTTCTCAGGGTCCCTATTTTAATAACCAGTAAAGGTTACGTATACAGCTGTGAGCTGATATTAATAACCTGTGAAGCTACATGGGTATTACCCCCTTCCCAGGCTATAAACATCAGCCCTAGCTGTCTTGTTTTCCCTTTGCTGGTTAATAAAGTTTCAGGGAGTTCCCTGAGATATATATTTACTAAATTACACGTAGAGTAAGCCTACTAAAAGCACTGAGATATATAATATTTTCCTAAAATATATGTTTTTATAATTTCCTTGGGAGAACTTCACAATGCTCCTCTGGGAAGTATGCAAACTGTTTCTTCAGAAAGGAAGAGGACTAGAACTCTAGTTCCACCTATAAGTAGCAATCCTAAGTCGAGGTTGACGCTTTAACGAGCCTTGTCACATTACTAGGGATAAAAGCCAAACCAGAATCTCAATTTGCAGACACTGTTTCGGGGTGCTGGTTTAGCTTTTATCCCATGTCATGTGACAAGGCTTGTTGGAGTCTACCTTAACTTTCAGGATTGTGACTTCTTATAGGTGGCACTAAAGTTCTAGTCCTCTTCCTGTCTGACAACTTGAAAAACTTCAATGTATATTAATTATACTTATAATAGTGCCATTTATATCATGGTGCGTTACATGTGAAAAGGGGTATACATGATAAACAAGTACAATAATCCTGACCAATACAAGACAGGACTGGTACAGGAGGAGGGGGACCCTGCTTGTGAGGGCTCACAATCTACAGATCTTTAAATGACATGGAGAATTTCTCTATGTAAATGCTAATGTTACAATCTGATCTATTACCTAGCACCTGAATGCAATCTCAAATTATATGCCACTTAAACTTTTCAGGAACAATATTGCTTTTTTTTTTTTTCTTTTTATGGTGATGGGGTATGGGCCTTAAGAGTACATCTCTGCATTCTACTGTAGTCTACCACACAACATGCTCGATACCTATGTTGTCCTTCTGTTGTAGGGTCTCCTCTCCGTTCAGCAGTAACTTAATTTGGCATTGGATGTTAGTACCAGGACAAGAATTATCAGACTAAATGACTGACTAGAGAAAATAGATGTTGCAGTTGAGCCTGTTCTGTTAATCCCTGTCATTCCAAAAGATCAAAAATTGGTTCAATGAGGGGGAACAATGACTGTCTTGTATATTGTATTAAGGCCATAACTTCAGCTATAATAGAACTAATCTGTGGACCCAACAGATCATGAGTGGCCTGTGAAGGGTTTTTTTTTTTTTTCTTGGTTAGTCAGATTTGTAGTGGGTAATCAGGTAATCATGGAATCCCTTTGTAGACTAACGCACACCACTTGAAACACTGAGATGTCTGTCACCACTCTGATGGCTTTTTAAAGGGCCACTGTCACCCCCTCCAGCCATTATAAACTAAAAGCCACCTTGTGCAGCAGTAATGCTGCAGTCTAACATGGTGGCTCTTTTAGTTTTTGCTTGTTATTCCCTCAAAGCGTTTTATAATTTTCCCCAAATACCTGTCTTTGTACCTGGAGGCAGGTCTGAAGCCTCCTCTGTGAAGCGCCCAACTGCCGTCACTCATCTCTTCTGGGGCGATGGTTGCCGCCCCCTGCGTGCTGTTCTTCTTAAATCCGGCGCCTGCGCTGTGCGTGCCTGCCTGGGTCAGGTGCAGTGTTCATTGGCCGTCATAGCTCAGATGCCGGGTGCCTGACTGCGCCTGTGCCGGCAGTGCGGCCACCCTGTTGCTGAATCCCCGCCCTGCACTGTTATGCATTATGCACAGTGCGGGCTGGGATTCCTGGGCAGATTCCTGGGCAGATTCCTGCACAGACCGACGCTGGAAGGCGGGGAACCTGGGGGAGCGTCTGACAAGCGCAGTGTGCATGCCCAGGAATCCCAGCCCCGCACTGTGCACAATGCATAACACAGTGCGGGGATTCATTAACAGGGTGGCCGCACAGGCGCAGTCAGGCACCCGGCATCTGAGCTATGACTGCCAATGAACACTGCGCCTGCCCCAGGCAGGCACGCACCGCGCAGGCTCCAGATTTAAGAACAGCGTGCAGGGGGCGGCGACCATCACCCCAGAAGAGATGAGTGACGGCAGTTGGGCGCTTCAGAGGAGGCTTCAGACCCGCCTCCAGGTACAAAGACAGGTATTTGGGGAAAATTATAAAACGCTTTATTGAGGGAATAACAGAAGCAAAAACTAAAAGAGCCACCTTGTTAGACTGCAGCATTACTGCTGCACAAGGTGGCTTTTAGTTTATAACAGCTGGAGGGGGTGACAGTGGCCCTTTAAGTTTGAATCAAATGATTTCATTAAATTCATGTTTTCCCCTCCATAGTAGAGTTCCTACCAGAATACAATATTGGCACTATATCACATTGCACTAATTAGGTAGTCTGTGTGTGATTGCTTCCTATTGCAGTCTCTCTAATCAGATTTCCAGAAGCCAGTTGCCCACCTCCTCCTATTTGCTTTATTAAGGCAGATTCCATCTGTTGAGCTGTGCTGTGCATGTCAAAGGGTCTGTGTTTAATGGTTGCTGCTCGATAACATGGCTTCGCCTGAAATGGTGGAATTCAAATTGAGGCCCACCTCAACAGCAGAACGGCTTGCTATGCTTGTAGGTCAAATTTTATTTATTTTTTGTAGGCTTCAAAATTGTGTACTTATGTATGCAAATTGCTTCAGAGAGCGGATTAGAACTCTATATAGGGCCATCTGTTGGAAGTAGCAATCCTACAAGTCACAAACAACCCTTTAACAAGCCTTGCAATATGACTTTGGCTATTCCCAGATCACTATCCTGACAGTGTGTGCATGTAAATTGTAGGGGAACTTCTAGGTCTTCCCTGCTACTTCATAACTGGATAAGTTGAAACCCTGTTTCATTTTTCCACTGCACACTGAGCTCTTCACAATGAACTCTTGCCAATGAAATAATCTAAAAAAAACCCCAACAAACTAGTGGATTTGACTTCAGTTTAGAAAAATGATCTGAACTGCCAAATTCATACAGGAAGTGTAAGTTGGCAAAAGCTTGATTTCTGAACTTGTGCAGATGCAATGAGGGTGCCTGAAGCACAAAACTTAAAGGGAACCTGTCAGCAGATTTTGCAGCTAGAAGATGCGGCCACGGCTTTCAAGACATATCTACAGAATTCTATAATGCTGTAGAGAAGCCCCCGGTCCAGCCTGCAGGAGAAGAAAAATAAATTGTACTCCCCCGTGGGACGGTCCTGTCTGATCTGATGGGCGTTACAGGTCTGGGTCCGGCACCTCCCATCTTGCGACACTGCTCTCCTGCTTCATCACTCGCCAGCATTGTGCTCCTGTGCAAGCGTACTTCTCAACCCTGTTGAGGGCAGAGCAAAGTACTGCAGTGCGCAGGTGTCGGGAAAGGTCAGAGGCCCTGACGCCTGTTCACTGCAGTACTTTGCTCTGCCCTCAACAGGACAGAAGTACACTTGCACAGAAGCACAATGCTGGGGAGTGATGAAGCAGGAGGGCGGTGTTGCAAGATGGGAAGTGCTGAACCCAGACCTGCAACACCCATTGGACCGCCCCCGGGTGAGTATGTTGTTTTCCAGTCCACCACCTGACAGCACCATTGGAGGACGTCCTTCTTATCCGTAGTGGGACAGGAACCACAAGTTAAAAGGACCCTCCCCACTCCACCCATCAGTGTTTTTCCTGTCCCACTGCGGATAGGAACTGCAAGACGCCCTCCGATGGTGCTGTGCAGATGGTGGGGATCGGGGGGCCCAGCCTTTCCCTTCCCCGCCGCAAGATATCTGCGGCTGATACCTGCCATGGGGGGTCCCTCAGCCTCCCCAGTGTAGCGCTGCTCCTGGGGTCCGGTCCGCTTCCTCCTCGGGGGGCTCTCGGCCCGGGTGCCTGCATGCCGGGAGGTGTATGCGGCGACCGCTTCCAGCAGCGGCCGGCTCCAGCGTGCGGCCGCGGTTTCCGGGTCCAGCGGCCGTGTCACTTCCGGTCGCGACGACCGCGTCACTTTCGGTGCGACCAGCATGGAGGATGACGCCGGCAGCAGCGCCGGCCTCGGTGAGGGGCTCAGCGCGGTCACCGCAGCGGCGGTAAGGAGGGCAGGATCAACCAGGTAAAACCTATATAATCTCACCAGGGGGGGTCTGTATACCGCCGGCCATCCTGACAAAGGGAGCACTCGGCTATACGTAGAATTGTCACTAATGGAGGAGACTGCCAGACCTGAGGGGACTGACCAGCTTCAGGGGCACGTGAGTGGGCTATGCAAAGCCATACCACAAAGCTCACCCCTCCCCCTGCTTCCTACTTACGGTGCCACGTGTCTCTATTTTACCCTAGGCTGAGCCTTCCATCCCCACAGCCGAATGAAAAAAATCGGGGAAAAATAAATGCCCGATATGTTCCACTAAGTTTCCGGAAAACTGGCGGAAACCATTGTGCAAATCATGCACATCCAAAATTGTGGGTGATGAGCAGACAGCGCTGCTATCCAGTATGAGGACCATGATACGACAGGAGGTTCAGGCTTCTATCTCAAGCTTGAATCTTCCCCAGGCTACTCAGTCAGAACCGCAGACTTCACGGAAGAGGCCGAGGGAATCTAGCCCCTCTTCCGAGGGTGAGGTTTCGGGGGATTCTGACCAGGAAGAAAGACGGATCTGTGGGCAGAGGGAAGAGATATCTCTTCTCCGCAACAGACACGGATGAGCTTCTTTATGCTGTGCGTAACACCATGCAGCTACAAGATACACCAGAGGAGACCTCGATCCAGGACGAGATGTTTGGCGGATTACATGCCCAAGTGACAAAAGTCTTCCCCGTCAACAACCACATTCGTTCCATGATCCTGGAAGAGTGGCAGGAAGCGGAGAAGAAGCTAGTGATTCCCAGGGACTTTAGACTTCGTCTGCCCTACAACCCTGAGGACATTAAAGTGTGGGATGAAGTACCCAAGATCGATGTCCCACTAGCAAAGGTGGCGAAGAAGACCTCAATCCCATTTGAGGACTCTTCCGCATTAAAAGATCCTATGGATCGTAAAGCAGACGGTTTGCTAAGGAGAACTTCGGAGTCCTCTGCGGCAATAATACGGGCCAATATAGCGGCAACCTCCGTAGCCCGGTCAATGCACTTATGGATTGACGATTTAGAGGATCACCTCAAAGCCAAAACTTCCAGAGAGGTTATCCTTAAATCATTGCCATTGCTCAAACTCGCAACAGGCTTTATGGCAGACGCTTCTGCCGAATCTGTAAGGTTCGCAGCTAGAAGCGAATCCCTGTCTAATGCGGCCAGAAGAGCCATATGGCTTAAAACCTGGTCGGGGGATCTCCAGTCAAAAAATAAATTGTGTGGAATCCCATTCTCGGGAAATAAAGTATTTGGGCCAATTCTAGACGATATTCTAGAAAAGGCCTCAGATAAAAAGAAAGGTTTCCCTGAGGAGAATACCAAAAAATATCAGCCCTTTCGTAGGTCCCGACCTGGTCAGAGGACAGACTACAAGGGGAAAGGGAAGACTGGGAGGTGGTCTTATCCCAAGGGTGGAAAAGGTAGAGATTCCATCTTCCCTAGTACAGGTACACCAAAGTCAAATAAATGACATAAAGGTGGGAGGTCGATTACAGAAATTTCTAGGGGGTTGGCAGAAGGTGTCCCAGAATCCTTGGATTCTACAAGTAATTGCACAGGGATACAAATTAGAATTCTCTGGCAGTCCCCCAGAAAGATTTGTAGTAACCCGACCTTGCCCGCTCTCCGACTCCTCCATGTGGACAAACATCCAGGAGCTGTTAGAATTAGAAGCAATTGTGCCAGTTCCCATCTCAGAAAGAGGCGAAGGCCATTATTCTCATTTATTTTCAATAAAGAAACCGTCCGGGGACTCCCGGACGATTATAAACTTAAAACCATTAAACAAATGGGTACGGTACAAAAGATTCCGGATGGAATCTATAAGATCCACGACGCCTCTAATAGACAAAGACATGGTAATGTGTACCCTAGATCTGAGCAATGCATACTATCATGTCCCGATACACCTCTCCTACCAAAAATTCCTGAGGTTTGCCATAATGAACAGGGGGATTGTACATCACTTTCAGTTCAGATGTCTCCCCTTCGGGCTTGCTTCAGCGCCCAGGATCTTTACCAAGCTGATGTCGGAAGTGGTGGCCTATCTGAGGAATCAGAATGTGACCATAGTCCCATACCTGGACGACTTCCTGATAATGGCGAAATCACAGAAACTCCTCAAGATAGACTGCACTTTCACCCTTTCCATCCTACAAGAGCTGGGGTGGATTGTGAACTGGAAAAAGTCCTGCCTGGTCCCAAATTCCAGAATAAAATTTTTGGGGGTGATCTTGGATTCCAACCTAAGAACATCTTTCTTGCCAGAAGACAGACAAGAGGCCTTGATCAGACACATCCATCAATTCAGAAGAAGTACCCCCTCCATAAGAGATGCAATGAGGATACTTGGCTTCATGACAGCATGCATACCCTGTGTGAAATGGAGCCAATTCCACTCACGGGAGTTGCAAAGAGAAGTCCTAGGATCCTGGAACAGGAAACAGAGCTCCCTAGACAGGAAGATGTTTGTGTCTCCGTCAGTGAAGAGATCCCTAACCTGGTGGACCAGACCGAGGAATCTGAGAGAGGGAGTACCGTGGGTACTCGATCCCTGTGTTACGGTTACCACAGACGCCAGTCAATACGGATGGGGCGGTCATATAGGAAGAACATATTACCAGGGAGAATGGACTCCTCAGATTGCGGCAAGATCATCGAATTTCAGAGAGCTGTATGCGATCTGGAAAGTGTTGAGCCAAGCCCAGTCATTGGTCCGAGACAGACACGTGAGAATACTGTCCGACAATGTCACAGCAGTGGCATTTCTGAGACACCAGGGAGGTCCGAGACATCCACCACTGCAACACTTAGCAGACCAGATTTTCAGGTGGGCAGAAAGATCTGTCAAATCCATCTCGGCAGTTCACCTGGAAGGTACCAAGAATCAACTAGCAGATTTCTTGAGCCGAAAGTCGGTACATCCCGGAGAGTGGGAACTGAACCCGGAAGTATTCAGCTGTCTATGCCAGAAATGGGGCACACCTCAGGTGGACCTCTTTGCCGCCAGGTCAAACGCAAAGGTCAGAGCATTTTTTTCTCTGAATCCTCTAGATGGAGCCACAGCAGTAGACGCCTTGTCTCAGTATTGGGGAGAAGGCCTCCTGTACGCCTTTCCGCCTCTTCCTCTGATATCGAAGACACTCAGGAAGATACGAGATGAGAGAGCAACTGTAATCCTGGTGGTTCCCTTCTGGCCAAAAAGAAGCTGGTTTTCTCTACTGTCCAGGATGTCAACAGAAGAACCAGTCTTTCTACCGAACAGGCAGGACCTTCTGCTTCAGGGTCCGGTGTTCCACAAGAATCCAGACTCTCTGCACCTATCTGCTTGGATCCTGAACGGCAAACCTTAAGATCCAGAGGCCTGTCAGAAGAGGTCATTACCACTCTCCAGGCAAGCAGAAAGCCGGTGACTTCGGCGATTTACAACAAGATCTGGAAGCGGTATTGTTCCTTTCTGGGAGAAGGTCATGTGGATACTTCAAAACCAGATATCCCCAAGATCCTCGATTTCCTGCAACTCGGATTTGACAAGGGCCTTCGGCCTAGTACTCTAAAAGTACAGATTGCAGCACTTAGTGTATTTTTTGATACATCACTAGCCTCCCATCCCTGGATAGCAAGATTTTCCAGGGCCACACAGAGAATGAGGCCACTTGTGAGGAAATCAACTCCTCCTTGGGACCTAAACCTGGTCCTTAACACTTTGTGTAAAACCCCTTACTGTCAGAAGATATGGACATAGCCAATCTCTCCTTTAAAACCGCCTTCCTAATTGCCATCACATCGGCTAAAAGGCTAGGGGAGATGCAGGCTCTTTCTATCCAGAACCCATATCTTCAAATCTTTGACGACACAATAGTCTTCAAACATAACCCAGCTTTCCTCCCCAAAGTAGTATCATCTACCAATATAAATCAGGAAATAATCCTTCCTTCTTTCTGCCAACACCCTAAAAACGCAAAAGGGGTCTACCATAACCTTGACGTTAGGGAGACTGTTCTAAAATACCTGGGGGCGACAGAAAGCTGGAGACGGGACACTAACTTATTTATTCAATACGGTGGTCCAAATAGGGGTTGCAAGGCAGCAAAATCAACCATTGCTAGGTGGATTAAAAACATGATTAGCCTAGCATATACAAACCAAGGGAAAGATCCCCCGGATACTCTTAGGGCCCACTCAACACGAGCTATCTCTACATCATGGGCAGAGAAGGGGGGAGCCTCAGCTGAGCAAATCTGTAGGGCGGCGACTTGGACTAGTCTTTCTACCTTTGCTAGACACTATAAAATAGATGTCGTATCAGACCAATTAGCCTTTGGTAGGAAAGTCTTACATGCAGTAGTCCCACCCTAGTTAACATCCTTTGGTATTCTCCAATGGTGCTGTCAGGTGGTGGACTGGAAAACGGTAATTAGTTCTTACCGGTAATTGTATTTCCAGGAATCCACCTGACAGCACTACTAGTTCCCTCCCACTGCAAACTTTTACTACTGACTAATGTGATGTAACATTGGTGTGTAATTGTAAATAAACTCTTTTTTGCATCCATCCAGATGTGGTACTTAGAAAATCACTGATGGGTGGAGTGGGGAGGGTCCTTTTAACTTGTGGTTCCTGTCCCACTACGGATAAGAAGGACGTTCTCCAATGGTGCTGTCAGGTGGATTCCTGGAAATACAATTACCGGTAAGAACTAATTACCGTTTTTCTTCTCTTGCAGGTCAGACTGGGGGCTTATCTACAGCATTATAGAATTCTGTACATAAGCCCTGAAAGAGGGTGGCTGCATCTTATAGCAGCAAAATCTGCTGACAAGTTCCCTTTAAAGGGAATCTGTCACCCCTGGGACGTATGACCTAGTAATTTGGGCATACAGATAATAAAAATGTTACACTAATCCTACCTGTGCCTCATATTAACCTCTTACTGACATCGGACATATTAGTACGCTGAAATCGGTATCCCCAGCTTTGATGTGGGCTCTGGTGCAGAGCCCACATCTTTCTGGGGCCATGTCGGCTGTTTTGAACAGCTGACATATCCCCGCAATAGCCACGGGTGGAAACTCGATCCACCTGCAGTTAGCTAGTTAAATGCCGCTGTCAAACTGAGAGCAGCATTAAAATTGCGCTTCCAGCCATCGGGCCAGAAATTCACACACCGGTGACTCCTGTCACATGATCGGGGATCATCGGTTCTTGGCATGACAATCTGAGGTCTCCATGACCTCTATGGTTGTCCATGTCAGATTGCTGTGAGCGCCACCCTATGGAGGCTATTGAAGCATGCCACAAGTAAAAGCATTTAGTGAAGCTAGCAAAAAAGCCAAACAAAACAAGTGTTCAATTGCACTTTTTTGCAATTTCAAGGCACTTGGAATTTTTCCTGTTTTCTAGTAAATGACATGGTAAAACCAATGGTGTTGTTCAAAAGTACAACTCGTCCCCCAAAAAACAAGCCCTCACATGGCCATATTGACGGAACATTTTTCGGTTTTGCGTTTTAGTTTCCCTCATTCCCAGAGCTTTAATTTTTTTCGTCATGAAGGGGTTAATGGTCTTGAGACGTTTTCTTATTGTATGTTAATTTCTTCCAGGCTCCAGGGCGTGCAGTGCCTGTAAGAAATCCCTGCCTCCGGTCTTCATTGTAATACCAACCTCATTCTCCCTTCTATTGGCGCTGCATTCAGGGATCTTCTGCATAGGCAAATCACTGTAACCTCTGGCGTGCGTGCTGATAAAGTGCTCTACCCACTTCCTGCCTGCATTGCTAGGAACCATGTGTGCTTGGCTATGACTGTGCAGGGAGGAAGTGGGGAGAGCACCTTAGGCTGCTTTTACACTAGCGTCGGTACGGGCCCGTCACAGTGTCGGGCTGATGTACCAACGTATGCTGTGAAATAAATGCCCGACGTGGGCAGCGGAAGCAGTCTTACGACGCATCCGCTGCCCCATTGAGGTCCAGGGAGGAGGGGGCGGAGTTTCGGCCGCACATGTGCGGTCGAATGGTGGACACGACGCCCAAAAAAAGTTACATGTAACTTTTTTTGTGCTGACTGTCTGCCAAAACGACGCAACCGTCGCACGACTGTTGTGACGTGTGGCGATACGTCGCAATGCGTCGGTAATGTAAGTCTATGGGGAAAAACGCATCCTGCAGACGACTTTGCAGGATGTGTTTTTTTTTTTTCTTCTCCTGAACGACTCATTGTGATGTATTGCAAACGAGACTAGTGTGAAAGTAGCCTTACTGGTGCGCATGCCTGAGTACACAGGAGCATAAATATGCAAATTGCCTCTTCTGAGAAAAAGAGGACTTAAACTCTACAGCGCCACCTATTGGAAGTAGCGATCCTACAAGTCACAATCAACCCTTTAACGAGTCGTGCAATATGACTTGGGATAAAAGCCAAATCAGTATCTCAATTCGCAGACACGGTGTTTCGGGCTGTTGGCCCTCGTCAGTGCGAAGCATGAGAACTGATTTGGCTAGGTGAGAGGCTCTGGACATGGGGTCTAAGGGGTAACGTTTCTCCTTATGGAGAGTGACATACCATCTCTGGCTTGTCAAGGTAAGGAGGCTTATTTGCCGTACAATGCTCCTCTGGGAATTTAAATATGCAAATTGCCTCTTCTGAGAAAAAGAGGACTTAAACTCTACAGCGCCACCTATTGGAAGTAGCGATCCTACAAGTCACAATCAACCCTTTAACGAGTCGTGCAATATGACTTAGCACAGGAGCAGAAAGCTTCTGTGCAGAAGATCCTGGAGTGCAGTGCTCACAGAAAAGGTGTGTATATATTGTGGAGGGAGTGCAGGCATGGAATTCCAATGCCACAACGGATGTGCAATGGAGGGGGCAATATAAGGAGGACATTTCTTCCATGCCCTGCATGCCCTAGAGCCAGGAAGAAATTAGCATAAAGACAGAATATAAGATCTCTAAAGACTAGTAAGGTATACAGGTAGGACTAGTGTAACATTTCTATTACCTGTATGCCCATATTAATAGGTCGTGTATGTCCTGGGGGGTGACAGATTCTCTTAAACACGTTATGAACTTTGATTGTGTATGTGTAAATAAATTCAAAAGGCTCACAATAAAATTGACATTAAAATGTATATAGAAGTACTACCCAAACCTTCCTAGTGTTGCATCCAGTTCTCTTCACAATTCATTTTTTTTTTTTTTTACTAAACTACACAATGCTCTTCCATGGTGTCTAGCACTGTGGCTCCTTCTAATGACTGGACACAGACATCTGGTGTGCCAGTTCGTCCATTGTGTAGACATGTCCAGAGGATCCTTAACAATAACCTAATGGGCTGCAAAAGTTCAGTGAGACTTCCTGAACCATGGCAAAGGACTTTATCAGCTTATTTATACTCATCAAGGGCACACCAGTTTACAAAAGAGCAGGCCTGCAGTTAGTATAGATTTAGATGCTACGGTGCTAGCTCGAGCCTCATGACCTGTAACCAACCCTGACCAAAAGATATGACAGTAGCCACAAGCATTTTTGGCCAAATTGAAAAATGAGCTGGTTTCATAACACCCTCCAAAAAAATCTGGCCTGTAAGGCTATGTGCACACGTTCTGGATTTTTAGCGTATTTGCGGTGGTTTTCTGCTGAAAAAAAGCTTAACAAATGCTTACGTTAAGCAATAGTGATGAGCGAATATACTCGTTACTCGAGATTTCTCAAGCACCCTCGGAGGTCCTCCGAGTATTTGGGCGCTGTGCACACATCGCATTTTTTTTTTCATGTTTTTTTCGCTACAAAAACGTTCACAATAAGCATCCTATTTAATAAAATGCAATCTGCATTTTTTGTGCACATGATGCGTTGTTTTCCTGAGCGGAAACACTTTCCAGAATAAAACACAGCATGTTCATTAAATTTGCGGAATCACGGGGATTCCGCACACCTAGGAATGCATTGATCCGCTTGCTTCCCGCATGGGGCTATGCCCACCATGCGGGAAGTAAGCAGATCATGTGCGGTTGGTACCCAGGGTGGAGGAAAGACTTTCCTCCACCGTCTGGGCACCATATAATTGGTAAAAAAAATTAAAATAAATAGTGATATACTCCTCTTCTGATGGCCCCCGGAGTCTTCCCGCCTCTCAGCGGTGCATGCGGCTGCTTCCGTTCCCATGGATGCTTTGTGTGAAGGACCTGCGATGACGTTGCGGTCACGTGACCAGACGCCATCGCAGGTCCTGAACACAAAGCCTCTATAGTAACAGAAGCGGCCGCGTGCACTGCTGAGGAGCGGGGGCCATCAGATGGTGAGTATAACCTTTTATTATATTTTTAACAATATATCTTTTTACTATTGATGCTGCATAGGCAGCATCAATAGTAAAAAGTTGGTCACACTTGTCAAACACTATGTTTGACAAGTGTGACCAACCTGTCAGTTTTCCAAGCGATGCTACAGATCGCTTGCAAAACGCTAGGAATATGCATGCCAATTCCACATGCGATATACCCACGGTAGGAGTTGCAGAATTGCCGTGGAAATTACCGTGACAATTCTGCAACGAGTGCACTTGGCCTTAGTGCTCGGAGATTTAGTTTTCATCGCCGCAGCTGAATGATTTACATCTGTTAGCCAGCATAAGTACATGTGGGGGTTGCCTGGTTGCTAGGGAACCCCCACATTGCTGCAGCAATAAAAACTAAATCTCCGAGCACTAAAAAAAATACTCGGAGGACCCCCCCCGAGCATGCTCGAGTAACTAGTATATTTGCTCAGTCATCACTATTAAGCATCCCATCTTAATGCATTCTGCAATTTTTGTGCCCATGCTGCATTTTTTTTTTTCTTCCAAAAAAAACCACATTGTGTTCATTAACTTTGCGGAAAATCTGCAGATTTGCCACTATATTGTATTGGGACGCTCTGGGGAAAAAACGCAAGAGCCACAAACACGCTAAACGCAAGCTGACTTCCTGCGAAGGGAGTCCGGATTTCTTCAGGAAAACTCTGCATACTTTCAGCTACGTGGGCACATAGCCTAAATCTTCCTGTGTTGTAGGCTCCGGCTGAGGGCAGATCTCCAGCTTTTGTCTCAAGGTTGCTGATAGATCTTGTAAACTCTATCCTGGAATAAATCCAAGCACTGAGCTGTTTGAAGTCTTGTTCATTTACAGATTAGACTGATTTTATTTTGCCCTGTTGCCAGATATTAATTAAAAGCTGCAGTTCTTGTTCTCTAACTAGCTTGTATTGGAAAATGTTTGCCTGATATACTGGCAGTGCATTTTCCTAGTAACTGGTATTAAATAAGAAGCTTGCGCACACACCTGAGATCTTTCAGGAGACTGTCTCTTTAAGGGCTGTCCCACACGTCCAGATAATTCCGGTACCGGAGTTATCCGTGTCCGTGTGCCTGGGAACTCACGTAGGCCATACGTGCGGCACACTATTCATGATTGTAAATGAGCGGCCCCACGTGACCGCATACAGTAGGAGGCGCGGGGCAGAGAGGAAGGAGTGACAGCCAACGTGTGAGCGGGTGAGTATTTTCAGGTAAAAGCTGTGACAAAGACCGTATGGTCGAAACGCGTAGCTTTCTTCACTTGTGATATGGCATTGTCCCAGGAGTGTCCTCTACTATTTTATATGATGGATTAAAGTTTTACATTTTATCAAAGAAGCTGGAACATTTTTCTTTTACTTGGATTTGCATCACGTCGAGTCAGGACGAAGTTCCGTGCTTCTTGCATATATCGGTGAGCTGGCTTTTTTTTCTTTGTACTGAGTATTTTCAGGACAGCGGGGGGGCGCACAGAGGGTGGGAGGGCGGCGGACACATAGATCTTTATTTTAAACACTATTATTCATATTTTCTCTGCAGCAAACGCTGCTGCAGGGAACATATGAATCGCGGCTTCAGCACCATGTGGGGGGGACAGCGCTTACTGTAGCGCTGTCTCCTGCACGCACACGGACCCCAGACGGAGAACGTCCGTGTGAGGTCCGTGTTTTACACGGACCCATTGACTTTAATGGGTCCGTGTAATACGTGCGCTCCGACGAACACTGACATGTCTCCGTGTTTGGCACATGGAGACACGGTCCGCAAAAAATCAATGACATCTGCACAGATGCATTGATTTTTATGGGTCTACGTGTGTCAGTGTCTCCGGTACGTGAGGAAACTGTCACCTCACGTACCGGAGCCACTGACGTGTGAAACCGGCCTAAGAGTCAATGTTCTTATTACCTCCATTCTAAAACTGATTATAGTCAGCTGAAAATAGGTCTAGCTGCATCATGTTTGGTGTCAGGTTTTAGTAAAATTTTAGTAAATGGGACAAATGTCAAGTGTTGTATAATGGATACACACTGGTGGTATAATGAGGCTTATTTTGATCCGCTTTAGTGTGGAGAGGCGTCACCTTGGGAAAGGCAGTTAACCCTTTCATTACACAATGGCAGGATAACTTTTTTATTATATAGAAAGGCTTTTGAAGGTCTTGCCCACAAATGACAGATGTGAAGTGTTGTAGCCTAGGAAAGATTTCCTCCACTACGGAGTGGTCTTTGAACCAGTGTATAAACCCGACATAAGACCTGGTCACTCATCAGTCATTGGTGTTGTGCCTACTGACCAGTTTTAAGGGCCTTGTGTTGTACAGTATTTCATCTACTAATATATCTGGAGTAATTACTGTACTTTAGTGAAACTTTAAAGCATGAAGATTCATTGTGTAGAGAGAAATGGCCATTTGACCATGAAAATGAACTGGTTGCTGTCAGTTTAGTGGTTTCCAAGGAGGATAACTGGATTAGCCAAATTCTGTACATGGCCTTCATGGTTTTTACTGTAATGGCAGGAGCACAAAACTTTTTGAAGTGCTGGTAGATGCATGGCATGGTTTGTGATGTCTTCCTAACATGAACGCTAGTAACCCAAACATTATACTCAAACCTCAGTCGTAAATTCCAGTTTCCTTGCTCTGTTTACATGGGAGGTGGAATGTTTCATCAGGATTTGGCTTCATGGCTATTCTGCAGATGGAAAATGCTCACCCTCTGCGTTTATTGCTGTTGGAATTAATGTGGCCATACAAAGTCTTTAAAACATCCATGTAGCTACAAGATCTGAGTTTCGTAAGTGAGCCTTCATTAAACACTAAAGTAGAACTGGAATATACTGTCCCAGCTACTCTGCCAAGAGTCAAATGGTCCATGCGGTGTTCCGAGGATCTGTCCAATTTGGTGGAAAGCTGCAGTGAGATGTGATGTATTCATGTACATAATGTAATCCATGTATATGGTAAGTTTTCTAGCTCCAAAATTCCTCACATAGCCTTAAAGCCTTAAACCTGCTTTCATTTAAATCACTGCTGGTAGGTGTCTGAATCTTTCTGGCCATCCTTGATGCTGCCCCCCTCACTCAACTTCATTCTTTCAATGCTGGATAAATATGGACTACATGCAGTTCTGACGTTCCTCCAAGTTAAGGCTGGAAGCCTAAAACATCCATTGTGCCCAACAGCATACTGGGGGCGGGTGTAAGGAAGATAATGGAAAGGTTAATCTGTAATTTATTGGAAATGTAAAAAAAAAAAAAGCAAGAGTGGCCACATCCCTTTAGGAATGCCAAAGGAAAAAACAAAGTATGCAATACCAAATCACCTATAAAAATGTTGAGCAATTTAACAAAGACAGAAGCTAAAAAAAAAATTAAAAGCCCTAAGGCTTTGACATAATGACCACCCACAATAGTGGTGGTCTACTCTAACCAATCAAAGCAGGATAGTAGATGATACAAGAAACATGAGAATATAAAAATATAAACATGCCCAAATATTCATGAGATGAAACAATTGGACAGTGAAGAATGGCCCTGGCAATTAGATTAAAGGGAACCTGTCACCCCCAAAATCAAGTGTGATCTGAGCCCACCAACATCAGGGGCTTATCTACAGCATTCTGGAATGGTGTAGATAAGTCCCCCGATGTATCCTAAAAGATAAGAGGTTAGATTATACTCGCCCAGGGGCGGGTCCGGTCTGATGGGTGTCACGGTCCGGGGCCTCCCATCTTCATAGGATGACGTCCTCTTCTGGTCTTCACGCTGCGGCTCCGGCACAGACGTAGTTTGCCCTGTTGAGGGCAGAGCAAAGTACTACAGTGCGCGGGCGCCGGGCCTCTCTGACCTTTCCCAGCACCGGCACACTGCAGTACTTTTCTCTGCCCTCAACAGTGCAGACAAAGTATGCCGGAGCCGCAGCATGAAGACAATAAGAGGACATCATTGTAAGATGGGAGGCCCCAGACCGGAAAGACTACCAGATTACTGGACTGCAGAGGGACCACCCCTGGATGAGTATAATCTAACCTTTTTTTTTTTTTTGTAAGGACACATCGGGGGTTTATCTACAGCATTACAGAATGCTGTAGATAAGCCCCTGATGCCGGTGGGCTTAGCTCACCCTCGATTTCGGGGGTGACAAGTTTCCTTTAAAGCAGTTCTATAAAGCAAACGTGTAAATGGTTACTGTACATGGTATACTGCCAAAGGCTAATGTAGCTGTATAAATGACATAAGCCAAGGCATGGTCCTGAAACCCTGTATGTGAAGTAATGAGGATAGGGGGATATCACCCCATGTGTATTGCCACTCTAAGGGCTTGTTTCCATTTGCGAGAAACACGTCCGTGTCTCGCATGTGGAAACCAAGCTCTGGTGCCGGCACTCCAGAGCGGAGCGTGCGGCTCCATGTGTTCTATGCGGCCGCACGCTCAGCTCCCAAGTGCTGGCACCAGAGCTTGGTTTCCACATGCAAGACACGGACGTGTTTCTCGCAAATGGAAACAAGCCCTAATTGGCTTCCTCAGGGGCAGAATATTTATACTTTTTCATGTTTATTGTTTGATCAATTGTTTTAATTGGGTAGGTTAGACCACAGCTCTATTTTGGGTCGGTTGGTTAGCATGTAATGGCCTTACACAATTCAAGCAAGCCAAAAGTTAATTTAGAAGTGCCAACTTCAGAAGTGATTCCTGTGTAGGCATACATTTTTTTTATTTTTTTTAATCAAATGTTATGGGCACATGAGACTAGCCTCTTAATAGCACAATAAAGCATCATGTTAATTGCATCCTATGCATGAAAATGTTTTCATCCTTTGGTCAGTATCATTTTTACCATCAGCAATTTGTGAATATATATTCCCTTAAACTATAAGGGTATGTTCTCGGTCAGTAATCGGCAGCACTTTGGACGCAGCACATGTCCACTCCGTCCAAAGTGCTGGCAGCTTCTGAACGCAGGTAATTCTGCAGGTGTTTATTGAACTGTGCGGAATCACCGCGTCCAATACATTGGACTGGTGATATTTATCTTGGAGACTGAGCGTATCTGCAAGATAGACATGCTGCGGTCTGGACAGACGCGCATGTCCGTCTCCGCAGGGAAGCCGTGGGCATCTGTGGACATGGGATTTCTTAAAATCCCATCCACTGTGCTGTAACATCTAGCTGCTGTGGGTTGGATGAATGTGCACAGCATCCAACCTACAGCGTTTCCTGATGTGGGAACATACCCTAATTACGTCTGGTTTATGTGAAAAACTGATGTCTGAATCAGGCCTAGTGTAGTACTTGAATCAGGAGCTGAAGTTTAAAAAGAAAAAAAAAAAAAGCAAGCCCTGGGAACAGTAAAAATGCAGTGGGGGACCAGTGTGTTTTAGACCGGTTTATAAAGCCGTATATAATGTAATATAAAAATCACTTAACCTAAAAGTGTATGTACTGTATGTAGTTTGTTTAAAGGTGACTAGGATTAGAAAAGTGCTCTTGCTAAAATCTCCAGACTGGTATAGCCCCGTTCTGTTCAGTTGGGCTGAGATGTAGCTGTAGATATTCAGGCTTCAGTTCTAACCATATGACTTTTCACGTTATGTTTCACACTTTTCAGATGTGGCAATTCAGTCATTCTGCCTGCACATGATCTGTTAGTTTCCGGGCGAAACCTCCTGACGCTGACTGACTTGGAACAATGTTCCACGTTAACCCTTGTGACCTATCCAAGTGTATCTTCTGCACCATTGGCCGCACTTTCTTCATGTGATCTATTGTAACACTTCCAGGCAGATTACATCATTTTGTGGGTTTTTAAATCCTTATTTTGGCAACAATCTAAAATGAAACTTGCACAGCATAGTGGTTGGGGAAATGCTGAGCCTGGACTTCTGCATTCTGCAATACTAAACCTTGTGGTTCCACATAGAAGTAGAATGAGTAGTGGCAAGTGATTGCCACACTTCTGATGCACAGATTAAGGAAATCTTTAGTGTCAATGTTTGGTATAAAAGCCAAAAACCCACCTAAATGACTGCTTGAGGATATGTACACACGTCTGGAAAGTATGCAGATATTTCCTGAGAATCCTGAGATTTTTCCGCAGGAATTCTGCATGCATTTTTATCGCGTATTTTGTGTGGGTTGTCTTTGTGCAGATTTTTTGCTTTTTCCGGAGGTTCCCCATGCAATAATATAGTGGGAAATCTGCTTAAAATCTGCAAAATTAATGAACATGCTGTGTATTTTTCTGCATGCATTGCTTTTTTTCCCTAAAGTGCACAAAAATTGCAGATTCATTAAAAATGATGGGATGCTTAATGTATGCATTTTTTAAGCGTTTTTGCCACAAATAATCCAGAACGTGTGCACATACCCTTACTGTTTTACTAAGTCCTTGTTGCAAAAGGCATCCAAAATGTTTAATAAATATATGTGAAGACATCTGATCCATGGCGCCACAACTTCACAGGCTGATCTTCAATTGCTTATATATAAAAAAAAAAATAAAAAAAAATAAATAATAAAATAAAATCTTGGTAGGGAGAAACCCAGAAGGTGAAGATACAAGCTCTAGGTGCTATGTGTATTCTGTACTGAATTACCATTCATGGATCTCATCATGGCTAGGCCACATCTGTAAGTAAAGGGGATTTGGATGGTTCGCCCACTGCACATTTTGTGCCCCCGCATTAAATGCTGGGGGCGAAATGTACCTAATGGGCAAAACCTCCTATAACCAAGTAAAGGTGTAGTAAAGACCAAATGGTAAACCACATGTAAATTTTAAAGGTACAGTATGTGTTTGAAAACTCTCCTGCTCCCTACTGATCTGCTCACTTTAAATCTATCCCTGTCACTCAATTGTAGTGTGCTGAAGAAGCTGCCAGTCTGGCCTGGAGGACTAGCCACCAAGCTGCATGGTCCCCAGCCAGTGCTTTAGACACTATCACCATCCGAATCGGGGCTGACAATCCAATTTCCCTATCAGTACATCTTTGGAGTGTGAGGGAAACCCTCAAACACAGTGAAAACCTACAAACTTCTTGGGTTCCCTTTTAGTGAACCAAAACTATAATTCTGAAGCCAATTTCCAAGAAAATGTAACCTTGCTATTCATTTGTCCTGGATCTGGGCTGGCCAAAGTCTGGAAAATCTGTAAAGCTAGATGCCCAAATCTCCTCCATTTTGGCCTATAGTATTGTTTCCAGGGTGATTCAATCTGCACACACTTAAACTTTCAGACATCTAGGACCATCATGTTTCCTGAAAAACTGACATTTGTTCTTTAAAGGTTAAGAGGAGAAAATCTGTTAACATGTTTGTACCCAAACAGTTTATCCTTACTTGAGTATCATAAGCAATGCTCGGATCACCCAACATAATAGTTATAGGGTCGTCACTGTATGATGGTGCGGTTATGGTATATGGTAATGCAGGCTACAGTGTGGGAATGTGTAGTGCTGGGCGTGCACTGCACCAGCTTTACTTGGATAATAAGCCTTTTTTGTTTTGTTTTTTTCCCCCTTAGGTTGGAGATAAGGTCATGGTCCTCAATCGATATGGCTTGTGGCAAGAACTGGTGACTGTGCCAGCTAATCATACCTTCATTATGCCTGAAGGAATGAGCTTCGAAGAAGGTGCTGCCTTTCTGATAAACTACATCACTGCTTATATGATTATTTTCCACTTTGGGAACCTAAGACCAAAACAGAGCATCCTCATTCATATGGCAGCAGGTATGTCTTGAGTATCGGGACTGGAAAATGGATTACGAAGGTCCATCTACATTAGTCTGGCTAAGAGCTAGTGTTTGAAATGTACTTTCTTCCAGATAATCACACACTTCTACTTTGTAGTATTCTGTTTTTAAACCCACAGCCTTTATCCAATTTCCTACTGACACAAATGCCAACCAGGGACATGTGATTCTCATGGACCTGGGTACCATTTCCCTGAACTCTAACATCCTTTTAATAGTAGATAAAGATTACAAAAATTAAATCCTACTTTTTTTTTTTTTGACAAGCAGTGAACTTCCTTTCTATTTCCTGCTTGTAATGATAGCTCTTCCTGTCCCGTTATGGTATTTCCTGTTTAAGTTCATGTATTGTACAGGAAAAGAAAATAAATCTGGCTACAAAGAAAGCTAGACAAAAGTGAAGGGACAATTGCTTAGTTCTTAATCAGGGAAACTTGGCAAAAAATTGCAATGTGGTAATGTACCCTTTTTTAGTCAGGTTGCTAGTTGCCTTAAAGAATAATTATCTAAAAATTAGTACATGTTAAAACACTTAATATAATAGATATTTTCGTTTGCAGTCATTCTTCTCCATTTCTGGTGAAATTTTTTTCATTACTAAGTGGTGGTCATAATGTTCTATGGAGAAACTTCATCCTTTTTTCACAGAATACAGACTCTACAAATGGAGTTAGATTAATCCAAAGTGAAAATGTCTGAGATGTTTTAATTTCTAAAAATAGTACACATGAAAATTTAACTTAATACAAGTTTTTAAATCTGTACAGGCTTTATGCCAGAAATCAGTCTGGTGTAATTGTAGAGTTTATTGTAAACCTGCAGATGAACCTCAGCAGGATTGTGCTCAGTAACCTACAGTGTCAGGTCGGCGCTGTTATACTGATTACAATGATACCTTGGTTAATGAAACATCTTGTGGTTTAATCTTTTTATAGTTTTCAGTTAATGAGGTTCTTGTGGTGCTCTTACATATGCATCCTTATGGCAGGTCACCGATCCCTCAGTGACCTACCCCCTCTTTTACATGCAATATGGCTTGAAAAAATCATTCATCAGGCAGGCACGGGCAGCAGCGTCTGCGCTGTAGCATGATGCGGTGGATAATATGCCGGTTTACGCTTTATTTACTTTTACAATCATTTGAATCAAAATGCTGGAGGCTGCACCTGCACAGTAGCGTTTATCACATTCTGATAGATTCTACTGTGCAGGTGCCATCTTGATGGAGCCAGTTTTTACTCTACAAAAATGGCGCCGGTGGTGACACCTGCACAGTAGCATCTATCAGTATGTGATAAAAGCTGCTGTGCAGGTGCAGCCGCCAGCGCCGTTTTGATTGAGAAAAAATAATTTTTAATCAAAACTGTAACTACGTATATACTCAAGTATAAGCTGACCTGAGTATAAGCCAAGACCCCTAACTTTGCAACAAAACTGGAAAAACATATTGACTCGAGTATAAGCCTAGGGTGGAAAATGCAGCAGCTACCGGTAAATGTCAAAAATAGATACCAATAAAAGTAAAATTAAGTGAGACATCAGTAGGTTAAGTGTTTTTGAATATCCATATTGAATCAGGAGCCCCATATAATGCTCCATACAGTTCATGATGGGCCCCATAATATTCTCCATAATAAAATATGCCCCATATAATGCTGCACAAATGTTGATTATGACCCATAAGATGCTCCATAGACTACTATGCCCCATATAATGCTGCACAAATGCTGATTATGGCCCAATAAGATTCTCCATATAACAATGTGCCACATAAAATGCTCCATACAGTTCATTATGGCCCCATAAGATGCTCCATATAACAATGTGCCACATATAATGCTGCTTCAATTAAAAAAACTCACCTTTCCTCACTGCCCACTGTTCCTCAGCGTCCTGTCTCTCCGCAGTGACTATTCAGGCAGAGAGTGGCATGCACACTAAGTCATCGTGCCCTCTGACCTGAACAGTCACTGCAGAGGATGCGGAAGATGGAGCGGCGGTGGAACGAGGAAAGGTGAATATGAAATACTCACCTGCTCCCGCTGCGGTCCCTGGCAGCTTCTACCGGACAGATGGTCTCTGGAGCCCGCAGCTTCTTCTGTTCAGCGGTCACTGGTACCGCTCATTACAGTAATGAGTATGCGGCTACACCCCTATGAGAGTGAAGTCCATATTCATTACTTTGATGAGCGGTACCACATGACCGCTGAACAGGGGAAAAAGGTGACTGAGACCATGGGACGTGCAGGGACCATGTCAGGAGCAGGTATGACAGTCATAGCCCCCCCACAGCCATGACTTGAGTAAAAGCTGAGAGGGGCGCTTTCAGCCCAAAAAAATGGGCTGAAAGTCTTGGCTTATACTCAAGTATATACGGTAAATAAAACTGACATCCACCGTATCATGCTACAGTGCAGGTGCTAGAGTGATGTATTAAAAAAAAATTTTTTAAACCATATGTGCAGCATGTGAAATAAAGGGCTGGTCACGAAGGTCACTGATCTCTGCCATATGGATGCATATGGAAGCAGAGCATCACATAAAGATCCCACCCAAAGACCCACCCCAGAGCATGAGAATCTCTAAATCTTGTGGTTGTTTGTTTTTTATTTGTAGTTTTCAGTTAATCACCCCAGATATCACTTTAACCCCTTCTTAACATGCACCGTACATGTACTGCTCTGTGGGAGCTGACTTCTCGCAAAAAGCAGATGTACGGCGGCATGATCACACTGAGCGCAGCAGCAATCGGGTGTGTGTGCCGGCTCTGTGTGAGCTGACACCCTGCAGCAATGCCCAATCAGTGCTGGCACTGATCGCTTGCATTTAACCCCTCTGATGCTGTCAGTAGTGGCATAGAGGAGCATCCCGACAACTTAATGCAATTGCATTGTCCTGTTGGTCTCCATGGAGACCCCTGGCCAAAAGATGGCCACAGGGTCCTTCGGGGTCCTGCAGGGAAGGTGGCTTGTGAATGCCTGAGAGACGCTGACATGCTGCCTTCCCTGCCTGTCAGATGCTAATGTGATGCTCTGCATCAGATTAGCAATCTGACACTACATTGTCCCATCGTGGGCCATCACTGTATAAAATGAAGAAAGTGTAAAAATATTAACAATCACCAAATGTTTCCAATAAATATTTATGTAAAAAAATACAAATATCTGGTATTGCTGCATCCATAACATGCTCTATAAAACTGTCCCACTAGTTAACCCCTCCAGTGAACACTGTCAAAATGAGAAAATGAGGCAAACTATGCTTAATTTATCATGCCACCAAAGTGCAATAAAATGCGATCAAAGACTAATGTAAATATAGTACCACTGAAAACATCTTGTCCTGCAAAAAACAAGCCATTGTACAGATCAATCAGCAGAAAAATAAGTTATAGCTATCAAAATAGATGCAAAAATATTTTTTTTTTTTCTATAAAAGTTTGTGTAAAAGCACCAAAGCATAAGATTTAAATTGGGTATCACCGTAATGGTACTGGCCCGAAGAATAAAGCTGCTTTGTCTATTTTGCCACATGTGGAACTGTAGAATAACCCCAAGAAGTCATTCCTCAATTGCTGGTTTTTGTTCATTCTGGCTCTCCAAAATCTGAACAGAAAGTGATCAAAAACTGTCGTGTCCAAAAATGGTACCAATAAAAACGTTGGCTCTTCCCACAAAAAAAACAAGCCCTCACATGACTTAACAGAAATATAGAAAAATTATACCTCTCAAAACATGGTGATGCAAAAGCTAGTTTTTGCAATAAAAAGTCTTGGTGTGACAGCAGCCAAATGATAAAACCAAATATAAATCGGGTATAGCTGTAATCGCACCAACCCGAAGAATAGTTGCCATATCACTTATACCGCACGAGGAACAGGGTAAAAAATAAAACATTCTTCACTTTTTTTTTTTTCTCTTCCACTCTGCCTCAAAGATCAGTAAGGCTCGGCGCACATTTAGGGTGCGTGTCCACGTTCAGGATGGCCGGCGGTATCGTCGGAGCGGCAAAGCCGCTCGGCGCTAAGCCCCGCCCCCTTCTGGGACTCGATGATGCCGGATGTGTTCATTGTACATATCCGGCATCATCACACCCCTCGCATAGGGCCCTGTGTTATTCCTTGCGGCGACGCAGCGTCGCCGCAAGGAACACGGACATGCTGCGATCTGAAAAGACTCGCAGCATTTCCGTAGTCGCAGGGCCGCTGCGTGCGTGTTTCCACGCATAGTGGACACGTGATTTCAAAAAATCCCCTCCACTATGCTGGAACATCTGGACGCTGCGTGTTTGACGCTGCGGCCCCACGCAGCGTCAAACACGCAGCGTTTCCTGACAGTGGACACGTACCCTTATCCTGCACTCTACTCTTAGCGCTTACACCGGGGTTTCCGTGTAAATCTTTGAAATACAGGATTCAGACAGAACCCCCAGTGTAAGATTCCCTATGAGGCAGGTGGAGGCACTGTGGACGCCATAGGACCTGTGACCCGGCAGTGTCCGTCTTTTTAGGATTGCATAAAAGCGCCGTCAGCTTTGTGCACTTCTGAAATAAACACTGCTGAACAGAGGCCAGACTGAGTCCAGAGTAACTCTGCTGCCTCATTATAGTGAGGGGCTCCATCGGGGGTTTTGTCACATCACTTGGAGATTTAGATGGAAACCCCAAAGCGCTCAGCATAGAGCGCCGTATAAATGCGATCCCAAACGTTATGTAAAATGTTCCCAATAAAAGCTTCAAATCAATCCACAAGAAAATCAAGCCCTCCCTCTGGTCTGTCATCTGTTAATGGAAATATAGGGAGCTTCCACATTACTGGTACCGCAAAGGCTCTGGAAAAGCAAAATGGCTCCTCACCCCCAAAAGAATTTCAGCTAATTCTCCTCTCCCAAATCCAAATGACTCCTCCCTTCTGAGCCCCAGTGTGCCTAACTACATTTAGCACCCACATGTTTGGCATTTCTGTAGTGATGAGAGCCTGCCTAATTTACAGGTGCGTGTCAACAGAACCATGAGCACTTAGGGGCTCTTTATATGGAATCAGCAAACTAGTCCAGGAAAATCTGCGCTACAGGAGGCAAATAGCCCTCCGTCCCTCCCGAGTCACTCCATATGGCAAAGTAGTACTGCACAGCTACATATGGAGTATTGCCAAGTTCAGTAGAAATAGTGGGACACATGTAAGTAAAACTTGGGGCTAACACACAATCTTGGTGGTAAAAATATAAATTTAATCTTCACTGCTCAATGGTATAAGTCTGACACACCTGTGGTGTCAATATAATCACTAAACCACTCAATGAATTCATCTAGGGGTGCAGCTTGTAAAATGGGCTCACTAATGGGGGCTTCTGCTGTTCTGGCACCTCAGGGGCTCTTCCAATGTGACATGACACCCCCCAAAGACATGCGGCAAGATCTGCACTGTAATATGGTGCTGCTTCCCTTCCAAGCCCTTGAGGGGTGCAGTTTTTAGAATGGTGTCACTTTTGGGTATTTTTTGTCATATAGGCCCCTCAATCACTTCAAATGTGAGGTGGTCCCTAAAAAATGGTTTTGCAAACTTGGTTGTAAAAATGAAAAATTGCTGGTCAACTTTTAACCCTTAACTTCATAATTTTTTCAAAATTGTGCTGATGTAAAGTAGACATGTGGGAAGTGTGTTCAACTATTTTTGTGCAATAGGACTCTGATTTA
Organism: Ranitomeya variabilis; assembly: GCF_051348905.1. Lineage (NCBI taxonomy): Eukaryota > Metazoa > Chordata > Amphibia > Anura > Dendrobatidae > Ranitomeya > Ranitomeya variabilis. Next base: position 504,116,755 of record NC_135235.1, read on the forward strand.
GGGGCATAAAAATGAAGTTTGAAAATTGAAAAACTTAAGTTTTCACCAAAGTTCATATCCAAGAAATTGGCACGATCGTGAAGTACAATGTCATGAGAGAAAACAATCTCAGAATTGGTGGGATTCCTTGAAGTGTTCCAGAGTTATGACTTCTAAAGTGAGTGGTCATAATTGTAAAAATTGGCTTGGTCAGGAAGGTGAAAACAGGGTTTGGGGTGAAGGGGTTAATCAGTAACGGCACCCCAACTTGTCTGTAGGTTACTCGGCACAATCCTGCTAACAGGTTCCCTTTAACAAAACTCTGTAGCCCTGTCTTGATCAGACCAGACGTGCAGGTGCACAACCTCCATGTCAGTCCAACTGACATACTGAAGCACTTTACTCCACTCCATTCAATTTCCCATGGAACTGCTGAACATGGAGGCTTACTTCCCCAAGGAGAGAATTTGAGGAAACAACTTTTTAAGAATGTTCCTGATGAGCTGAATGTTAAACCTTATTAATAGTAATCTGTGTACTGTTCATGTGGCACATTGGCTACAACTTCTGCCAGTTCTTCCAGATCTGTGGTGTGCTCTCCATTCATGGGACTGGTCAGCTGAGCGGACTATCTGTACTCCAGGAATGCACTGGTCACCTCCCTGGAAGCCAGCAGGTTAATGTAGTTGCCTCCAAGAATAAAACAAAGTACTGTATATACTCGAGCATAAGCCGACCAGAGTGTAAGCTGACCCCCCCCTAATTTTGCCACAAAACTGGGAAAACTTAATGACTCTAGTATAAGCCTAGGGTGGGAAATGCAGCAGCTACTGGTAATTTTACTTTTATTGGTATCTATTTTTATTTTTGAAAATTAATTGACATCAGTAGGTTGTGTTTTTGAATATCCATATTGAATCAGGAGCCCCATATAATGCAGATACAGTTCGTGATGGGCCCCATAAGATGCTCCATATAACAATGCCACATGTAATGCTCCATACGTTCTTTATGGCCCCATAGACGCTCCATGTAACAATGTGCCACATATAATGCTGCTGCAATACAAAAGACTCGCCTCTCGTCGCTGCTCCTCAGCGTCCCATCTCTCCGCAGTGACACTTCAGGCAGAGGGTGGCGCAAACACTAATACGTCATCGCGCGCTCTGACATGAACAGTCATTGCAGAGGATGCGTGGACGACTGAGCGGTGCCGACGCTGGAACGAGGGACAGGTGAATATGAAATACTCACCTGCTCCCGGCGCGGTCCCTGGCAGCTTCTCCTGGACAGATGGTCTCCAGGCGCAGCAGCTTCCTCTGTCAGCGTTCACTTGAACCTCTCATTACAGGAATGAATATGTGGCTCCACCCCTATGGGAGTCGAGTCCATATTCATTACTTTGTTCAGCGGTCACATGGTACCGCTCATTAGAGGAAGGTGCCAGAGACCATGGGACACACAGGGACCGCACCAGGAGCAGGTGATTGTGACAGTCGTCGCTCCCCCCTCACCTGCTGTACCCCCCCCCCCCCCCCCCGCCGACCATGACTCGTATTATAAGCCGAGAGGGGCACTTTCAGCCCATTTTTTGGGGGGCTGAAAATCTCTGCTTATACTCGAGTATATACGGGTATCTTAATATTGATTGTGAACTGGTTTAGATACCACTAGTTGGGGTTCAGCTTTTAATCTCCAGTTCCCAGTGTACATAGAATTTTAACTACAAACCCACTCACTCTGCAGCTTCTGTGCAAACATGACATAAGTTCCCCACATCGCTATTACTTCACCTCACATCTGTGCCTTTTCCATAGTACAGCACTTGTGAGAAGCCCGTGATAAAAGTACTGGCTAAGCACGGTCCTCACAATGTATGTATTTTCCACCCACCCTTACACGGGAATATGTGAATGCCAGGAATTTATAGAACAGATGACATGAATCCGATTCTTGTGCAGAAAGTACAACAACCGCCTTTATGCGAGAGCTGACCTCCTCTGTGACAGCGATGCTATTGAAAATGGGTTTAATGTGGAACAATAATCCTTCACTGTCAGATAACATGATTATAAGAATCCAGGGGTTGTGGTGACCGTATCCCACTTCATTCAAGTTGGGTTTATTGCCTAGTTTATAGACCTGCCTTTAGGCACATGCTGAACATCTAACAGCTTTGTACACAAGCACATCTGGTTAATCTGTCTAGGTGCCATTAATGGCATTGGACAGAGCGCTATACAAATATAAAAATATATATTCTCTCAACAGGTGGAGTTGGTACTGCAGCCATTCAGCTCTGTAAAACCGTGAAAGATGTCACAATATTCGGGACTGCATCTGCTTCCAAGCATGAAGCGCTTAAAGAAAATGGCGTTACTCACCCGATTGACTATAGGACAAGTGACTATGTCGATGAAATTCGGAAAATCTCCCCTAAAGGTAAACGCCTTAGCACATTTGTCAGCTGTCCAGGGCAGGTTACATACTGTAAAGTTGTCAAAGGAGTAACTGTCTGGGCACTCGTGGCAAGATTAATTGGGTAAACCTACATGGGTCACCTTTTTAGATTTGCAACAAGGGGACTACATGCAAAAAGGCACTACACTGCTAAATCTTCCTGCAAACCTAGTGGGGTGCCTTGTGAAGGAAAATGACTTCAGAAAGCTAGACTAATCTTCTGATCTCCCCTACATTGCTGCAGTAGACTGTACCATGAAGTGTAGTCTTGGCTGAAAATGACACCATAAGTAGTAATTGTCCATGTTTTATCCGATCTGACTTAAATGTGGTCTTCCCACACCTTTATTTTATTTATTCATCCTCTTTAGGTGTAGACATTGTCTTGGACCCCTTGGGAGGATCTGACACTAGTAAAGGATACAACTTATTGAAGCCCATGGGAAAACTGGTCATCTTTGGTGAGTTTGTGCTTTCCTGATTGTACGAAATAAACTTCTTCAAAAGTCATTATTTCTGGTTCAGATTGCCAGAACAAACCAAATCTTATGTATGGTTAGTCCCTTTGGTTTGTTACAACATAACCTGTATGTACAGGGCAGGCTATTTTAACATTCTGTAAAGTCCTGCGCTTCATCTAAAAGTTCAGCTCTCGAACCTCACATGGGTAGTACAGGACCTGAGCTGACAACTGTGGCCTAGCTCAAAGGTGACTTTCACTGTAAAGCGGTCAAGTTAAACCTTGAGGCAGAGCTAGACATGCAAACCTTCCCACCATTACTGCTCACCATCGGAACGTGCTATACAATATCTATTGTGGCATCCTGCTCTGGCATTTAGCCTTATATGAGGTTTTGTTCATAACTTGGGATTGGATGCTTGAGGGGGATACAGGCTTCACACTTTTCTGAACTACGGTAGTTATGCATTGGAACCCTTGGTGGCATGTTAATCCCTTAAACTTTCATAGGGTTTTGATGAAGAAAAATAAATGTAATGTATAAATCTCATACGCAATGCCCCCCCCCCCCCCCCGTTGTACTTAATGACTTATCCTCATAGACTAACAACTCGTCAAGACTTGCATTGGGCAGACCAGTGCTGCTTCGGCACATTGTACTACAGGAACCCCTCAAGAGGCATACTACTTAATGAAGTTGGCACGTGCTTTGCCAGAAATGCATATCTGGTGTAGGATGCCTGCACTGGATGCATTTGGGTGGGTTTAATTACACAAGTTCAAAATTAATGTTTTTGGCACTTCAACACTATACATACTACACTTTGAACCAAATAATGGGTTGAATACTGAAGAGATCCACAATAAAAATGACTTATTTATAATCAATTAAAACATGATAAAATAAGCAGAGATGTCACAATAGGGGATGCTTAGCGGTGGCACTGAGAAAAATCAAATCAAAATAAAATGTATAATGGCTTCATGATACCATAAGGAGCCAAGGATAATTAGAATTAATAAGGTGATATGTACTTACATAAACTGTACCACTCGGCAAACAAACGTGCAATAATTTAGACCATGAAAATACAGCTATACAAATTCTAAGGGTATGTGCACACGTTGCAGATATGCCTGCAGAATTTTCTGCACAGAATCTGCACCTCTTGGCAGAAAACGCTGGTAAAAATCAGCGCGTTTTTGATGCCCTTTTTGTATGCGTTTTGGCAACCTAAATAAAATCTATTTAAAAAAAAAAAATTGTCACTAATTTGTCCAATCTCTTAAGAGAGACACAATATCTTCAAGTGTGGGCTCCCCTGCAAATTTCTGTGCCAGAGAGGGAAAGCCGGGGGCCAATATTTCTAGCCTGGGAAGGGGTTAATACACAGCTTCCCAGGCTATGGATATCTGCCCTCACCTGTAGATTTAGCCTTTACTGGCTATTAAAATAGAGGGACCCCCCAAAAAATGACCCCCCCTATTATAACCAGAAAGGCTGTGCAGACAGCTGCGGGCTGATATTCATAGCCTAGAGAGGGTCCATGGATATTGGAGGCCCCTGGCTAAATACCAGCCCCCAGTCACCCCAGAATTGGCACATCTGTACAATGCGCCAATTCAGGCACTTAGCCTCTCTTCCCACTGCCTTGTAGCGATGGCATATGGGGTAATAAGGGGTTAATGTCACCGTTGACTGTAAGGTGACATTAAGCCTGGTTAATAATGGAGAGGCATCAAGACACATATCCATTATTAATCCTATAGTTATTAATGGGTTAAAGACATGGCCAGACAAGTATTTTAATTAAACAAAACATTACATTTTTTTTATTCCACGCCTAATCCAATCAAAGCCATCGATCACCTGCAAAAATTTAAAAGAACAAACACAAATACTCCCTGTTCCAACACAGTCCCTCCTTTATAGGGGAGATCATCGTGGGACACTTAGAGTAGTCACATCAGCAGATGTGACCGGTCTATAGGGCATCCGATGACACACTGACTGGAGATAACCCTCCTGCAGTGTATCATCGGAGTTCACTTTACAGCACTACAGCCGTGAGAAAATTGTCACGCTGTAGTGTCGCAAGTGACAGGTGATCTTAGGTTACCGGAGCCACTGGAGAGCAGTTGCATCAGCTGATGTGACAGCTGTCCACAGGAGATCGTCATGGGACAATTGTTAGTTGGATTACGTCTGACACGGGGAGTGGATTACGTCTGACACGGGGAGTATATTTAATTTTATTTGCAGATCGATGGCTTCGGGGATTAGGTGTATATGGTATGTACTGTTTTTTTTTTTTTGTTTTTTTTTAACCCCTTTATCCCATATGACATACTATCCCGTCGAGGTGACCTGGGACTTAATTTCCAGTGACGGGATAGTGCGTCATAGTGGATCAGCTGCGCTCACGGGGGGAGCGCGGCCAATTGCCCGGATGTCAGCTATGTGCCAGGAGCGGTCACTGACTGCTCCTGGCACATTAACCCCTGGCAAACTGCAATCAAAGATGATCGCAGTGTTCCGGCAGTATAGTGAAGCATTGCGCAGGGAGGGATCTTCCTGCGTGCTTCCCTGAGACTCTCGGAGCAACACGATGTGATCGTGTTGCTCCGAGGGTCTCCTACCTCCTCCCTGCAGGCCCGGATCCAAAATGGCTGCAGGGGGCCTTCCAGGTACTGCAGGGAGGTGGCTTTCAAGCGCCAGCTCAGAGCAGGCGCCGGGAAGCCTCCCTAGACTGCCTGTTGGATCGCTGATCTGACACAGTGCATTGCAAAGTGTCAGATCAGCGATCAGATAATAGTGATCTCCCCCCTGGGGCAATGTAAAAAGTGAAAAAAATATATAAAAAAAACCTAAATAAAGAAAAATAAATATTGTTCCAATAAATACATTTCTTTATCTAAATAAAAAAAACAACCATAAAAGTACACATTTAGTATCGCTGCGTCCATAACGACCGCCCTATAAAACTGTCCCACTAGTTAACCCCTTCAGTGAACACCGTAAAAAAACAAAGCAAAAACATTCCAAAAATTCCTGTGAAACACCTGAAGGGTTAATAAACTTCTTGAATGTGGTTTTGAGCACCTTGAGATGTGCAGTTTTTAGAATGCTGTTACATTTGGGTATTTTTCTATCATATAGACACCTCAAAGTGACTTCAAATGTGATATAGTACCTAAAAGTGTTGTAAAAATGAGAAATTGCTGCTCACCTTTTAACCCTTATAACTCCCTAACAAAAAATTTTTGGTTCCAAAATTGTGCTGATGTAAAGTAGACATGTGGGAAATGTTACTTTGTATTTAAAATCAGAGATGTCACAAAATACATAAGTTGGAAAATGGCGAAAATTTTGAAAATTTTCCGTTTTTTTCAGAAATAAACGCAGGTAATATCAAAGAAATTTTTTACCACTATCATGAAGTACAATGTCACGAGAAAACAAAACAATGTCAGAATCATCAGGATCCGTTGAAGCGTTCCAGAGTTATATAAAGGGACAGTGGTCAGAATTGTAAAAATTGGCGAGGTCACTTAATGTGCAAACCACCCTTGGGGGTTAAGGGGTTAGCCGGATGGTGGGACTACTTTCCCATCATTGGCTAATAGTGTCACTGTAGCAGTCATAGCCGATGGGAGCAGTAGTGCCATTGGACGATGCCTGCCTACAGACACAGATGCATGCACAGATTCATGCAGGCACCGGCACACGCAGATTCCCACACATAGCTCCGCCCACAAACTTCCTTCCTCCCGATCTGCAGCACTTCTAGCACACATCCACAGCAAATCCGCAGACCTTTTTTATATCTGCGGATGTGCCTGACTCAATAAAAGTCAGAGTGCAGAAACGCTGCAGATCCGCAAAAAGAATTGACATGCTGCAGAAAAACGCTGCATTTCTGCGCAGATTTTTCCACAGCATGTGCACTACAAATCTCCATTTCCCATAGATCAATATTGGCTGGCCACTACACTGCGGACTTGATGCAAATCGATGCAGCCAAAAACGCTGCGGATCCTCATCTAAGGGTATGTGCACATGCTGCGGATTTTGCTGCAGATCTGTGGCGGTTTTGACGCTGCAGATCTGTGGCGGTTTTGACGCTGCAGATCTGCGGCGGTTTTGACGCTGCAGATCTGCGGCGGTTTTGACGCTGCAGATCTGCGGCGGTTTTGACGCTGCAGATCTGCGGCGGTTTTGACGCTGCAGATCTGCGGCGGTTTTGACGCTGCAGATCTGCGGCGGTTTTGACGCTGCAGATCTGCGGCGGTTTTGACGCTGCAGATCTGCGGCGGTTTTCCATAAGTTTACAGTACCATGTAAACCTATGGAAAACAAAATCCGCCATGCACATGCTGTGGAAAAAAAACACACGGAAACGCAGCGGTTTACATTCCGCAGCATGTCAATTCTTTGTGCGGATTCCGCTGCGGTTTACCCCTCCTCCATAATGGGAATCCACAGGTGTAAAACCACAGGTGGAATCCACACAAAATCTGCAGTGAATCCGCAGTGCGGTTTACCAGCGGATTTACAATAACAGGTGCAGAAAAATCCGCAGACATCCTGCCTATGTGTGCACATACCCTAAATCTGCAACGTGTGCACATAGCCTAAGTTAAGCAAGTTTGGTGCTGTCCTCAAGAATTACTATTTGCCACTGTTTATACATCAGCTGAGACTGCAACTCCTAACGTTATGTGAAATTACCACTGGCACCTAGGAGACACAAAGTGCTTGGTGCTCCATTCTTATTCCTATTACTATTTACCTGGTTGAAGTCAACCTGTATGGGCTCTACTACCTGAGGTCACCTCGACATCCCCTCACCCTGACGTGCGTTTCACTGCCAGCTTCTTCCAATGGAGCTTTTAAATGCAATGGTAGTACTTTAAAAGGTGCTGTGGTACATGCTGTGCAAATGCGCAATAGAAAAGTAATAGTGCTTGCTCCTAGGCTATAACTCACTTGGTATTGAAGTAGATGTCTGTAACCTCTACGCGCGTTTTGCTGGTCTTTGTCAGGATTCCCATCTCATTTGAGCATGACCTTAAATGGAACAATTGGAACGTAAATTCAATTGTGATCTTTCTATGGATTGTTTAATTATACATAGGGTGCCCTATGCATAATTATAGCATGATCCCCTCCCAGTTTTTTGTGCATGATTGCCTTTGAATTATACCTTAGCTCATTATTCCTCAATTGTTCCTGCTTTCAGTGCTACTCTGAATTGATGACATTTTTTTTTTTTTTTTTAATAAACTGGATGTTTGTTTAACCCCTTTCTGCCATCAGATGGAATAGTGCGTTCAATGGCAGAACCCCACATTGATGCAGGCTCTAGCGGTGAGCCTGCATCAAAGCGGGACCTGTTAGCTGTTTTGAACAGCTGATATGTGCCCGCAGTAGGCGCAGGTAGATCGTGATTCTGCCAACTAGTTAAATGCCGCTGTCAACTGACAGTGGCATTTAACAAGCACTTCCAGCCATCCGGCTGGAAATGTGTGCACTGGTGACCCCGTTACATGATCAGGGGTCATCGGTGTCTGCATAGCAACCAGAGGTCACCTGCAGACCTCTATGGTTGTTGATGCCGGATTGCTATGAGCGCCACCCTGAGCATTGCCTCTATGTAGCAGAGGCAAAAGAGTTATGGCAGCTTCTAGCCTCCCATGGAGGCTATTTAAGCATAAAAAAATAAAATGAAATTTTTTAACTCCCCCTTTTGCCCCAAAATAAAACAATAAAAAAATCAAACCTACACATATTTGGTATCGCCACATTCAGAATTGCCATATTAATCAAAATAAATTGATCGCTAAACGGCGTAGCGATAGTCAAAACCACAGAATTACCTTTTTTTGGTCACCACGATATTGCATTAAAATACAAAAACAGGCAATCAAAACATATCTGCACCAAAATTGTATCATAAACCTCAGCTTGGCACACAAAAAATAAGCCCTCACCCAACCAGAGATCTCGAAAAATGGAGACGCTATGGGTCTCAAAATTGCAAAAAAATTTTTTTTAGCAGTTTGTTTGTTTTTTTTTTTTTTCCACCACCTTGGATAAAAACCTAGGCATGTTTGGGGTCTATGAACTTGTAATGTCCTGGAGAATCATAATGGCAAGTCGGTTTCAGCATTTGGTTTTTGTTTGGCTTGTTTGCTAGGTTTACCAAGTGTGGGATTGCACTTTTTATGCAATTTCACTGCACTTGGAATTTTTTTTCCCGTTTTCTAATACACGACATGGTAAAACCAATGGTGTCGTTCAAAAATACAATATGTCCTGCAAAAAATAAGCCCACACATGACCATATTGATGGAAAAATAAGTTATGTCTCTGGGAAGGAGGGGAGCAAAAAACGAAAATGCAAAACAAGCTAGTCATTAAGAGGTTAAATATACTTTAACCACTTCCTGTGGTTCTACACTGAGCGTGTTTTTTTTTGTTTGTTTTGTTTGTGATATTAGGGTATGTGCACACATTATTTGCTTGCAGAAATTTCTAAGTGTTCCAGTTTTCTGGCAATCACCCAGTGTGTTTTCTATGTACCTTTTCTTCCTGTCAGGTGCATGGCAATGGCCTATTCGTCTTTAGACATGTGTTGTCACTATTGTAATTAGACTCAAGTACTCTAACAGGCTTTTTTAATATATAGGGGCTGCCAACTTATTGACTGGACAAAAGAAAAACCTAATGGCGCTTGCAAAGTCTTGGTGGAACCAGTTCAGCATAACTGCGATGCAGCTCATTTCATCCAACAAGTCTGTGAGTGGCTATCTTCTGGGCCGTCTGGATGAGGAAACCGAACTGATCACAGATGTTGTAGCTACATTGCTTGATCTTTATAAGCAGGGCCAGATCAAGCCTAAAATTGACAGTGTATATCCCTTTGAGCAGGTAAGTTGTAAATCCTCCTAATTTTAAAGTATATGACTGGATTTCTACCATGGCAATGTTCTAAATATCCAGAAAAAATGTCTTTAGGAACCTCCAGTTGAACCTAACTGTGGAAACAGATGTGTATGTGCTACTATATTTCACTTTTCTGGCATTGAGGAACAAAGTAAAAGTTTACCTGAACGCTGTGCCACACTTCCTGCCATTGAAACTCCTCAGCTTCTTAAAGTGGCTGTTTCCATGTACACTACAGCTGAGGCCTTTAAACAATGATTACGACTAAACACCCGAAAGGACAAGCTAGAACAGAGAATCTGTCAGTATCAAGTACATGGGCGCGATGCACCTTTGGCATGGTCAAATATTTTAAGAGCACCTAACCACCTACTTGTCTTTTCTGCCCTTCTCTGACTCTAAAGCCAGAACTCTGTAACGTGAGTGGGGGCTGGAGGTGAAGGAAAGACTGTAAGGTGCCATACCAAGGTGGCATACAGTGCCTGTACTTGTTTTGGGATTAAGGAGACTCGCACAGCTTGCTTTGAACTGTCATTCTGTCAATTGTGGACCCAATGCTTACACTTCCCTAAATGTGAGTGGAATTCAATAACTGAACTCGTGTCACTCCATTCCATAGGCAAAACGGGAGCAATTTAAAAAACATTTTGGCAGCCTATAACCTGTGAAGGGGTTAAAGTGCTATATCCTTTTATACAACTTTTGATGTATCCCTGACTGAGCATGCATCTGTCCCTGCACATAATGGCCAATCTAGTTAGCCATAATATGCCTCACTCAGTTGGCCATTAACAGCCACAGGTGGAGCAGAGTACTGCCCACATGTGCATTAAATACTACTTAAAAAGATTGTGTATATACTCAAGTATATACTGGTACGCGCTGGGTAATGGCAAGAGTAAAGCAGAACAAAACACGAGCACAAGCTCCCACGGGTAAAAAACTAACAATATGACCCAGGAGGGTTAACAATTAAGATATCTTAAAACTCCGTTATCCCTACCTTAACTGGTAGATTCGCATGAACAGGAGAACTGTAGTAATAAAATCCACCAAATGAGGAGGCTGAAGCGATGTATGCGTTCTTCTCCAAATAGTCGTACGTGTGTCCAAGCTTGTGGCTGCCCCGGCCGGTAGCAGCCACCTGGAACTGACCTTCTGTGAAGAGCGGGGGTCTGGCGTTACCGGTGCCGCGTGTGGTGTAAGCGGAGATCCGGATAGTGCGCAGGACATTGGGATTTATCACAGATCGGCAGGAGGGTGCATCGTTCCTCTCCTGTTGGCACACCGGTGATGTGATTGCGGGGTGCCGATGGGTTATGCTGATAACCCCTGTGCCTGGCCTTAAAATCATCTTGTGAAAGGCAGCCTGTGGCTGGTCTTCATAGAGATCATGAGTTGGGCTATACATAGTAGTGCATCAGCACTGCCATGTATAGCAGAAGTGATGGGACGATCACAGCTTCAAGTCTATTAAACATAGTAATTGGTGAAAAACTTTAAAATGTAAAATAAAGTTCAAATTACCCCCTTTTGCTCCATTAAAAAACTTAAAAAAATACATTTGGTATTGCCACATGAAGAAAACTGATCTAAAATGTAAAGTTTTGTTATGCAGTTTACTAATTGGATTAAACTGTAGAACTTCATTTTTGGCTGCCACAAAGTGATGAAAACATATGTACCCACATTGAATAATTAAAAAAGCTCAGTGTAAAAAAAAAAAAAAAAAAAAAAAAAAAGAAAAAAAACCCCTACATAGCATGAGATGAGGTCTTGGAAAAAATACATTAAATAAAAAAAAAAATTGTAAGCCTGAAGGTTTTACTTTTTAGTTGTTACTATTACTCGTACTGACCTGGAGAAGTATATCGCCAGCTCAGTTTTACCATATATTGAAAGTGAGAAATTTGTGGAATTGCACATTCACTGCACTGAAGTTTTTTATTCCCCACTTTCCAGTAGTTTGGTATTTCCAGATGTGGTCACCTGACTCGTCAATTGCAACTTTTTAAAAACCTCCCCTGGTGCCATACTTTTTTCTGCAACTTTTGGTGGCAAAATTGGCAATTCAAGACAGGGGGAAACTTTTTTTTTTTCTGTGCCAAATTCATGAATCATGTGCATGCATGTAACACCAAAAAATGATCAACAGTGATTTAAAAACAAGCATGATGAACTGAGGCCTATTTATAGTCTCTATTAACCCTAAATGCTGGCCTAATGTGACCCAGTGGCAGTAAGGCTCATGTACTGGGAGTAGTCAGTGTTAACTCTAACTTCCCATCTTAGTATTGTTTTAATGAAAAATCCCATATTGGTCACTTGAGGGTAATCTTTCTGTAGACCAGAAAAGCTTGGTATTATGGTACATGGTGAGAGGCTTCTAAAAGTGATGGAAGCCATTGACTGTTTTTTGTAATACTTACTCATATAAACTTTGCAGAAGGTCTACCTATAATGGTCTGACCGTGATTTCTGGACACAGGATATTGGAGATCGGAATACCCCTTACATTGTTGTACTATCACAATATGTAGTAGGTGTAATATTACATTTCTAATTAGAGGTATTTGCTATTACACCTACGACATATTGGGATTGGTCATGTTCCTTGAATGGATATTCCAATCTCCAAGATCCTGACACTTGGTCTACACATTGTAGACTCTACACTGTGGTGCTCTTGGCAACTTACAATGAGAACTTCATGTGGATGTCACTATTGCAATTCTTTTGTAAAACCTCAAAGTAAAAGTTTATCGTGCTCTTCTGCACTCCCATTTTTAAGCAGTTTATCTCTATTGCTTCCCTTCATGCTGACATCTGGCAGCTGTTTCAGGAAACTAAAGCCAATATCCAGATGTCTTTACTATGGGGACGCTTTCCTCCTATTATGAGAACTTGGCAGATTCCACCCAGTCTTCCACAAGCGGTTTAAAACTTTTTTTTTTGGGGGGTGGGGTAGCCTGATGTCAAATGACTGATTTCCATCTCCACTACAAGTCCCTTAATCTTTCCTGGGTTTACACTTTGGAGTGAATTTAATACTGGGTATTTTACAATGCTGTAATCTTAACATGCCAGACAAGTGCAGAAGGCTCTTCTGCCTATGAAGATCGGTAACTTGGTATTCTGCCCTGGAAAATGTTTTCTGGTGAGGATAACATCTACATGGTGGAAATCTGAATCAGAAAGCAGCTTGTACACTACTACAAACAATATAAACATATCCATATGGGTTATTCACTGGTGAGGGTCCAATATATGGCCATTTTTAGTTTTGACACATTTCATTTACCACCCCCTGTAGAGTACTTTTATAATCCAACAATTGGTGTACATAATTGGCTGATCTTTGGGTCTCACTGGAATGATGTAATGAAGTCTATACATGTTGATGCTACAAACCATAGCATTTGTACAGGAGGTCCTCCTGTAAAGTCTGACATTGAAATAGACCCAATTATATTGTAATGTCAGACTACAAAGAGAACATTTCCACTATTGGAAACTTCATGTGGCGAGGCTGTAACCATTTCATGGCATGTCCATTCTTGGCTTTTATGAACATCACTAAATCAAAATTAAATGGTCAGATCTTTACGACTCTCTCAATGCACAAGACTATGACCAAGCAAGCCAATGGACTTGCAGTAGAATGCTGAGAAGTTGCTTTAGAAGCTGGTTTACTAATGCTGCATGCATTAATGTGGCACCACTGACCTTTAATGTTGACCATGCTGCTTCTGTAGATGGACTACTTCAACCTGCATAAAATAAAGCATTGGGATTTCTAGGAACATACAAGGTCATTTTGATTCTACAATTATAACCTGCATATAGTGGTCAAAGGCTAAAGGCTTTAACAGGAGTGGGCAGTATTATAAATGTATCCTGGAGGGAGCACAAATCTAAAAAGAACAGTCAACATCTCTCAACCACATAGTATTGTGTATACAGTGAAGGCTTATTCAGGAACGTCGGGCTAGATTTTGCTACACCCTTATTGGCCTTGTCCCGTATTCCATTCTAACCTAGATGATTTTAGCATTCCTGATATCCCTGCTTATCAATTGGACCTTGACCATGGAAGGTTGCAATATTGTCTATGTAAGAATAGATGCTCAATTGGGTCTTGCACAAAAGCTAGCTTTGCAGAACTATTTTTAAAAATGGAAATCTGGTAAATGGCCTATAATTGGCAAACTGCATATTTGTCTGGGAAGGTAATTGCTTTAGTTCATCAAAATAACAAACATCTTGAACTTGTACTTATGAGAATGGGGTATATTTGCACCCTTCTTGTGTAGGTGTTCCCAGTGGATAACACTTTCAATACCGGGGGAGCTGAGGTAAGCTCACATGGCTGGCATGTCAACCATGGTTTGAGCAGCCTTTTTAGCCTGGCACACCTGTTCTCTCCAGTATTAAAAGCTGCTCACACTGATGTCCACACTGTATCTGATCTTCAGCACCCATGGTATCACCAGTATTGGATCAGAATATCCACTGCCTCATCTTCCTACACATGGGCAAATCAGGTGTCGGAGAGTGGAGCTTCCTCCTGCACATGCTCAAACATTCCAGGATCTGTTTTGGTGCAAGAAGGAAGCTGCCATTTTAGAGTAACCATGGTTCTTAACTTTAATATCTTATCATGGAGATTTGCTGGGCAATCCCAGAAGCGCCTGCATTTTATGGTACAGCTTCTTTTTAGGGCTAAAGCCTGTCTTCAGCAAGTAGACTTCTCATGAGAGCACAGTTGGTGCTTTTCTTACATTTCTCTAGCTGTTCCTTCTCCACACATTCTGCGGCAAGTTCTCCTGAAACAAATTAGTTCTTTATGACTAAAATGACAGTCGGTGCTCAAAGTTCTATAAGTGTGTACTTTAAGTACTGACTTTTCTAACATTAAAATCCTCAAAGATGCAGTTGATTGTGCTCTTGATTTGAGAAATGAAAACTAGTTTAAGGGCTTACATTGCAAAAATTATTTTGGACTTGCACACATTGGCTATAAAGTTTCCATTCTTGTCATTTCTACAAGTGGATTGCATTTACATCTTGGCTTCTAGTACATGCTACAGTTTGGCAGCAGAGCAAAGCCTGATTGATAGCCGGATGCTGGTTATGAAAGAATGTGGCTTCTACCAAATACAATGAAGTGGTAACAAATATCTCCAACTACTAGGGAGCATCTCCAATTTACACTTGATTCTTCAAAGTAACATCTAGCCATCCAGTGATAATACTCCTATTTTCCCTCCCCTACAGGTGGGTGATGCGATGAGGCAAATGCAAGAAAAGAAAAATGTTGGTAAAGTAATTTTGGTCCCAGAAGTGCCAAAAGAAGAAGCAAAGAAAGAGGAGAATTAAAGGGATGAGCTGCAGAAAAGCATCAAACCCTGCAGATTGTGAAAACTGTGTCCTACTAATGTATGTGTGTTTGGGGGTTGAGTGTCTGACTGAGCCCTATTGTAAGATGACATATAACCACTCGCTTGCCATGAGATGCTGTTGCTGCATTGGCAGTGAGCAGGTTACAACTTGATGCCTGTAGAATATGTTGGGGTCTGCATTCTGAGAAATATCACTGACAAAATTTGTAAACTGCACAAGATTTAGCAAAGGGAATCCTGAGCACAGCTGCAGGGACTTCCTGCTTTGATTTAATCTGCTGCAGTTAAAATTTTCTGAGTTTTTTTTTTTCACTGACTCTTCAGATCTTTAGAATATAACATTCCAGATATAGGGTTGCAGTCTTGCTGAGAGGCGTTTAGTTTTCTATTTTGGTTCCACCGTCCATTATTTTGTCACTCCATATTGTAACTTGCTTAACTCTTCAACCTGTGGTCGCTATGTTTTCATTTGATAAATAAATATAATGCTTTTGTTCTGCCATTACCACTATATATATTTTTTTTTTCTCCTGCAACAGAAGTCAAAGGATCTCTAAAATGGTGACTAAATCATGATCTGTTCAATCAGTCACATGATGCCAGTGAAGGCTTAAAAACAAGAACCTGACTTTTCCTTTTTTAATGGGATTCCGAAGTGAACAGATGTGTAAAATTTGCTTACATTGTCTATAGGCTGGCATGTCAGGTCGAGCACAACCTGGATCCAGTCTCAGACTAGATTCTAGCACAAACTGTAGCAGCCTCCATGTATTGGCTTATGACCCCTTTGCCAACAAAGCCTACCAATCTAATGCTAAAGACTAGATTCTTTGATAAGGTGTTAAGGTGCTTGGATAATGTGTTATCTGAGCATGCTTGTGTGCATGCTCGAAAGGTTTCAGTGCAGCTGCAACACATGAGGATTGGCTAATAGCCATGAGACATGCAGGAACTTTAGCATATTCAAACATGTTGAAGACACTCGGCACACAAGCATGCTTGGATAATGCCTTATCTGAGCACGTTCACTAATCTCTATTGCTGAGCTTTATTGCCTATGTGGCGGTCTACTCAAACTTGAGTGGGTTGAGCTTCTATAGACATAATTTTCAAGTACAGGTTGGTAAGTGATGTAGTCATTGGTCTTATTAGGTTTCCTTCATGGTGCCAATATACCATGCTGAGCAGGAAAGGTAAATATTAAAGTATGTTCAGTGCCAATGTCAATAATCTTAATCCGTGTTTAATATGTGCAAGCAATTGCTTAAGAGGAGTCAAACTTGAAATGGGTGACTACTTGTACAGAAGATCCAATCTTTAAGTATTAAACCACTACTTGCAATGTGGGGTGGTTTAACTGGAGTGGAGACAATTTTATATTTGAGCCTGCCCTCAAAGCAGCAGCTTTAAAAGATAAGTTTGCAGGAATCTGCTACCTCGGGTGTCAAAAGCCTCTCAAATCTCTTTAGCACATCCCTGTCCATTAAGCACCATTTACCCTACTATAGTTGTACTGGGTTTTGCCCAAAAATAAAATTGGCTGATTAAACTCTAAATAAACATTAGGTTTTTTCCTACCATGGATACCCCAAAATTAAAGCTCCTTGAATCTGGCAGACTTCCAAGTAGGTCTGTTTGAAACCTAGCTATTAAGTTACCCTAGACCTCATTATCACTTCTGTGCCAAACCCAGAAAGCCTTTGCAAGCAATCTGTACTTCCTGCTGCTGGTATTTAAGGAACTCTTCCCAGAAACTCACTGGTTGCCTTATTTCTGAGTGCTTATTTCTGAGTGCATTCATTAACACCATGGTTTACAAGCATAGATCTTTAGCTGGAGCACTGCCAATTGTTTACCAACATGCCAATGTGCCAACCTACCACTATGGTGCCAATAAAAGTAACTTTAGTATATTGTGAACTTGTAAAAAATAAAAATTTAAATAAAATCACGTTCTGTTTGTAAACTCTGAATGTGGGCTAACGATACTGAAGTGTGCATGTTCCACTGTATCCTTGACTTTCAGCTTTATTAAAGAACTTGTGTTGCATGGTTTTCTTTTTCTTAACTGCAATACTTCTGGAACTCTGGCTGTTGACTTCAATGACCAGACACTCAGTGCTAAGTTTTTAGGTTCATATTAAAGGAGTATGACTTTAGAATGATTCCACACAAATGCTAGATTGTGGTCATTGGCAGTCAACAAAGTAGCTGCAGTACCACAGTTCTGAGGTCTCCAACTTATCCTTTTAGCTGCAAAACAAAAAACCTGAAGGTCTCCCACCTATCCTTACCATAGGGTCTATCAGTTTTAGATATTTTAATTTAGTCAAAGCAATCTGCAATTTGTGATGCGACTTGCAACTAGACATGTAGCAATTCCTAACATTTTGCAGCAAAGCTATGACTCTTTGCTCAAGTTGTGCGTATATAGTAGTCTGCTTTACATGGAGGAACACTCTAGTTACAAGGCATATGCCTTGAAGTCTAGCAGAACAAGTTCTTGTACATTATGTGGTCTTTAAGTTGTCTGTGAATTGTGAGACCTTAAAAGGAGCGGAGTGTCTTTGTGCCCTTTGGCAAAAAGGTCAACTATAACCCTTTCCTATTTCTGTAATTGGGGTGAATATCGCTGTAATCTGTGAAACATAAACACACCATAAAATGTATTATACTATCTAGACTATGGCCTTGGTGGCAAGTACTAAATTAGTTGGATCAAGACTGTCCATGACCTTAGTTTTTCTTCCAACTTAGCAAAAATCATAACTGATTTGTGCTGACTTTAGTTTTTTACACAACAGACACAAACAGGTTATCGTTTTAATTTGATATCTATTGGGCAACCATAATCCCAGCTAAGGATTGATAAAAGTAGAGTATTCAAGGAAGGATACCACCAGGCATAGAGCCAAATAAACAACCCAGAGCTACTCATGCACATAATTTAGTAATGCCTCTGCCCAAACATGAATTTGCAGTTACCTGTACAAAATGCATAAGACCGTTAGCTTTTTGCCTAAAACTAAACCTGGCTATGGCATTTATAGTGGCTATAGAGTCACTAATGCATTAATTAAATTAGCTAATGTTAACAGACTTGATGGCTCTACATGGTTTGAAGTTAATGTTCCTTTCTAAGTTTTGGCCAGGACTAATTACATTAAGGATCCATTTCCCTTTATGCATTGCACGTGGAAGGAACCAGATTGAAATTATCTAGCTGTGTAAATATCTCTTTAATGCATATAAAATACACAAGTTTAATAGCTTTGCATTCATCTCATTAACTTTATCAACGTCAGTAAGGTGTAAGCAAAGGTTGTGTGAACATAATACATAAGCTGCTGTTCGTTTGTTGCGATGCTTCTAATTTCTGGCCCAAAAAACAGGCAAAAATCTTTAATGCGAGGGCATAAAATGGGAGAAGTTACTGTGAATTAGGTTTGTATTGGCCTAGCCCATATTTCAGACCTATTACTATGGTTTAGTCCTCCTCAGAACCTACAGTTTGTTACTGGCTTCGCAGTAGGTGATATGATGAACCCTGGATCTAAATTCAAAGAACACACAATACCAATGAATTATCATCCAATATGCCCAGTTTTTTAGTAGAATACATGAACAGCCATGCTGTAGTCTACATCATATGTTTAGCTGATTTAGCAGGGACCTGTTCTGTTCACCTGTTGTGAATTTGACTTGGGTTTTGCTGCACCCATATAAAGCTTCTATGGTCTCTTGCAACTGTATTAATCACCTTGTGGAATACTTCAGCAAGCTGGAACTAAAGGACTCCCAAACTCATGGGGGACCTTTAATGCCAACTGCCTCATGCATTGGAATTTTGAGCAGTCTTGTAGTCTAAGGCCCTGCCAGGGACTTGTATCCTTGCTGACCAAAAAGACCTGCCTTCCAATGGCTGGATCAGTCGTTCCCCCTACCCTTTTATATCTTTAGCCTCTGTATAGGGACCTCCTCACTCTAAAATTTGTTCAAAGTTGCACTCCCACCTCAACAGACTAATCTTTATAGTGGCCTATGTTCTGGATTGTCTTAATATTTGCTGTCTAGCCTTTGTGTGCTTTGTATCACACTACAATGTAAATTGACAGACTTAACAAAAGTGGCCAGAGATGTCAAGGCACAGGCCTGTGATGCACATGTAAATCTACTCCACTGTAAATTAAGACCCATTCAGGTGTTTTGTGGGGTTTTTTTTTACTGAGACAACACATACCTGTCATGGTATATGGGGTACTTCACACTTAACCCCCCCCCCCCCCCCACATCTCCCAATTCTGAATTTCATTGATTTTTTTTTTCAGTGCTTTTGGATCAGATGCCTGAGGCCTAAATATGGTTACATTCCAACACTCAATACATGCACTGATTTTCTTGCATATCTAATGGTTTTTCCACTTGCATTGCCTTGACTGGTTAGTGCTTGCGGTTTGCAAGCAGGAAGTGATGTCACAACTGGACTACATTTCAGAAGGGTGCCAAGTTTTCTCTCCCTCCCACCGTGTCCTGAATAAATGAGAATCTAAGAATCTCCCTTAATGCCCTTTTGATGAGGTGTCCTGTTTTCTGGTGTCTTTTTACAGAACCCCTGCTTAATAAGTGTAAAAGTTGAACAAAATGAGTTTTGTGCCAATGCTGTTTACATGAAATGTAATGCTTTTCTGCCTAACTTTGCCATATGCCTTACATGTTTCAAATGTTAATTAAAAGCATAACAAAAATCTTACAGGCTTCCCAGGGTGTGGTTATTGTATCTTCATCTAGAAGCTGCATGGCCAGGAATAAGCCTTTAGCTCTTGCCTTGAAACTCCAATCTATGAAAAAATGCAAAATAAAACAAATGGGAATGTGCATGTTACTGTATGGGGCATTGGCAAAGTCCCACACTTGGCAGCGTGATGACCTCATTCAGGCAGTAAGTGCGGTCTTGGCAATTAGACAAATCAGTAGACTAAAGTCTACTAGAAGGCGTGCCCCTTGACTGAAACACTCATCCACAATCACATTTTCTTTTGGATTTGGCATTGAATGAAAAAAATAAAAAAATATATATACACCCCCCTCATTTGCATATGTTTGTAAAGATTTTTGTTTTCCAATTATAAACCAAATATAGGCCCAAATTTATTTAAGCAGTTTAATCTTTTTGGCATTTCTGTGTTGGGGTTATGACTGCACAGCTTGTCCAAATTTATGATCAGCTGTGGTGTATAACAAACCTTAGTCCAGGGCTGGCGTAAGATTTCTGGTTTGTGGAGTATGCCAGTTTGTCAGATGCTCCTGATCCAATAAGGCTACTTTCACACTAGCGTCGGGCCGACGTAGCGACGCTAGCAGTGAATGTGCCGCACAATGGGGGCAGCGGATGCTGTTTCTCCACGCATCCGCTGCCCCATTGTGAGGTACGGGGAGGTGGGGGCGGAGTTCCAGCCGCGCATGCGCAGTCGGAAGCATTCTGGAATGCTGTAGATAAGCCCCTGATGTATCCTAAAAGATGTTAATTATACTCACCCGGGGGTGGTCCCAGTCCGGTCCGATGGGTGTCGCAGTCTGGTCTGGCGTCTCCCATCTTCATCAGATGACTTCCTCTTCTGGTCTTCACGCTGTGGCTCTGGCACAGGCGTACTTTGCCCTGTTAAGGGCAGAGTAAAGTACTGCAGTGCGCAGGTGCCGGGCCTCTCTGACCTTTCCCAGCGCCTGCGCACTGCAGTACTTCGATCTGCCCTTAACAGGGCAGACAAAATACGCCTGCACCGGAGCCGCAGCGTGATGACCAGCAGAGGACATCATCCTATGAAGATGGGAGGCCCTGGACCGGACCACCCAGATGAGTATAATATAACTTTTTTCTCATCTTTCAGGATACATTGGGGGCTTATCTACAGCATTCTGTAATGCTGTAGATAAGCCCCTGATGCCGGTGGGCTTAGCTCGCCCTTAATTTTGGGGGGGTGACAGGTTCCCTTTAACTTGTTTTCACCAGACAACCCCTCTTATCACCTCTCCTCCAAAGATGATCACAAGTGACCCACAATGACTAACAGATACAAAAGTTTCCCTGTTCAGTTACGGTAAATTGGAGCAATTAGTGCAGCTCTAGTCATTCCCTATGGGGCTGTCTGGGCTTTTCCCTGCAGCCCCATGGAAAATGATTGGTGTTTGGGTATCTGATCTACTCCCTTTTGGTAGAACGGGGAATTTTTATCGTTTACAATATGGTCCCAGCTGATCACCGATCAATCAGCAAGTTGCCCTCTAACGGGTAACTTGTTTTTAACTGGACTACCCCTTTTTATGAGAAGATGCCTTTGCAACTTGTCACACTCAAAAATGCACTCCGATCTGCAGGCATCATGATTAGGCCCCTTTCACACATCACTCTTTTGCCGTCAGTCTCAATCTGGCGAATTTTGAAAATAAAAAACAAAACTGATCCGGCGAATGTTGCTGCCGGGTTTTTCTCAGACTTGTATTAGCGACGGATGGCCTCACTTTTCATCTGTCGTTTGCCAGATCCATCAAATTGTTCCGGGGGCCGTAGAAAATGTACATGGTAACGTTTTTGGTGTATGTTGAAAAAAACAGACAGCGACAGATGTCGCCGCCTGTCGTTTGCTAGAATGGAAGCCTATGGCGCTGGATTTTTTTTTTTTTTTTTAAGGACACAATTAGCTGGTCAGATCCAGCAAAAAAAGTTTTTGTTTTTTTTTTCTTCAAGATTCGCCAGATTGTGACTGATGGCAAATAACTGATGTGTGAAAGTAGCCATAGAGATGAGCGAATTTGATCAGGTCAGGGCTTAGGCTACTTTCACACATCAGTTTTTTTGCCATCAGTCACAATCTGGCGAATCTTGAAGAAATGTACAGAATCCTGTACATTTTTGAAAAAATGGTACCATCGCAAATAGTGAAACTAATGTGACAGATCTGTTTTTCTGCTGGATCTGGCTTTTGTTTTTTAACCTGGGGATAACTTCCTGTTCTGAGAGAGAGCCCCAGAATGGAAATTGTGCATGATTGCATGGAGAATGCATGTAAAACAGGACTTGGAGGCTGGATTCTTCATTTCACATGTAAGTTTCATCCGTTCATCGCTGGAACAGTCGCTTGGTATTTTTTTGCCGGAAAACATTTTCTCCGGCTGCTGGAAAACTAATTTTAAACGGATCCTGCAAAAATGGATGAAACGTGTGGCCCTCAGGCGCCATCCGGCGCTAATACAACTCTGAGAAAAAAAACGGATCCGGTGGAAAAAGGATTTTTTTTTTTTTTTTCCCCTTCAAAACTTGCCGGATTGTGCCCGACGGCAAAAACCTGATGTGTGAAAGTAGCCTTATTCAGGGCAAGCTATAGCACTTACCGAATAAGCTGTATCGGGAACCCGGGTTCCTGGATCGCTCCAGCTGATCGGCGCTGCATGTGTCGCTGCACATGCATGGAGAGCCTGTTTGTGACTATCACACAGCTGCGGCACATGCAGCTGCGGAACTGATCAGCCAGAGTGCTCCAGGTATCCGAGGTTCCCGCTGCAGCTTATTAGGTAAGCGCTATAGCTTGCCGAATAAGTCCTGACCTGATCAAATTCGCTCCTCTCTAATCATGATCTAGAGCTGAGCAAATGGACATGGATTTGTAGGAAAAGATTCCATATAACCTGTTTTTATTTAAAGGGACTGTCGGCACAGAATGACTGTTCAAACAAAGTCCTGCCGCTCGCTGCTTCACAGTGGGTCAATCGGTTAAATACACACTCACCTGCTTGGTTTCCTTAAGGGTACCGTCTCACAGTGGCACTTTGATCGCTACGACGGTACGATCCGTGACGTTCCAGCGATATAGTTACGATATCGCTGTGTCTGACACGCTACTGCGATCAGGGACCCCGCTGAGAATCGTACGTCGTAGCAGATCGTTTGAAACTTTCTTTCGTCATCAAGTGTCCCGCTGTGGCGGCATGATCGCATCGTGTAACAGGTTGTATACGATGTGCGCACAGTAACCAACAGCTTCTACATCGCAAATACATCATGAAATTATCGCTCCAGCGCCGTGCATTGCGAAGTGTGACCGCAGTCTACGACGCTGGAGCGATATTGGAGCGACGCTGGAGCGTCACGGATCGTGCCGTCGTAGCGACCAAAGTGTCACTGTGAGACGGTACCCTAAGTCTCCACCCCCTCACCTGTGATTGACAGCTCTGGCTTCATAGGGCCAGAGGGTGTAGAGATGCAAACGGCAATGCGTATATAAATGATTGATAATGCCATGAAGTACTGAGTGCCTGTACTTAGCACAGAATGACTGTTCAAACAGACAGTGTCTTAAGTCTTTGTATATGGATTACAACCACCCATTGGATGAAAGAGCCAGAATGAACAAATTGACAGTAAATCACTAATGAAAGGAAGACTTTCAATGCTTGGTTACGATCACCCACTTGACTAAAAAGGCCAGAATGCGAAGAAGTTAACCAATATGTTTAACTTGTCCTGTTATGAGAAAGGTGAGCATGCACGTCTCAAAATACCACCTTTGAGAAGCTCAAACCCAAATTTGGCAAATATGACTAGTATGTATAAGTACAGAGGTGTATCTAGCCTTTCCTGCACCCGGGGCAAAGGATCAGTTTGGCGCCCCCCCTCCCCCTTTTGAACCTTAACTCTATTGAAACTGTATGACTAAGCCAAGGTACATTCCTGAATCCCCATAATGTTAAAATAGATACCAATAAAAGTAAAATTAATTGAGACATCAGTAGGTTGTTTTTGAATATCCAAATTGAATCAGGAGCCCCATATAATCCTGCATAATGGTTAATAATGGCCCCATAAGATGCTCCATAGACACACTTGCCCAATATAGTGCTGCAGAAACGTTGATTATGGCCCCATAAGATGCTCCATAAAGATATTTGCGCCATATAGTGCTGCAGAAACATTGATTATGGCCCCATAAGATGCTCCATAAAGATATTTGCGCCATATAGTGCTGCAGAAACGTTGATTATGGCCCCATAAGATGCTCCATAAAGATATTTGCGCCATATAGTGCTGCAGAAACGTTGATTATGGCCCCATAAGATGCTCCATACAGACACTTGCCCCATATAGTGCTGCACAAACGTTATGGCCCCATAAGATGCTCCATACAGACACTTGCCCCATATAGTGCTGCACAAATGTTATGGCCCCATAAGATGCTCCATACAGACACTTGCCCCATATAGTGCTGCACAAACGTAATGGCCCCCTAAGATGCCCCATACAGACACTTGCCCCATTTGCTGTTGCTGCGATAAATAAAATAAAAAATCACATACTCACCTCTCCGTCGCTCAGGCCCCCGGCACTTTCAATATTCACCTGATCCTCGTTCCAGCCGCCGCTCCATCTTCAGCACTGACATTCAGGCAGAGGGCGCGCACTAACTACGTCATCGCGCCCTCTGACCTCAGCGTCACTGCTGAAGACGGAGCGGCGCCGGAACGAGCAGGTGAATATCGCGCTGCGCTCCCCTCCCCGTTATACTCACCTGCTCCTGGCGCGGTACCGTCCCTGCTTCCCCGGCAGCTTCTTCCTGTACTGAGCAGTCACAGTTACCGCTCATTACAGTAATGAATATGCGGCTCCACCCCTATGGGAGGTGGAGCTGCATATTCATTACTGTAATGAGCGGTACCATGTGACCGCTCAGTACAGGAGGAGGAGCTTCCTTGGACCGCCGCATCATCAGGCGGCCCGCTGGCGCCCCGTCGGCTGCGCCCGGGGCACATGCCCCGGCTGCCCCCCCTGGATACGCCACTGTATAAGTAAATGGGTTGTCCTACAAAGTCCATTTTAAGCAATAGATCTTGGAATTCCACAATTTGATGTGTTAGGAAAAAAAAGTGTTCCTGTGCTGCGCTAACCTTATAAACATGCCAGTACTGTGTAATGGCTGTGTCTAACCATACAGGAACATGGTCTGATCATATCACATTTCCAGGGCAGGCAAGAATGCAAAACAGTATACAGACATTACAGCAGGGGATCACAGCGGATTCTTTATGGCTATGTCCTGCGGAAGAAGTTGAATAACAAACGCATTGACTTTATAACCATTTAATAAAAAAATGTTTCCTGAACTCCAGCTCCGGAGTTCATCCATGTGAGTCTGCCAGCAGCGCAGGGAAACACGCTTTAAATCTGCATCACATTTCTCTGGTCTGTTGACCCATGGCCTGCAGCAGCTGGTATATGCTTGTAGGGAACCTGTCGGCAGGATTGTGCTGAGTAACCTACAGACACTCAGGTTGGGGCCGTTATACTGATTATATATCGGATCACCAATAGCTGCTACTGCACTGGCGCCACCATCTTGCTAGAGAAAACAACGTTGTCTCCACTAAGATGACGCCGGGCGTGCCTACGCAGTAGGCGATCCAATAGATGCTACGGCGCAGGTGCCGCCAGTGGCATTTTGGAGGAGGCAACTTTTTTCCCTCTCTAGCAAGATGGCGCTGCAGGTGTCTGCACAGTAGCAGCTGTTGGATCGCCAATAGCTGCAACTACGCGGCCAGTGCCATTTTCAAACTTTTTTTTTTAATGAATTTATGTATACCATCAAAGAAAACAATTAAATACACATAGATACAATCATGCTGCAGTGCAGGCGCCGCCTGCAGAAGGGAATAATTTATTTATATATATATATACACACACACACCTCAAAAAAAATAAAGGGAACATAAACAACAGAACATAACTCCCAAATAAATTAAACTTCTGTGAAATCAATCTGTCCACTTAGGAAGCAACACTGTTTGACAATCAATTTCACATGCTGTTGTGCAAATGGAATAGACAACAGATGGAAATTATTGGCAATTATCAAGACACACTCAATAAAGGAGTGGTTCTGCAGGTGAGGACCACAGACCACATCTCAGTACCAATGCTTTATGGTTGATGTTTTGGTCACCTTTAAATGTTGGTTGTGCTTTCACAGTCATGGTAGAATGAGACAGATTCTACAACCCACACAAGTGGCTCAGGTAGTGCAGCTCTTCCAGGATGGCACATCAATGCGAGCTGTGGCAAGGTTTGCTGTGTCTGTCAGCGTAGTGTCCAGAGGCTGGAGCTACCAGGAGACAGGCCAGTACACCAGGAGACGTGGAGAGGTCCGTAGAAGGGCAACAACCCAGCAGCAAGACCGCTACCTCAGCCTTTGTGCAAGGAGGAACAGGAGGAGCACTGCCAGAGCCCTGCAAAATGACCTCCAGCAGGCCACAAATGTGCATGTGTCTGCACAAACGGTTAGAAACTGACTCCATGGGGATGGTCTGAGAGCCCAATGTCCACAGATGGAGGTTGTGCTCACAGCTGAACACCGTGCAGGACGATTGGCGTTTGCCACAGGACACCAGGATTTGCAAATTCGCCACTGGCGCCTGTACTCTTCACAGATGAAAGCAGGTTCATGCTGAGCACATGTGACAGACGTGAGAGTCTGGAGACACTGTGGAGGGCAATCTGCTGCCTGCAACATCCTTCAGCATGACCTGTTTGGCAGTGGGTCAGTAATGGTGTGGAGTGGCATTTCTTTGGAGGGCCGCACAGCCCTCCATGTGCTCGCCAGAGGTAGCCTGACTGCCATTAGGTACCGAGATGAGATCCTCAGACCCCTTGTGAGACCATATGCTGGTGCGGTTGGCCCTGGTTTCCTCCTAATGTCGGACAGTGGCAGACCTCATGTGGCTGGACTGTGTCAGCAGTTCCTGCAAGATGAAGGCTTTGAAGCTATGGACTGGCCCGCCCGTTCCCCAGACCTGAATCCGATTGAACACATCTGGGACATCATGTCTAGCACCATTCACTAACGTCACGTTGCACCACAACTATCCAGGAGTTGGTGGATGCTTTAGTCCAGGTATGGGAGGAGATCCCTCAGGAGACCATCCGCCGCCTCATCGGGAGCATGCCCAGGCATTGTAGGGAGATCATACAGGCACGTGGATGCCACACACACTACTGAGCATCATTTCCTTGTCTTGAGGCATTTCCACTGAAGTTGGATCAGCCTGTAATTTTATTTTCCACTTTGATTTTGAGTATCATTCTACATCCAGACCTCCATGGGATATTTTGATTTACATTGATCATTTTTATGTTTTATTGTTCTCAACAAACTCCACTATGTAATGAATAAAGATTTGAAACTGAAATATTTCATTCAGTGATATCTAGGATGCGGTATTTTAGTGTTCCCTTCATTTTTTTTTTGAGTAGCGTATGTGTGTGTGTGTATATGTATATATATATATATATATATATATATATATATATATATATATATATATATATATATATATACATATATATATATACACATATATATATATACACACACACACACACACACACACACACACACACACACACACACACACACACACACACACACACAGTATATATAATTATAATATACACAAAGACCACCACCGTCCCACCCTGGAGCACGAGCATATCATTAACTCAAAACTGAAAATAAAGATGGACTAACAACCACAAGATGGATTTCATCAACCAAGGAATAATTTTAATCAGTATAACTGCGCCAACCTGACAGACACTGACAAGTTTCCTTTCAAGATTGTTGCAAGTATAATATTACCAGCTGAGCAAGTATTCACTATTAGTGATGAGCGAATATACTCGAGATTTCCCGAGCACGCTCGGGGGTCCTCCGAGTAGTTTTTAGTGCTCGGAGATTTAGTTTTTCTTGCCGCAGCTGAATGATTTACATCTGCTAGCCAGCATAAGTACATGTGGGGATTCCCTAGCAACCAGGCAACCCCCACATGTACTTATGCTGGCTAACAGATGTAAATCATTCAGCTGCGGCAAGAAAAACTAAATCTCCGAGCACTAAAAAATACTCGGGAGGACCCCCGAGCGTGCTCGGGAAATCTCGAGTAACGAGTATATTCGCTCATCACTATTCACTATTCTTTAGCTGTTGTTAGCCCTATTTGTGCTTTTTGCTTCCCAATCCCTCCTTTCTGTGAGAGCATTTCCCTGCCTGTTTTTAAACATGTTATACCTCATGGAAAGAATCAGCTGTGATCCTGTGCGGTCCCGTCTGTATACTTTTTTTTTTGCTTCTTCAGCTGCTGAAAAGATATATGTGCAGACCACTTTACTGCACGGTCAGGCACAGCCATTATAGAGTACATAGTGGGGGCACATTCATAAGATTATCTCAGCACAGGAACATTCTTTTTTTTTAAACACATCCAACTTGTGGAGCTCATTTTTATCCCAAGAACTGTTGGTTAAAATGTACATTGGAAAACTTCCTTTAAAACCATCACTTTAGAAGACCACACTTTGTTGCGAATTTTGTGCCACTACCTGGCCTTTATCACTGTACCCTGACTACTGGGTTTCAAACACCACTCCATTTCTTTGAGATTTGTTTATTGCACTTTGTAATGTGTACAGCTGCTCATCAGACCTAACTTGGGCAAGGAGCATGTATCAGTAATCTGTTAAAAGTAACATGTTTAAATCAGGTTTTTGTGTTTAATTTTTTTTCCTGCAGGTAAGCCCAATATCACCATCTTTATGAAAAAAAAATAATTGATATTTTCACACTCGACATTTGAAAGGTTTAGGACATCCATGTGTACTTTAGCAGCAATGAGCAAACTGTCCCTATCTTTTGAACTAAAATGTCTAATAAGCGTGTGCAAAGATTATTGTGAAGTGAGGATCTGGTTTTATCAGTCATTGTAATCCTGCCTCTGATAAGGGGCCTCCTGCAAACCTCCTCACAGGACAGGAAGTGTCTAAAAAGTCTCACTGGCCACTGGAAAAACTGCAAGATTACTAAACTTTTATATATCATTTTGTTATATGAAAACGTCAACAAAAATGTATAAAAATATATGCAACATTCAAAACCTGATTTGAATAATATGTCACTTTCCGATTATACACTCCCTTCAAGGGGCAACCTCATTTTCTAAAAAAAAAAAAGCAACGTGAAATCAATCTGTAAAATAAATGAAACTTACAGGTGTCTCCCGTTACTGATGACTATCCTATAAAATCAGACGTATCACAAATTCAGTTTAGTTGGATGTCCGACGACCATGCATTGGCACACGCACTTTAAAGGGAACCTGTCATCATGAAATTGCAACCTCATCTACAAGCATCATGTTATAGAGAAGGGGGAGTGGAGGATGGATATAGTTTTGTGAGAACAAATTCAGTATAACCTGTGTTAATCACATAATCCTCTGCTCTTTCTGGGATTTTGGGTCCAGTGGGCGGTCCTATCAGTGACTGAAAGCTGTCTGTATGCACACTTGTACAAGGAAAGCTGTCAGTCACTGACAGGACCCACACTGACCCAAAAAGAGCAGAGGTTTAAAATTATTAATACACAGTTTATAATGAATCTTTCCCTGCTCTGTGACATGGTGCCTGCAGATTAGACTGCAATTTCATGATGACAGGTCCTCTTTAAGTTGTGCACGAGCAGTCCGAATACACTGAAATCAGAGATTATATAAATCTACATGTGAAAGCGCCCAATTTTTATCATTGATTACTGTGGAAAGGAACCGATTCTCTGGCTATTGGTCCACTAACAATTTGAGTGATTTTTGGGGAACACCTCTTTAAATAAGAAAATGGAATGTTAATATTTAATGTAACATATATACATGAAATTATCAGTAATGCATTTGCTTTGAAAAACATAGTATAGTAAAGCAGGAAACAAATCTTCTGGTAAATTCTAGTAATTTACTCCAGTTGTGTCATTATATCCAAAGTGTAAAATTAGCGATAACGTCTGTTACTAGGATGGAGGATGGTGTGGATATGAAGTAAAGGACGGTGCTGACAGCAGCAATACTCCACTCTGAAGTCTTTGTTGGCCTATTCAATGCCATTTTCTTTCAGGATTGCTATAGTAGACTTCATATATGTCAAATCTGGGTACCCATTCCTGTAAAAAGAGAGATAGACTGGAATGAGTACGTTCAATTCAATAAACTTCAGACCCGTTACGGTTAACGCTAAATGGCGATGTGTCATATAGGAAGTCATGTGATTATATTGGTACCATAGGAAGTCATTTGATGTGAAATCATAATGCAACACGTTATCGTGTAGTCCTAGCCCAACTCACTACCCACATCCCCCAAAATAGTCTTGAACATAGGTAATTTTCTACTATGTCAGAGCTACAGTACAGACAAAGGCCACAGAATAGGATACACAGTTCAAGGCTGCAGCAGCATGTATGTCACAGGCAACCCTGGTTAGCATACACCATGAACATGGAAGTCCCACCAAGAAACTACAGACCTCCACTTATGATGGCTTAAAACTGATTGATAGAAACTACAAGCTGATAAAAGATTACCAATATCACAGAATATACATACTTTTGCTTTCCTCCATCTGGGGAGGTTTTATGAGGAATTTTGTACCACGTGACTATTTCTCCTGTTTCAAATGTCTTGATGTGAAAAATGAGGCCTTCATCCAGGGCTTTCTGAAGCAGTGCAAGGAGCTTCTTCCCCTCCCGATTATCTGGCAGGTAGGCCTCAAACTTTCCACCTCTATACTGGCATCCTGGATGAGGATCTCCAGCCTTAGTTAAATATATAAATAAAGATGGCTTAGACAGCTTATTCTTTTGTTTAGCTCACATCCTTTATTGCTTAAAGAGGACCTGTCACCAAGACAAAAGAGGCTATTTCTTGCTCTTATTCTATTCCTGCTGCTTCCTTGAATATTCTGGGTCCTTTTTTTATTCTGCCATATGGTTCCACAGATCTGGATCTTTTTAGTTAGTGCTAATTTTTATGGCCTTTACCAAGGAGGTGGGGCTCACAGAGTAGCATAAAGACATGTTCCCAGAGACAAACAAAAAAAAAATTGAATATTCATGAGCAGTGGAATTACCGTAAATAAGAGCAAGAACTGACTACTTTTCATTTGGAGACAGGTCCTCTTTAAACAGAATCAGAATATGATTTAAAGGGAACCTGTCACCCCAAAAATCGAAGATGAGCTGCGGCCACCGGCATCAGGGTCCAATCCGATGGGCATCGCAGTCCGGTCCGGGGCCTCCTATCTTCTTACGATGACGTCCTCTTCTTGTCTTCAGTGCGCAGGCGCCGGGAAAGGTCAGAGAGGCCCGGCGCCTGTGCACTGCAGTACTTTGCTCTGCCATCAACAGGGCAGACAAAGTACTCCTGCGCCGGAGCCGCAGCGTGAAGACCAGAAGAGGACGTCATCTGATGAAGATAGGAGGGACTGGACCGCGACACCCATCGGACCGCAGCAGGAATGCCCCTGGGCGAGTATAATCTAACCTCTTTTTCTCAACTTTTAAGATACATCGGGAGGCTTATCTACACCATTACAGAATGCTGTAGATAAGCGCCTGATGCTGGTAGGCTTAGCTCACCTTCGATTTTGGGTGTGACATTTTCCCTTTAACTAACAGCCCATTTTCAATTTAATTGTTTATAATTAGTGACCAGCGAGTATACTCCTTGCTCGGGTGTTCCTGAACACGCTCGGGTGGTCTCCGAGTATTTGTTAGTGCTCGGAGATTTAGTTTTTGTTGACTCAGCTGCATGATTTACGGCTGCTAGATAGCCTGAGTACATGTGGGGGTTGCCTGGTTGCTAGGGAATCCCCACATGTATTCAAGCTGTCCAGCAGCCGCAAATCATGCAGCTGAGTCAACAAAAACTAAATCTCTGAGCAGTCACAAATACTCGGAGATCACCCGAGCGTGCTCGGAAAAACCCGAGCAATGAGTACACTCACTCATCACTATTCATAATTACAACTGGAACTATACAATAAAAAATTAATGATATTTAAAAAAAATAAAATAAAAATTTGTACGCAGACTTGTGTGCCTCCATGGTTCCAGACTATAAACAATCCCCTTTGTCCATTTTGATCCTGCAGTTGTGTTACTCCACTCCAGTTGTCATCTCTTCCTAATAAACTATAGTCTATCTATACAGAAATTAAAGAATCTCCACATCTTGATAAAATTAGATATATGAAGTGGCTTTGTTTCTGTAGAGGTTTTCTCCTAACCAAATGTACTACAGTAGTATTCATAGACGTATGCGGACATACCAGCTAAGCCTACCAACTTCAAATCAACTGGCTGATCATGTTAAGTATTTAATGGCCTCCAAAGAAGAGGATTTAAGGCTACTTTCACACATCAGGTTTTTGCCGTCAGGCACAATTCGGCGAGTTTTGAAAAAACGGATCTTTTTTTTTTTTTCACTGGATCCGTTTGCTTCTCACAGAGTTGTATTAGCGCTGGATTGTGCCTGATGGCCACACGTTTCATCCGTTTTTTTGCCAGCTCTGTCCAAAATTTATTTTCCCTTGGATGGAGACGTACCGACGCATACTGTGAAAGCGCCGCACAACGGGGGCAGCGGATGCAGTTTTTCAACGCATCCGCTGCCCCATTGTGAGCTCCGGGGAGGAAGGGGCGGAGTACCGGCCGCGCATGCGCGGTCGGAAATGCTGGACACGACGCACCAAAAAACGTTACATGCAACGTTTTTTTGTGCCGACGGTTGCGACGTGTGGCAATGCGTCACTAATGTTAGTCTATGGAGAAAAAACGCATCCTGCAAGCAATTTTGCAGGATGCTTTTTTTCTCCAAAACGACGAAATTGCGACGTGCGTCGTACGATGCTAGTGTGAAAGAGGCCTAAACCAAAACGGATCCAGCAAAAAAAACTGATCTGGTGCATCAGTTTTTCACAATTTGCGCCGGATCCTTTTTTTTCACAAATAGCCGGCTTAATACCCTGCAGTTTTTCACCGTCAGGCAGGATCCGTCTAATTGTTGAAAAAAACGGATCAGTTGCAAATAGCGTAAAACCTAATGCAACAGATCCGTTTTTTATGATTAACCCGGGGAGGGGAGAGAGAGAGGGTGAAAGGGAAAGAGAGAGAGAGAGAGAGAGAGAGAGAAAGGGAAAGAAAGAGAGAGAGAGAGAGAGAGAGAGAGAGAAAGGGAAAGAGAGAGAAAGGGAAAGAGAAAAAGAAAAGGGAAAGAGAGAAAGGGAAAGAGCAATGGAAAGAGAGAGAAAGGGAAAGAGAGAAAGGGAAAGAGAAATGGAAAGAAAAAAGGGAAAGAGGGAGAGAAAGGGAAAGAGAGAGAAAGGGAAAGAAAGAGAAAGGGAAAGAGAAATGGAAAGAGAAAGGGAAAGAGAAAGAGAAAGAGAGAAAGGGAGAGAGAGAAAGGGAAATAGAAAGGGAAAGAGAGAAAGGGAAAGAGAGCGTGTGTAAGAGTGTAAGAGAGAGAGAGAGAAAGTGAAAGAGAGGGACACACCCCAGAACGGAAAGTGTGCATGAATGGAATGCATGGAAAACCAGATTCGTCATTTCACACCTCAGTTTCACATGTTTTCTGCCGGATCAGTCGCTGGGCGTTTTTTCGCCGGACAGAAAAAACGTTCCTCTGAACATTTTCTACGTCGGCCGGAAACAGCTTTTTTCACGGATCCAGCAAAAAACGGATGAAACGTGTGGCCATCAGCCTCAATCCGGCGCTAATACAACTCTATGAGAAAAAATGGATCCGGCGGAAAAAAAAAACGGATGTTTTTTTCAAAACTCGCCAGATTGTGCCTGACGGCAAAAACCTGATGTGTGAAAGTAGCCTTAGCTGCTCGATCCTTATATTATCAGAGGGTAAACTGTTATTATTACTATTATTGATTCCTACTGAGAAAAATATTTTGCAGCACAAGAGATAGCTGTCATCTAACCACAAATCTAATGACTTAGGCTACTTTCACACTAGCGTCAGGCGTTCCCGACACTAGCGTTGTCTTCGCCGCACAACGGGGGCAGCGGATGCATTTTTCCAGCGCATCCGCTGCCCCATTGTGAGGTGCGGGGAAGTGCGGGGAGGTGGGGGCGGAGTTCCGGCCGCGCATGCGCGGTCGGAAAAAGCGGACCGTCGTGAGCAAAAAACGTTACATGTAGCGTTTTTTGGTCCCGACGGTCCGCCACAACGCGGCGCAACCGTCGCACGACGGTTGCGAAGTGTGTCAATCCGTCGCAATACGTCGCTTAATGTAAGTCTATGGGGAAAAAACGCATCCTGCAAGCACTTTTGCAGGATGCGTTTTTTCGGAAAAACAACGCATTGTGGCAGATTGCAGTTAACGCTAGTGTGAAAGTAGCCTTATCCTTAAAAATGGCCTTCCATATTTGATTGCAGAAGACAATCTTCTACCAATCAGCAAAAACAGGCACCATGCTGGTATTAATAGTGTGACTGTCTCGGCCTTTTTCACTTTGATGCAGCTGAGCTGCAGTACCAAGCACAACCTCGCAGAAAAATGAGCCACAATGTTCTTGGGGGTCAGAGACATGGGTGATGTCTTATATAGGTAGTCCAAGACCTGGGAACAAAAGGCATGCCATGAGTAGATTTGACTTCATCAGCCCCGGTCCCTTCACAATGACAAAGTGTGTGATGACTCACTTTTAAATGACTGCACAACTGTATTTAGGTGGTGTTACTGTTTCACATCTATCGTTAAGCAAAAATTGCTGGATATGTCTTTCTATCACTTACCCTTTGTATGCCATCTGGAACTTCATATATTATCTTCAAGGAGGTATATTGGTCATACCCAGGTAATCTAAGGCTCATGCTTGTGTAAACCAAGGAAGCTCTCAAGGCACTTTTGTCATTAAGGCCAGACATAATAGATGCTGTTATACATTTAACACATACATTTTGACCAGATGACTGAATTGTTGTGCCGATGTTCTTACATTGGACACAAATGGTAGAATTCATAACCTCTGACTCTTGGCCAACTGCAGGACTCCGCAGCTGAGATGAACTGCTCTGATACGGTGGTTTGTAATCATCTCTGGAGATGCCCTGATCCCCATAATGTGGCTCTAGGTCACTCTGATTTTGGAGATTCGATGGAGAGAAGTCAACCTCTTCTGTTACAATCTCACTAGTATAGGAACCATGATTATAAGTTTTCACTTCTGTTGCTACAGTTTCTAATTGTTTTTTTGTGGTGTAGAAATCCATCTGATTCTTCTCTGACGTCAAGCTATTTTTTGGTTCGTCATGGAATTGTGGAAATTCTTTGGAATATTTAGAGTATTCATCTAAGGATGATGGTGATAAATTATCAGAATAGGCTTTGTTTTCATTGGTGATGTCTGGAAATATTTCTGTTCCGCTAACCTGGGAATAGTTTGGATCGACCAAACCTTTTCCAGTTTGAAAGTTATCTTCACCACCTAACTGAACAGATAACTGTTCAAGGTGTGTCTTGCCAAAAACATTGTCTTCTGAGCTTTGCTTTTGCTCAGCAATAGAATCTCCAGCCATATTCTTTTCAGAAAACTCAAATTTGTCCTTCAGGTGTAAAGGTGACAGACCGTCATCTGTCATTGTATCATTACTAGGTGACTTAGTTTTACATTCTATGTGCTGACTGTACACTTCAATGACACGGTCCTGAATTTGCTTGGGATATATAAGAACAAGATTTTCTTTCTGGAGCTTAACAGAAAGCATTTTGGAGCATTTCTGGAAAAGTTCACACCACTGAACTAAAGCACTGTCATCTTGACCTTGAACCCCAAGTGTGGCATAGTCAAGACATGAGCTGGTGGTTCGTACGTCTTCTTTCCAACACAATAGTTGAATCCTTTCCTTTGTTAAAATCAAATTAGATTTGTTAGTTGCCTTCAACTTTAAGCAAATATTTCCATTTTGCTTTTCCTCCTCTATCAACACAACCTCAGAACACCAACTCTTGATGTCAGAGCCATAGTTTTGTTTAATATAATGCCACAACCAATGCGCCACAATGACTTCGTCTTTGACTATCAGTGAATCGCTCTGTTGCTCAGAAGAGGCACTCTCTTTAGAATATACACGAGATAGGCTATTAGACCTTCTAAGTTTACCTTCTGGCATTTTGAGGTCCACTAATGCTGAGTTCACGTCTACCAAGCTAGAATAGGGAAGCTCACTTGATGCTTTTGTAATTCGGACAGGTTTGAGTGGACCTGTAGGTTTGGAGGTGGCTCTGCTTTGCCTTATATCCTCTCTACTCGTTTTCAGGACTGGGAGTACATCCATTTTTTTGAACGATGGCATGGTTTTGCTTTCCAATTTCTCATTTGGTTGCAAGAGACCCAAATCTTCAGCACTTGTAATTGCAGATCTGATAGATGTCTTGTCATTGGTGGGACCTCTCTCACGATCTAGCTGCTGTCTGCTATAACTATTTGATGATATTAGGTATTTCTCATCTATATGAGACTTTGATGCATATGAGCTGTGTGTTGTAGGAATGCTAAACGAGGCGGCTATTCTGCTTCCAACTTTGCTTTCATGTTTGTAGGTAGGGGACAAGGAATGCGACCCTACTTCTGACATGGTAGTTGACCCACTTGCTTTATATTGTGTGTCTCGATAACTTGATGGCCTATCAAATTTCAGTTGTACATCACTGATGTATTGTTTCCCTTGAGCCACATCAACCCCATTTCCAATAAGGTACACATATCTGTCGTCATCATGACAAAGAAGCATAGGATACAGTCTTTGGAGGTCTCTCAAAAGAAGGTTATGAAAGTCCTGCTCTCCATATACATCTCTCTTGTTTATCTGTTCTTTCCTTAGAAGTAGTTCTAATCCTTGATAAAGACCCATGAGCCTGAATCGTGCAGAACTCAAGTCTGCCATATGGTTTTTACCCCCTTTTACATACTGAAGATAAATTGTGGTGATTCCATCTCCACTTTCATCCACTGCATGAACATGATATTTGTTTAGTATTTCTTGATATTCAGAACTTTGGAACTTTTGTATGTATTTAAAGATATCAGAATCCCAGACAAAAGGTTCCTGCAAATGCTCCAGGGATTCAGTCAGCTGACTGTATCTTGCTTCAACTTCGCTTCCGTACACAGTCACAGATCTTTGAACCATAACTTGGGTGACATCTTGAGGGTCTGAATTTTTCAGGCGGTCAGTCTTGGTTTTCCTTCGTGTATCTGATGAAATCTCCTTTAAGTTTGTACATCCGATTTCTAATTTGCTTAATATTTCCTGTGCCATAGTCTGTATCCTGGCATATGGCCCACTGATGACACATGTCATGGATTCTTTATCAAAGTCAAACTTCACATCTGTATGAGTCTGCATTAAGTTGTTTAGAAGACTTCTACAACTTTCTGGGAACTTATTGTAGTTTACAGTCAATGACAACTTCTGAAATACCTGAAAATGGAAAACAATTTAAGTTAGATATAGTAGTATAAATATATTTTATAGCAGTGCTCAGTCATTTTGTGTCCAGGATGCAATTTAAGGGTTTCTCTACTAATTCCCATATGTACTAACCCAAGAAGGCATACAAGTCAATAATCATGGATATGGGAGTAGAGTCCTGTTTACAGGGGCAGACATCAGGCGTGTTCATAAGAATGCTAGTTTCCAATCATCGGCCCGTGTAAACATGCCGCTCCGCTGGTCAACCAATGTCTGAGCAAAATTCTTGTTCGACAGCTGATTGTTCATGCTGCAACCATTAAAATATCATTGTTGGCAGCACATCACCCAGTGAAAACAAGAGATGTGCTACCTACAACATGTAGTATACGGTGTGTTAGCTTATGAGGACTGTGAAGGAGGGCACCAGAGAGAGCACACAGAATCCAACTGATGCCACCACATGTGATGAACCCGCACCTCGCCAGCCCGGCTGACGCCACTATTATATCAGACGGATCATGTAATGTGGTCTCCCCACTTTCACCAATGTGACGTTCAGCAAGCCCTTGAAGACACGTAAGGTCAGCTTGGTACAGTTTTACACAAACGCCAACTGTCCAAAAGGGCCAAAGGAGGCACGGGGAGTAAAAGCAGGTGGCCCACGCAGTCGCTGATGTGGCACCACACTCGCTCACAACCATGGCAGGCTGAGAGGGCCTTTTCACTAGCACTAGTGAAACAGAGCTCTGTCAGCCCGGTAGGACTTCCACCAGTTCCTCGTTAGATATAA
The DNA here is from genome assembly GCF_051348905.1 of Ranitomeya variabilis. Lineage (NCBI taxonomy): Eukaryota > Metazoa > Chordata > Amphibia > Anura > Dendrobatidae > Ranitomeya > Ranitomeya variabilis. Next base: position 504,155,148 of record NC_135235.1, read on the forward strand.
GCCCGGTCCGTTAACTGGATTATATTGGGCCAGAAACTAGCCCCGTTAACATGGAAAGATTAACCAAGAAACGGAGATGTTAATTCGTGATTAGAGATAAAAGAGCAGCCCAAGGTTAAATTATATATTTAATCGCCTTAAGGGTACACTAGACAATGCACTATATACACAATGGTTATACATATACAATTGTTAGAGTGTCTTTAACCCCTTTGGGTCACTGCCCTTCTGCCCTCTGGGCTGAACCTTAATTCCCTCCCCTTGCCTCTAGCAGCTAAAAACTCGAAAACCTAAGGTGAGTCATAACTCTTAAATGGACGGTCCTAGGGAGGGGGTTTTGGCGCAATCGGATCCGGCCTGGCCCCTGCTAGTGTTGAGACTAAATACATCTTTGCTATCTGGCTCCTATTAGCCATTCTACTTATCTCCCCCCTCCCTGCCCGGGGCGCTAGAATAGATTAAGACCCTGGAAGGCGTTCGCCATGTTCTGGAGATCTTGGAAATATACACGTTGTACGGCTAGGACGTATAGTATCTCCATAACTCCTTATGGAATTATATTTTGAAAATGTTCTTTGGCAGCTTCAGCATGACTCTATATTGCAAACAAGCCTTTGTCCTGGTCTGACCTCACTCAAGGTGTGAAATCTGTCACTCACAGCCTTTGCAGGCTTGACCTTTCCCCCTGCTGAGCTAGGGGCCAACTTTCTACTTTAGGCTTGGAGAATATTGTCCCTGCTGGACAAATGAAAGAGGGTTTTAAAATCCCAGGCCAAATATAATTTCATGATTATCATTTGCATTCTATCTCCAATATTCTTCACAAGGACAGATTATTAAACTAGTGTACACTGACTTGCAATTAGTCGATCAGCGCTTGTGTAAGGGCAGAGATAGGCTCATATAAATTGGTCGGTACAAGCCCAAAACTGACCCACATTCACACATCAAACGCTCCATTTACAATTGCCAATTTCTAGCCATAAACAAGAGTTGATCAACTACATGTAAATCATCGAATGGTGCTCACTTAATGGCCCATTCATACGGGGACATCAGAACAGAATGATCATCAATACAATTGTTGTGTCCTCAGTGATATGCTGCCAACAATGCAGCAGCCTATGAACAAGTCCTTCTTTGTCGGCTGATTAGGGGCCGATGTTCTTATGAGCGATTCGTACACTTATATGCAAATCCAAAATGCCTGAAACTTCCGGTTATTCTTTCCTTCTACAGCAGGAACTGTTACACTAACAAGTGAAATATTATGCACATAAAGAGTAGAGGAACATGTCCATTTGATTCCCATCACTTTTTATGCGAGTCCACATTTATCTTAAACAATCAATGTCTCAAAAGTGACAGCACAGCTGTATAAACCTGATAAGTGGTCCACATTGCAGTCCCTTAATAACAACTATGACACAAGGAAGGCATCCTGTTTCCTGCATGTGTACATCTCCATATCACAAAGCACACATATCTCTATCTACTTTTCTAACAGATCCTGTTTATTTAGGAGATTAGTCACCAACTGTTCAGTGAGAACCCCTCATAGCCCTCCAAATACACATACCATGTATTAAAGAAAATGTACATATATCCTGCAAGTACACTGCTACAGCCTCTGCTTGTGCCACCGATAGCTGGGCTAGTAATAGTTAGGCTGCAATGATTCTTCTCGTGAGTCAACCTAAACTTTTTCAGTTTTCAAGTTGTGATGTATCACTGCATAGGCAGATTTGACAAGAAAAGGATTTTCCAAGATACTTTCTTTACACTCACAGCTCTGCAAATGATATTTCCAGTAAAGCCGGTTCCACTAGCCCCATATTCATGGATCGAGCGCAGACAGCGATGTCTGGACCTGCCCTGTCTTGACCCAAATTCTACAGCCTTATATATGCCATGAGGCTGTTGAGTTCAGGTCAGGAGATCCCCAGTTGGTTGGGATATTGCAGTATAATAATGTTGGATATGTGAATTTGGTTTTATTTTATAATTTAATGACAATTACAATAGTTCCACCATTAGGAAGCGCAGCCAGCAGTCACAGGGTGTGTGACAAACTGGTATACGTGACATCATTAGTGCCATTTCTATTTGGGCTGGCTTTATGCTCAGCTAACATGACAAGATAATTAGACTGTGTGAGCTTCTTGGTGTTGGGCAGTGAAAGAATTGGTGATGACAAGAGAGAGGGATGCAATTTCAGGTGTCTGAACCTCAGAGGTTGTTTAAGCACAGAAATCACTTTATTTTTTTTGTTTTCTTACAACAAACAGTTTAAAAAGTATAGGAAAGTTGTGAGTCATTATTGTCCATGAAAGTCTGCAGTCATGGTGTGTGACTGCAGACTTGTGAATCCTCACACTGAGTACATCGCACACACTGTCATGCTTCTTGGGTGTAATGAGTGTGCGCTCCACATTGAGTACAGCGCACACTGTAATGCTTCTCGGGTGTAGTGAGTGTGTGCTCACATTGAGTACAGCGCACACTGTCGTGCTTCTTGGGTGTAATGAGTGTGCGCTCCACATTGAGTACAGCGCACACTGTAATGCTTCTCGGGTGTAGTGAGTGTGTGCTCACATTGAGTACAGCGCACATTGTCGTGCTTCTTGGGTGTAATGAGTGTGCGCTCCACATTGAGTACAGCGCACACTGTAATGCTTCTCGGGTGTAGTGAGTGTGTGCTCACATTGAGTACAGCGCACACTGTCGTGCTTCTTGGGTGTAATGAGTGTGCGCTCCACATTGAGTACAGCGCACACTGTAATGCTTCTCGGGTGTAGTGAGTGTGTGCTCACATTGAGTACAGCGCACACTGTCGTGCTTCTTGGGTGTAATGAGTGTGCGCTCCACATTGAGTACAGCGCACACTGTCATGCTTCTCGGGTGTAATGAGTGTGCGCTCCACATTGAGTACAGCGCACACTGTCATGCTTCTCGGGTGTAGTGAGTGTGCGCTCCACACTGAGTACAGCGCACACTGTCGTGCTTCTCAGGTGTAATGAGTGTGTGCTCACATTGAGTACAGCGCACACTGTCATGCTTCTCGGGTGTAGTGAGTGTGCGCTCCACATTGAGTACAGCGCACACTGTCATACTTCTCGGGTGTAATGAGTGTGCGCTCCACATTGAGTACAGCGCACACTGTCATACTTCTCGGGTGTAGTGAGTGTGTGCTCCACATTGAGTACAGCGCACACTGTCATACTTCTCGGGTGTAGTGAGTGTGTGCTCCACATTGAGTACAGCGCACACTGTCATGCTTCTCGGGTGTAATGAGTGTGCGCTCCACATTGAGTACAGCGCACACTGTCATGCTTCTCGGGTGTAATGAGTGTGCGCTCCACATTGAGTACAGCGCACACTGTCATACTTCTCGGGTGTAGTGAGTGTGTGCTCATACTCCCAGCCACATTGCGACTAGCTGTGCGAGGTCTCACTCAATACAAGTGAAGTGAGAGAGGCTGCGGACGTCTAGTCCGAATATGGCTGAAAGTATAACTGTGAGCATACTTCTAGTCACATGACCACCCAGTCTTTCCCTGGCACTGGAGAATCCTGACAGAGCGCTGTGTGTGATGTGAGGATTTACATATCTGCAGAAGCATAGAGCGACTGCAGACTTTCGTGCCAATCCTGGACAACCCCTTTAAAGTCACATTCCCATCATATAATGCTATGGCATTACATTTGTAGCAATTAAAAATGGTTGAAGTTTAGTGATTTTTACTTTTAGGCTTAGTATTGTCTTCGTTACCTCTTCTAGTTCCACCTTCCTGGTAAACTCACTGACCACCAGGTCATATCTCTTGTCTTTTACTTGCAAGAAGTGATCATTAATTCTCAGGACGCTCTCAACCACTACAGAGACAGAAAGATTAGTGTCCATACACCACATTTAACTAAACGAATACATGGGGGAATTCCTTACATAGCAATCCCTCAATACATTATCTACAGACAGAATAGCTATTTATAAGCAAGAAAAATAGGATAATAAATGAGGGCAGAACACAAATGGTCTATTGCTGCTCTGAATCTGTCACCATCCTGGGTGTGATCATATGGGTCAGGACTAGATGGCGGCATTGGCATTAGCTGCAGATCGAGGGATAAGCAAATCACACTTTAATGGAAGTGACTGGGAAATGCAGGTGACAACTGATCCCACGATTGCAGTCATTGGTAGCCTGGGGCCATTAGTTTTTCTATTATGCTACACAGATTATGCAGCAATTGTAAGAATTCAAAAGTTTTCTATGCCGGAGCCTAATACACAGCCATTTTATAGGGTCCTGTTACGTCCATCTGCAGTTTGTCTTTTACCTTCGTCGTCTTCAAAAGTAACAATGGCATAAGTTGGATTTCCTTGGATAATGTTGATTTTTTCCACTTCTCCTCCCCCGTTTCGGCTCCTCAGGAAATGTATGGTGAGTTTATCCTTTGCACGTTCAGCTGGGATGTCAGTCGGAATTCCATCTACTCTCAGCCTTTTCCTCTCCATTGCTCCCAGGTTTAACAGGAAGCTGCTAATAAAAATACAGAATAGCAGAGTAGTGACACAGACAATGACACTATTTTTGGTAAGACTGCAGATAAATGCCCGATATACCTCTCCAGTTATGGTGGGAACTACAGTCTGTTTACTTATGGAGTTTTTTTTATATAAGAAATTATTTAGGCCATACTCTTTGGGTTGTCTTTTATTTCAGATACCCTTATCATTAAAGCAAAATTGTTAGCAGGATTTTGCTAAGAAAACTACAGGCGTTGGCAGTTTTAAACTGATTAAAATGATACCTGGGGTGAAAAAAATCAGTCTTGTGGTTCTTGTGTAATCAACGTTAGAAGTTTTCAGTTAATGAGATGCCCGTGCTCAGGGGCAGGACTGTAGGCAGAGTCTTATCTTCCTGCTCTAAGCCAGAGAAACCACGGAAAGACCTGCCCTCTGGCTGCCCAGAAGCATAGACATGTTCCTCACATACAGACAGACTGTCTGTAAGTTGGTGCAGCCTGTGAGCAGGTCTCTCCTTGGTTTCTCTGGCTTAGAGCAGGAAGATAAGACTCTGCCTACAGTCCTGCCCCAGAACACAGGCATATCAATAACCGAAAACTTTTAACACTGATTACACAACAACCACAAGATGGATTTCTTCACCCCAGGTATCATTTTAATCAGTGTAACACTGCCAACCGGACAGTGTCTGTAGGTTACTGAGCACTGTCCTGCTGACATGCTCACTTTAAACACCATAATATTATAGATTAATGTAGGTGTACTCCCCTGCTAATGAAAACAACTACAGGGTTCCCATAGCAAGGAGCAGAGCTCATGCGCATTGCAAAGTATAGGACAGCATACCTTAAACTGAGCTGTACAATATGCCCCCTGAAAGTGACGGGTCAAGGGGGAATGGAGGGGAGATCCTCTACTCTGATGCATTTCATAGCTTGGAACGCATCGTCAATGTGTGCATGTACAGCGCACACCTGAAGTGACATCCCCGGAAGTGGTGGGCTCTGTCCCTGATGCATTCCATAGCATGGAACGCATCGCCATCTATGTATATCCACATGCAGGGCACCAGAGTATGAACAGGTACCCTATGGACCTTCCACAAGGCTTTGCTAGGGAAAGGCTTCAGGACATCAGGACTCCACTTAGGTATGAAGCTTTTCTTGCTTTGGAATTTTGAGGAAAAGGTTAAAGGGTGCTGGGAGGGGTCTGTGTAGTTTAAATAAGATTACATACTGTGAGTGTGAACCATACAGGGCGCACTACCTGGGCAACATCTCCCCTTGTGCTTGGGGGATATTATCTATTTATCGGCCTCCTGAGGAACCCAATTATGGTGTGCTTTGAGGCACACCTGAGGCATCAATATTGAGGCATTGTTGATGCATCAGTAAATACTTTCATCAAAGATAAGTTCCTTTTTCATTTACATGAATTGTATATTTGTGAGACTTTCCTCAAGTATCTACATTTGAGGCAACTCTAGACATAAGCACTGATATTTATTAGTGTGAAGTCTCTTTTACATCTGTTTGTTGATATGTATATCTTTGGGAAATTTTGAGGCATCTTGAGATATCAGTATTGATTTTTTACCTCTTTTTTTTTTTTTTTTTTTTACATTACATCTATATCTAGTTACACTAGGGTCGACTAGGGTGACTCGGGGAGAGTGGCCGTTGAGTAGGGGGCACCATATTGTCAACTTTAACTAGGGTGCCAACCTCTGCTGGTAGGTAGAAAACCAATGTTCAAGGAATTTATTAGGGCTCAATAGCCGTGGCTCGAGGGTTCAATATATAGGGAACTATATCTGACCTTGGTTTTAGTATGCACATTGATTATCTCGCTCTATTTATTATGTGTGTGTATATGTGTGTATAAATATATATATATACACATACACATATACATATACACATACACACACACAAGCGCAGTGGCAATAATATAAATATATATTATATTATATAGTGCCAGCCTCTGCTGTTAGGCAGCTATGTCTACTTTTAAATTTGATTGAATAAAGGTTAATATTTTAGGGTGTGTGTTATACTTCTGCAGGGGCGGACACTGACAGCTTGGGGCCACCGTGCAAGAAATGTGTCTGGGTCCCCTCCCTGGTACGCTGCTTATGATGAGGGCAATCTGGCAATGGGACCCCTCATTATTACTGCCCGTGATTATTACGTACATTGCAATCACAGGACCCCATAGCAAAAGTTCTATTTTCCACACCATTAAAAAATGTATATATTTATATTTTTTCACTGAGATGGAGATATATACTGTATGTGACATACATAAAATGCATATATATTCCATTAGCAGTCAGTTGACAACTAGTACCGGCTGTCAGTGAATAGAACGTGCAGACGTGGCTGACACGCTAGTTGGCACATGGCAGCAAGTGTGTACAGCACCTCCTTGTGGCTATGCTGGAACTGGCAGAGTCCGACCATGTGTATATTGTATTACATATTATGTCTGGTATCTGTATCATCTGGTATCTGCTCTATTAGGCTACTTTCACACTAGCATTGTTGGCTGTACGTCACAATGCGTCGTTTAGGAGAAAAAAAGCATCCTGCAAAGTTGTCTGCAGGATGCGTTTTTTTCCCCATAGACTTACATTAGCGACGCATTGCGACGTATTGCCACACCTCGCAACCGTCATGCGACGGTTGCGTCGTGTTTTGGCGGACCGTCAGCACAAAAAAAGTTACATGTACGTTACATGTAACGTTTTTTTGTGCGTCGAGTCCGCCAATTTCGACCGCGCATGCACGGCTGAAACTCCGCCCCCTCCTCCCCGGACCCTACAATGGGGCAGCGGAAGCGTCGTAAGACTGCATCTGCTGCCCACGTCGGGCATTATTTTCACAACGCGCGTCGGCACGCCAGGCCGATGTATAGCGACGGCCCTGTGCCAACGCTAGTGTGAAAGCAGCCTTAATTGTCTATGGAACTAATGGAAATAGCTCAGCAGCTCTATAGATAATGGAGAGAGCAGAGGCTGCGCATACACAACTCTGCTCCATCCAGGATGAGACTGCAGACCCCTGTTCTCAGAATCTCTGGGGGACCCAGTGGTCGAATCCTCAGTGATAAGCAAGTTATCCATGATCCAATGGATCACACATATACCATACATATACACACACAACACCGTACATACATATACCATACATTCAAACACATACTGTACATACATACACTTATATACACATACTGTACACACATACACATATACCGTACATGCATGCACATAGACGTACACCAGATATATATTCATACACATACCATACACACATATAGCGTACATACATACACACACATATACCGTATACACACACACATTGATAGAGTGTACATAAACATTCTAATCTATGGTATCAGGTGTTTGGATGAGCCCTGGAGGAAGTCGGCCTCATAGTGCAGAGATCAGCTGGAGAGGGTTGCAGAGCCCACTGTGGGGGATGGGGACACAGAGAAGAAGACGGATATTAGCCCCCTGCTGCAGCCATGCTGTCCCATGCAGTGAGCCTCCTCCCCCGACCTCTTGTCTGTGAGATACTGCTGGCAATGGAACAGTGGAGGAAGCAGAAGACCCCTGTAAGTCCTGCTCTTCCTCCACTGTTGTCCCCCCTGTGTGCCGTGCAGCCCGGGCCCACTGACTACAGGTGAACACTCACCATTGGGACGTGCCATGCTGGAGGACAGAGATGGCAGCCAGTGAGCGCTCTCATCAGTCTGGCGGGGAAAGCGTTCATTGGCCAGCGTCTCTCCCTGCATGACACTCTGCGCACCGCTCTCGGTATTCACTTGACTAGGAGAGGGAGTGAGGGGGCCCGATGCTGCAGGACACCAGGCCCCTCTCACTCCTGCCCGTAATGTTTACTCAGTGGCACCACAGTGGCTGCATACTCTGCCGCTATGGGCAGTACGCCCCTGCCTGCAGGGGCCCCCCTCCACCACTGGGCCCCAGGTCAGTTGATTATAGAATTGTTAATAACCAACACAGCAGATTAGAGAGGCAGGACTGTACATCACACCCAGGGTGCTGCTTAAAGAGCATCTGTCATCAGGTCAAAAGTCCCGCTGCTCCCCTGAGTAATGTGCCTTTTGTATTTTTAAATCCACCATAGAGTGCCAGAGATATGGGTCTTATTTATTGGGAATTTTTATGCACTTTACCGAGAGGGTGAGGTTCACAGGATTTTCTGGGGGCTTGCCTTTAGGCTGCTCTGCATAATTACCCTGAGATCAACACCTCCTTTGTAAAAACCATAAAAAAGTAGCACTAAATGACTTATTTCTGGAACCGTATGACAGGTTTAATAAATACAAAGAGCAGAATACTCAGGGGAGCAGTGGGATAAAATAAGGACACATACTGGACACTAGTGGCAGGTCCTCTATAAAGAGCTGTTCTACGAGACCCCTTCACCAATACATTTCCTACGAAATGACATTCCTGCACTTTCCTTTCTTAGAATTCTGCATTGAATGGTTCCTTTGTTATTCCTCCAGGAAATATAGAAATAAATTCATATCCGTATGTTACCATGTCTCTTGTCCATAGTGTGCGTTCCTACACAGACTCACAATGTCACTTACTTTGTTCATATATTTTCAGGGATAAAAAAAAAAAAAAAAGATGAAAAACACAATGGAGAGTTCTAGGATGGTCCAGAATTGCTTTTTTAATGGGGTAGAATATGCTAATTTTACAAGATCCGAACACGATTGGTGGGTGACGCTCGAAAAGAGGCACCCCCAGAACATGGGGGCAAGAACCCCCTCTAAATCACAGTACTATGAGCATCATGGTCATGGCTGGTACTGTTTCTGAAACAAAGCAGCCACATTTTTTTGTTAAACCATGATAATCCCATTAAGTCATCACAGAATCACTTTAAGAACTTGCTATTAAACAGTTTCTTTATAAAGTTGTGAAACCAGTACTGGTCTTTAAGGCGATATGTAGGTTGCTGTGTACATGTATTACTTGCTATAGATTGCTGTGTTCGCTATGTGGCTACCTTTTCGCTGTTATATAACAATAGCGTTATCATCAATGACTCCGAAGGAGCAATGCCTAATGGGAGTCACCTTTGTTATCTATCTGCTGCTTTTCTCCCCATGCTTTAGGGTACTGTCACACCGTGCAATTTTCGTCGCTACGACGGCACGATCCGTGACGTCGCAGCGTCGTATGAGTATCGCTCCAGCGTCGTAGACTGCGGTCACACTTTGCAATCACGGCGCTGGAGCGATGCCGAGGTTCGCTGGTAACCAGGGTAAACATCGGGTTACTAAGCGCAGGGCCGCGCTTAGTAACCCGATGTTTACCGTGGTTACCAGCGTAAAACTAAAAAAAAACAAACCGTACATGCTCACCATCTGATGTCCGTCAGGTCCCTCGCAGTCTGCTTCTTGCTCTGACTGAGATCCGGCCGTACAGTGAGAGCAGAGCGCAGCGGCGACGTCACCGCTGTGATCTACTCTCACTTTCCGGCCGGCGCTCACAGTCAGAGAGGGAAGCGGACTGCAAGGGACCTGACGGACATCAGATGGTGAGCATGTACGGTTTGTTTTTTTTTACTTTTCCGCTGGTAACCAGGGTAAACATCGGGTTACTAAGCGCGGCCCTGCGCTTAGTTACCCGATGTTTACCCTGGTTACCAGCGAACGCATCGCTGGATCGCTGTCACACACAACGATCCAGCGATGACAGCGGGAGATCCAGCGACGAAAGAAAGTTCCAAACGATCTGCTACGACGTACGATTCTCAGCAGGGTCCCTGATCGCTGCTGCGTGTCAGACACTGCGATATCGTATGGATATCGCTGGAACGTCACGAATCGTACCGTCGTAGCGATCAAAATTGCACAGTGTGACAGTACCCTTACACTGCAGGCCTGCTCATCAGATCAGATGATAAATAATATCACAAGCCCACCACAGGCTGAGCAGGATCTGAGTGCATATGACATGGTTACCAAGTAAGACTGAAATCATTCAGGTAATGCCAAGTTAGTAGAAGCAGAAGGACTCATGCGTTTGCGTTGTCATGTCCCTCCAGGGTATGCCGTCAGCGAAAACAATCAGAACCGTGTGTACTCCATAAGGGTATGTGCACACGTTGCGGATTTCTTGCAGAAATTTCCTGAAGAAAACCGGAAATTTTCTGCAAGAAATCCGCATATTTTTTTTTTGCGTTTTTTTCGCGTTTTTTTAGCATTCTGCAAGCGTAATTTGACAAGTGTGACCAACTTTTTACTATAGATGCAGCTTATGCAGCATCTATAGTAAAAGATAGAATGTTTAAAAATAATAAAAAAAATAAAAAAATGCTTATACTCACCCAGACATCTCCTCAGCGGCGTCCGTTCGTCTTCCTATAGCTGGTCTGTGCGCACAGGACCTTCCGTGACGTCACGGTCACGTGAGCGGTCACATGACCGCTCACGACCAATCACAGGACAGTGACGTCATCGGCAAGGTCCTTCGCCGCACATCAGCTACAGGAACCGAAGCGACAGCGTGCAGTGGAGGCAGGAAGACATCGAGGGTGAGTATATCGCTATTTTTTATTTTAATTCTTATTTTTTGACCACTTATATGGTGCCCAGTGCGTGGAGGAGAGTCTCCTCTCCTCCACCCTGGGTACCAACCGCACATAATCTGCTTACTTCCCGCATCGTGGGCACAGCCCCGTGCGGGAAGTAAGCAGATCAATGGACTCCTAGGTGTGCGGAATCCCCTGCAATTCCGCATTTTAATGAACATGTTGCTTTTTTTTCCGCGATGCGATTTTTTCGCTGAAAAAAAGGCTACATTTGCACAAAAAATGCGGAATACACTTAAAATAATGGGAGGCATATGTAAGCGTTTTTTTCGCGTTTTTATCACGTTTTTATAGCGAAAAAACGCGAAAAAAACGCGAAAAATACTTAACGTGTGCACATGGCCTTAGTCTGTGTAAGTCTTGCTTCTTCTAATAGGGGTACTTACCTGCAATTGAAGGGTGTCTGCTCAGCTCAGCATGAAAACAGCCCCTGCCCCTAAAGACAAAAGGGTTAAATTGGTGAGTACATTTTACGGTGTCATAAGAACAGGTGATCCTGGTGCTGAATTTGGGGGTGCACAGAGGACACGAGTGGGGGGAGAGTATTTGGGGAGCTGGGACTGATACTAATAAGTGATATTGCGTTCCTGTGTGCGCTCTATGAAATGTACCAGACTGGTAAACACAACACAACCTCTCCATGGCAGCGCTGTGTGGGGTTAGGAAATCAGCACTCTGGACAATCAGATAAAACCTAATGGCGGGGAGCAGATTAATGGGATATCTGGAGGCTGGAAGCGTGACACCGGCTCTGCAGTGCCAAACGTGTTCATACATGGAGCCGCCAGCTTCACATGGTCAGTGGCGCATTCAGCAATCGCTCATCACAGACGGACAAGTATTCCTGCATTTCCAGGAGGCACAATGTAGAGCGGCACCACTATCTAACCCAGGAACTATGTGCACAATACACAGACATGCCCCCAATCACCCTGGCACATGACCGCAGCACGCAGGGGTGTAACTACAATAGGTGCAGGGGTTGCAATCGCACCCAGACCCTGGAGCCTAGGGGGCCCCAAAAGTCCCTTTTGCCTACATAAGAAGACCAATACTATTAAAGGCTTGCAATAATTGGGGGCCTCGTTGGAGCTCTTGCATTTAGGCCCAAGACCTTCAAGTTATGCCACTGCTCATTATCCACATAAATTAGCTTAAAGGAAATCTGTCACCAAGTTTTTGCTACCCTATCAGTGAGAAGTATGATGTAGGGACAGATACCCTGATTCCAGTGATGGGTCACTTAGTTTACTGGGTAAAGTGATAGAATCACTGTTTTCTCTGCTGCAGAGCTACCAGTTCTTTAAATGCTGAGCCTGTATAACCCCGCCCACACCACTGATTGGCTGCTGTGTACACTGTATAATGACAGAAAGCAGCTAATCAGTGGTTGGGGCGGGGTAACAGCAGTTGACTATGAGACACAAGACACCTAGTCCTGTAGTGATAATCTGCTGCTGATAAAACACTGATTTTATTGAAACTATAGCCTAGTAAGTGACATATCACTGGAATCAAATTCTCAACCCCTACATCATGTTGCTCTCAAATTACATAACAAAAACCTACTGCTAACAGATTCCCTTTAAGTAGCTGACCTGCTGACCATACTCAGGAGATTTTGGATGTTTGAAAAAGCCATACTAGACCTTTTCTCGCACCACCAGTGCCATTTTATAACAGAAATAAGCATGACAGACGCTTACCGAATTCTGATGGCTGATTTGCTAAAAATAGGATCTCTCCTGGTGTATCGGGTGCTGTAGATAAAAATTCAATAATGATAAATGACTATTTGGCATCTATTAAAATGGCGTCCTATGGATGTATTCAGCATCCCTAATACTCAATAAACAAACTCATAACAGCCTTAATGCTTTTCGCCGACTATAGCAGTCCTCTAGTTAATTGTGCTCATTCCCAAAAAACACATAACGGTGGTAACCACAGTACTGCCAGTCAAAGTGTCAACAGCTGGACATAAAGCCCCCATATAGTGCCAGACACAGGGTACCCATTACAGTGGCACCGGTCCACATGCCCTGTTACTTACCTCGGGTGGGGAGAAGGCTGGCTGGTGTTCTTCCCTGCTACCTACACGTCATGCGTACACACACGCTATCGTCCAGGGACAAAGGCGGCTCCCTACTAACATCACTGAACCACTAATAATCTGGGATAAAGATCTATTCTTCATGAAGCCTGCGAGTCTCTGGGACACTGTAAATTGTTCAAGGTCAGAATGTTGGGACCCCCACTGATCTTAATAATGGGCCTGTCAATGGTGGTCTGGCATTCACAGTTCAAGTCCCTCGTAAACGTCTTCAGCTCTCATACATTTCAGCATACAATCCTGGCACATACCCTGCTCCAAAAAGTCACATATTAGGAGTAGCGGTATCATTGTGTTACAGCTTACACAGTAATATGTTCTCTCTTCTATCATAGCGCGGCTGAGCGTCTTCCTACTGAAGTATGCCCCTTGGGTAGTAAGTTTTGCACTCGGCCTTCACTATTCTTCATGTGACTGTACTCATCCTTTCTAAATACCAGTATCCTCACAACAGCCAAAGTGGCTGATAAAGCAAGGACTGCTGCGCCACCTAGTGGAAAACAAGAGCTGTTACCACGTGCAGAGATTTTGAATTGAATTTGTCACGCAATTATTTCTATCACTAGAATCACCCAGTCACATTGGGGGAAATTCTCAAACCCTCTCCAATTCTCCAAACGGGATATGTAGAGTCATAATTATCAATATTACGCCCCCATTGAATAGCATACAAGAGTGCCTTAGGAGCGGTTACCGTTAGATCCAGAAATATTTGGACAGTGGCTGGATATTTGTGATTTGGCCTCTCGATGTTACTATTTTTTATTTAAAATGAAAGAACTGAGACACATTTGAAGTGTAGACTTTCAGGTTTAATTAAAGGGGTCGAACAAAAATATCCTGTGAAATGTTTAGGAATTACAACTCTTTTTCTACAAAGTCCCCTCATTTCTGCTTAAGTTTTGTCTTAAACATGTGAAATGAATGCTCAATGGGGCAGAGATCTGGGGACTGACTCGGCCATTGCAGAATATTCCACTTCTTTGCCTTAAACTCCTGGCTTGCTTTTGCCATACGTTTTTGGTCATTGTCCATCTGTGCTGTGACGCGCCGTCCAATCAACCTTGCTGTGTTTGGCTGGACCTGAACAGAAGGTATGTCCAATACAGTACAGAATTCATCCGGCTGCTTCAGTCTTCAGTCACATCATCAATAAACACTAGTGACCCAGTGCCAATGGAAGCCTTGCATGCCCATACCATCACACTGCCTCCACCATGCTTTCCAAGGATGTGGTGAGCTTTGGATCATGAGCCGTTCCAAGCCTCCTCCATATTATTCTGGTACAGGTTGATCTTAGCTTCATCTGCCCAAAGAATGCTTTTTCAGAACTGGGCTGACTTCTTTAGATATTTTGACAAAGTCTAATCTGGCCTTTCTGTTTTTAAGGTTGATTAATGGTTTGCATCTTGTGGTGAACCCTCTGTATTTGATCTTATGAAGTCTACCTTTTATGGTAGACTTAGATACTGAAACAGCTGCTTCCTGCAGAGTGTTCTTCACTTTGGTGAATGTTGTGAAGGGGTTTATCTTCACCATAGAAAGGTTTCTGTGACCATCTACTACTGTTTTCTTCCATGGACGTCCAGAACTTTTTGAGTTTCTAAGCTCACCAGTGAGAGCTTTTTTGCAGAATTTACCAAACGTTTTATTTGGCTGCTCCTAATATTTCTGTTATCTCTCTGATGGATTTCTTCTTTTTTTTCATCCTAATAATGGTCTGTTACTCTTCCTTTAACCACATGTAGTGGGTTCACAGCAACAGCTTCCAAATGGAAATGCCACACCAGGAATCAGCTCCAGACCTTTAACCTTCTTAATTGATTCTGGCTTAATGAAGGAATAGCCCATGCAGCCCATAAAAGAACTTTTAAGATAATTGCCCGATTACTTTTGGTCCCTTTAAAAAAAAGACAGCTGCATATTAAAGAGTTGTAATGTCTAAACCCTTACTCCAATTAGGATGAGAATACCATCAAATTAAAACAGAGTCTGCATGTTAAGCCCTTATTGATTTTATAACTGTATCTTGAATATGCTTTGGTAAACAGACAAAGTGCCAAAACTTGCATCACTATCCAAATAGTTTTAGACCTAACTGTAATTCTACTTTCCAGATAACCACAATAGAAAATAGCAGTAGGATTTCCTACAAACTACTTCTCACTGGGGGGGAACACAATCCTAAAGGCCCCGTCTCACATAGCGAGATCGCTAGCGAGATCGCTGCTGAGTCACAAGTTTTGTGACGCAACAGCGACCTCAGTAGCGATCTCGCTATGTGTGACACGTACCAGCGATCAGGCCCCTGCTGCGAGATCGCTGGTCGTGTCAGAATGGCCTGGACCTTTTTTTGGTCGTTGAGGTCCCGCTGACATCGCTGAATCGGTGTGTGTGACACCGATCCAGCGATGTCTTCACTGGTAACCAGGGTAAACATTGGGTTACTAAGCGCAGGGCCGCGCTTAGTAACCCGATGTTTACCCTGGTTACCAGCGTAAATGTAAAAAAAAACAAGCAGTACATACTCACCATCTGTTGCCCGTCAGGTCCCTTGCCGTCTGCTTCCTGCTCTGACTGAGCCGCCGTAAAGTGAGAGCACAGCAGTGACGTCACCGCTGCGCTCTGCTCTCACTGTACGGCGGCTCAGTCAGAGCAGGAAGCGGACGGCAAGGGACCTGACGGGCAACAGATGGTGAGTATGTACTGTTTGGTTTTTTTTACATTTACGCTGGTAACCAGGGTAAACATCGGGTTACTAAGCGCGGCCCTGCGCTTAGTAACCCGATGTTTACCCTGGTTACCCGGGTGCTGCAGGGGGACTTCGGCATCGTTGAAGACAGTTTCAACGATGCCGAAGTCGTTCCCCTGATCGTTGGTCGCTGGAGAGAGCTGTCTGTGTGACAGCTCCCCAGCGACCACACAGCGACGCTGCAGCGATCAGCATCGTTGTCTGTATCGCTGCAGCGTCGCTGTGTGAGACGGGGCCTTAAGGGAAGCATGGCTAGAGTATTGGACTATACAGTTTATCTGTAACCATAGTCCTGCATAGCCGTATACACTAAGCAGTAGTAAATTATCACTCCACGCTAGTGTAATTCTTCTAACTAGTGGTTGTGGTCCCCTCATTCTGAAAACTGTGATCAAACTCCAGCTACCACTATTGCAATCTGCCATCACTTGTTATAGTGGGAAAATCCCTTGTATCTTCTGGTGGCACACTGATAGTCTTACTGGCACAGTTTGACAGTTTTGCAGTTTATTTTTCATTACCTATGAAAAGGACCAACTCATTCACTGCAAAGCAAACAAAAGAGGACAAGCACAGGCATGTGTGAAGGCAAAGAACTTGGCTCTGACTACCATACAGAAAGAATCTGCTCCGCAAGGGAAATACTATCTCCAGTGATACCTACAGGGACATACTGGATTCATAGCCTATCCTACGGTACTTCACCCATACGCCAGGGAAAATCCACTACCTGTTTTAAAGGCTCACTCCCCCCTTCCCCCCTAAATGGAAGATGTTATACTAGTAATGTATTTATTTTACTCACTGATATAACGCCATTAATTCCGCAGCACTTTACAGACATTATCAGCACTGTCCCCATTGGGACTCACAATATCTTAAGAATGTGGGAGGAAACTTTTAATGACAGAGTTTGTAAATAACTGTTTTATATACCAGAACCCTTTTTTGTTCCCAATTAAAAAAACCTACTGATACTTCACCCAAATTGAGATTACGCCACAGCGGTGTGTATTTGGTGAATCCCTTATAGCCATAGGTTTCTTTCCTGTCCCACACTTTATACACTAACTCCAATGTTGGAGTAAGAAGATTCCCTCTGGGAGAGATCCCAGACTCCAGAAGACACAGGGGTGAGGCCCATTTCATATTCTGTAATATAAGAGCACCCGACCTGCCCATGTCAGCTCTCCTTCCCCATCCATGGAGGTGTTGTAATTGGGATGCAATAAGATACAGCCATGGATCAGGAATGGCCAGCCCACCCTCACCCTTATGATGTCAGAGAGTTTGTAGTTTTATTCGAGCATGCTGTTTACACCATATTAATTCTCTGACCACAGTTTGCACTTTACAACATATGGGAGAAGGAAGCCAACAAGGAGCGCTATGTAGCACATATAACAACTGTGGCATAAGGATCATCTTCATTAGATTTAATCTACCTATATCTGATGGTGGGAGTTTGGACCATGCATTCACCTTAGTTTTAAACTTATCTAACCAAGGGTGTACATTTACTGTTCCATATTCCTTAGGCTTGGTACTGACACTTATTCCCAAGTATTTAAACTTGTCTACAATTTGTAACCGAGTTTGTTTCATTATTGGAGAATGGGGCAGATGATCTACTGGCATCAGGACAGATTTATTCCAATTAACTGATAAACCTCACAACGTTCCGAAGTCTGTTATGACTGACATTATTGGACTGATCGAGGATGTTATGTTGTTATCTACAAAAAGCTATCATCTGCATAGAGACCCACTCGCTCCTATATCTCCACATTTAAATACAGTAAAATCTCTTGACCCTCTTAGGCGACACGTCAAGAGTTCAATGGCCAGGGAAAAGAGAAAGGGCGACAACAGACAACATTGTCTAGTGCCCATCTGTAATTTAAAAGTCACAGAGAGCTGGCCATTCACTCAAATTTTAGCAACTGGGGAGCGGTATAACAGCTGGGTTAAAGAAATGTAATAGGGACCAAAGCCCATCTTTTTCAAAACTGCCCACAGATAACTCCATTCTACACTGTGAAATGCTTTGGCCGCATCCAAGGACATAACCGCGCTTGTGCCATCTACCTTTGAGCTAACTTGGAGGATGAGGAACAGACGTCTCAGATTTATAGAGGTAGATGCACAAATCCAGATCGATCCTCATGTACTACTTCTCGAATAACTTTAATCAATCTATTGGCTAAAACCTTAATATCCACTGGGAGTAGAGAGATTGGCCTATGAGTCCGGTTTTTACATATCTTTCCTGGGTTTTAGTATGAAAACTATTATGGCTTCATTCATAGAATCTGGTAGGGCGCCCCTTTCTAGTGCCTCCTTAAACACAACTAAGAGATTTGGCTATAGTACCTCTTTATTTAGTTTATGAAATTCTCCTGGGAGACCATCACCACCATTCTCCTTGTAGCTCCAGTCTAGGAAGAGCAATTCCATTTAGATAAGAGGCAATATCTCCCTCCAAAGCATTAGTCTTAGATGTGTACACGCTCAAATAATAAGAATGGAGAAGATTAATAACCTCATCAGTGTCCGTAACCACCCTCCCATCTGTTGTGACCAGTCTACTTATAAAGGCTATTCCTGTCCGTGCTTTAACAATAGTTGCCAGTAGGTGGTCCGCACTCTCACACTCTATAACGTATTTTTGCTTAAAGGGAACCTGTGACCCCCAAAATCGAGGGTGAGCTAAGCCCACCGGCATCAGGGGCTTATCTACAGCATTCTGTAATGCTGTAGATAAGCCCCCGCTGTAACCTGAAAAATAAGAAAAACGAGTTAGATTATACTCACCCAGGGGCGGTCCCGATGTGGTCCGGTCAGATGGGTGTCGCGGTGCGGGTCCAGCGCCTCCCATCTTCATACAATGACGTCCTCTTCTTTGCTTCCTATCGCGGCTCCTGTGCAGGCGTACTTTATCTGCCCTGTTGAGGGCAGAGCAAAGTACTGCAGTGCGCAGGGGCCGGGAAAGGTCACAGAGGCCCGGCGCCTGCGCACTGCAGTACTTTGCTCTGCCCTCAACAGGTCAGACAAAGTACGCCTGTGCCGGAGCCGCAGCGTGAAGACAAGAAGAGGACGTCATCCTATAAAGATGGGAGGCCCCGGACCGGACCGCGACACCCATCGGACCGCAGCAGGACCGCCCCTGGGTGAGTATAATCTAACCTCTTTTTCTCATCTTTCAGGATACATCGGGGGCCTAGCTCAACTTCCATTTTGGGGGTGACAGGTTCCCTTTAAAAGAGATCTGGATACACATGATGAGAGCATTATACTGCCTCTGTACAAATCCCTTTTTAGAGTGCACATGGAGTACTGTGTACCGTTTTGGGCACCAGTGCTCAGGAAGGATATAATGGAACTAGAGTGAGTACAAAGGAGGGCAACTAAATTAATGAAGGGGGAACTACAATACCCAGAGAGATTAGCAAAATTAGGATTATTTAGTCTAGAAAAAAGACGACTGAGTGGGGGATCTAATACCCATGTATAAGTATATAAGGGGACAATACAAATATCTCTCTGAGGATCTGTGTATACCAAGGAAGTTGATGGTCACAAGGGTGTATTCTCTGCGTCTGGAGGAGAGAAGGTTTTTCCACCAACATAGAAGAGGATTCTTTACTGTTAGAGCAGTGAGAATCTGGAATTCCTTGCCTGAGGAGGTGGTGATGGCGAACTCAGACGAGGGGTTCAAGAGAGGCCTGGATGTCTTCCTGGAGCGTAACAATATTGTGTCTTACAGTTATTAAGTTCTTTAGAAAGATGTAGATCTGGGGATTTATTCTGACGGAGTATAGGCTGAACTGGATGGACAAATGTCTTTTTCGGCCTTGCTAACTATGTTACTATGTACCCACTTGGCCAAGCGTACATAAATATGGCAGCGTCAGGAGGAATAGATAACAGCCATCCAAGGTGCACCTGGCTACCTTAGCTCCTTTTTTCCACTGGCGTGCTAAGTGTGCATGCTCATGAGATGGTCACATAGCTACAGCCATCGACTATCTGCCATTTTACACAGGGACTATACACAAGGTAGAAAGGGACACTGTAGGTTTTGCTATTGCGGTGAGGTCAGAATATTTTCAGTCAGTGCTTTGATAGACAAGTGCGTCACTACAGTTATGGTGAAAGATAAAGACAAAACTTTATTTATATCTGGCAACATGCACTGAATGATCAATAGTGGAGAATCAAAGTAGGACAAAAAACCTCCCAATATTTCATTTATATTCTAGCAGTTAGGCATCAGGACAAAGCAAATAACATGAGTGTAGTATACAATGAACAGTGACATTATAGTGCTAGATACGCCACGCCATCCAAACAACCCTGCGCCTACAAACCACAGACAGTTCCTGTTTCGGTTCTTCCTCCTGTTATTTTAGCTGCGCAGGCCGAGCTCTATCTACTACAATGTGCCACCAGAGTACAAAAAGAGGGAGCACTGTGATCACCCCCATCATTCTCCGTACAGTAGAGGATGGTGTAATACCCATGTTGCCCTCTAAAATCCTGACCACACATTGCATCCACAGCGCCCCTATAACAAATCACCCCAGATCCTACGAGACGCTATTTGGGGTCTAGATCAGCATCTTTTTTTGATAGTTAGTAGATTACAAACTTTTCTTTCTTCATTTTCTTTTAAGACAGAACATGGAAAAAATAAATTAAGGTAAAACCTTGTTTAGGAAGCCCAATTTCATATATTTTGTACAATTATTATATATTTGGGATCTCCTTTCAGGACCTCTATCAAACAACCCAAAGAAAGTCTCATTCTCTCTCTGAATGACCAAGACTGTCCCCTCCTTAGACTGACCATCACCCAGGAGCTGACATACCATTGGTGCAGCTGCACAGGGGTAAGGGGGCCATTTCCACCACCAAAGCAAGAGAAATTACAGTAAACTACTGAGGTCTCAATTACTTTTACTTTTATTCGTATCTATTTTTTATTTTTGAAATTCACGGGTAGCTGCTGCATTTTCCACCCTAGGCTTATACTCGAGTCATTAAGTTTTCCCAGTTTTTTGTGGCAAAATTAAGGGGGTCGGCTTATACTCGGGCCGACTTATACTTGAGTATATACGGTATACTGAATTATCGTATGCATATATTATTTTTGCACAGGGGTCCTTTTCTCTCTGTGTCTGCTTCTGTCGCCAACAGCGTAATGCCCGATTTCCCCTGTGGTGGCGCTGTGAAGGAACAAGAGAACTGAATACTCTGTGTTGGTTGCCTCCATAGATCACAGCTGATCACTGAGGGACCAGACAGTGGGACACCATATTATCCGACTATTTTACAAAATTCTCTGGTGTACACAATCCTGATCGGTAGAGATTTTTTAGGGCATAAAGGGGGTGCAGCTCGCCCTGTCTCATGTGGGTAACCATAAAGGGGGTGCAGCTCGCCCTAGCTCATGTGGGCAGCCATAAAGGGGGTGCAGCTCTCCCTAGCTCATGTGGGCAGCCATAAAGGGGGTGGAACTCGCCCTGGCTCATGTGGGTAATCATAAAGGGGGTGCAGCTCGTCCTGGATCATGTGGG
Source organism: Ranitomeya variabilis (assembly GCF_051348905.1). Classification (NCBI taxonomy): domain Eukaryota; kingdom Metazoa; phylum Chordata; class Amphibia; order Anura; family Dendrobatidae; genus Ranitomeya; species Ranitomeya variabilis. Next base: position 504,176,758 of record NC_135235.1, read on the forward strand.
CAGCCATAAAGGGGGTGCAGCTCTCCCTGGCTCATGTGGGCAGCCATAAATGGGCTGCTGCTCGCCCTGGCTCATGTTGCCAGACAAAGCGGGAGCAGCTCGCCCTGGCTCATGTGGGCAGGTATAAAGCGGGAGCAGCTCGCCCTGGCTCGTGTGGGCAGGTATAAAGGGGGTGCAGCTCGCCCTGGCTCATGTGGGCAGCAGCTCGCCCTGGCTCATGTGGACAGCCATAAAGGGGGTGCAGCTCTCCCTGGCTCATGTGGGCAGCCATAAATGGGCTGCTGCTCGCCCTGGCTCATGTGGGCAGCCATAAAGGGGGTGCAGCTCGCCCTGGCTCATGTGGAAAGCCATAAAGGGGGTGCAGCTCGCCCTGGCTCATGTGGGCAGCCATAAATGGGCTGCTGCTCGCCCTGGCTCATGTGGCAGACATAAAGGGGGTGCAGCTCGCCCAGGCTCATGTGGGCAGACATAAAGGGGGGTGCAGCTCACCCTGGCTCATGTGGACAGCCATAAAGGGGGTGCAGCTCACCCTGGCTCATGTGACAGACATAAAGGGGGTGCAGCTCACCCTGGCTCATGTGGCAGACATAAAGGGGGTGCAGCTCGCCCAGGCTCATGTGGGCAGACATAAAGGGGGGTGCAGCTCACCCTGGCTCATGTGGACAGCCATAAAGGGGGTGCAGCTCGCCCTGGCTCATGTGGGCAGCCATAAAGGGGGTGCAGCTCTCCCTGGCTCATGTGGGCAGCCATAAAGCGGGTGCCGCTCACCCTGGCTAATGTGGGTAACCATAAAGGGGGTGCAGCTCACCCTGGCTCATGTGGGCATTTTACAAACACCCACTCATTTAATATAAGTGCAGTGTAATCCCCAATGTCCCTATTGTGACACAGTAGGGGCAGTAAGGACTTGACAGACAGCTAATTAAAGTGGCCCATTACTGATGCTCCTAGATCAGCTCGGGGTGTGTTATGCTGTGGGCTAGTCCAACGGGAAGAAATATCTAGAAAAACAACCCTGTAACCTGGGTGGTAAAGTACTGATCGTGCCCCGAACCCTCAATGCCCAGCAGTCCAGACAGAAAACCTGATTTGTACCTTGGGGCAAATGAAAGCACCTGTGGGGATGCTACTGGTAGTGCGGCTATTACCTGTATGGTGGGTGGCAGAGGCACCACAAGTCCCAGCAGCACATTGCGTGCAGGTGTATAGCTCCCCGTTGTGCAGCGCTCCAGCTGTTGCACAACTACAACACCCAGCGTTCCTTTTGCAGCAGTTGGGAGTTGTAGTCCCACAGCAGGTTGCAGAGCGCTAATATTTGCGTCGCAGAATTGCATTTCCGTATTATGGTGGATGGGGCAGAGAGAAGCGATTGTTTAGCAGGAAGTGAACTGTAGAAGGGCGACAATGTGAGGCCTGGGAGCCGCTTACCCTCCTGGAGCAGAGCTCTGTCACCGGCAGTCCTGTGGTCGTCCTTCTTGTCGGTTATGAGGCGCAGACTCGCCTGGGAAACGCGTGGACGTTACGGGTAGGGCAGAAAGTCCATTCTGCAGAAATGAAAGTGAAAGCCGTGCAGTGCGCCACTACTGCCACACGGTGGCGGCATGCTACCGCTGCGGTGCGGTCGTCGGGGCAGCCAATCACGTTGGTGACGGCTCGTCCTGCAGGCTCCGGGCTCACTGGGCTGTGCTGCTGCTGCACACTACAGGAATCACTGTGAGGGGAAAGTAATGGTGTAACGGGTGATGTGAAATGTGCACAAAGCAAACTATGCTCTGCATGTGGCCCCTGCTGTTACTTGTAGCCCTCTACACAAGTACAGTTGTGTGAGTCTGAGGAAAGATACGTCATGTCTGCAGGAGGCATAACATGGGGATGGACGCACTGTAGTGCTGACATTACATGCTCCACCATGGCTGTGGCATGGGCAGCACCACTTGCAGGTGTCAGGGGGTCCACAAACCCCTTTTTTAAAAATCTGGCCAGTGTCACTTTATGTGGTAATAACTGGAACGCTTCAGTGGATCCCAGTGATTTTGAGATTGTTTTTTCAGGACACGTTATACTTTATGATAATGGTAAATTTAGGTCGATATGTTTTGTGTTTATAAAATATCAGAATTTTTTTTTAAAAAGTAGCAATTTTCGAACATTGAACAATTATCCCTCTAATCCAGGTAGTAACACCACACAAAAACATTAAGGGTATGTTCACACGATCCTGATTTCAATCCTTTTTTTTTCAGGACAAAAACCGCAGCTCTTGGCAGAAAACGCAGGTGCGTTTTTGGTGCGTTTTTGATGCGGTTTTTGATGCGGTTTTTAGTGCGGTTTTTTATGCAGTTTTCTCTGCAGATTGTCTGTGTTTGACACAAATAAAGCTTTAACTGCAGTGGGGGAAAAAAAAAAAAAAGAATTGATGTCATTTCCTTGTCCAACCCTTTTCTTCTTCCATCCTCCATTTTGGGACTAAACACCAAAATGAGTGGACGTGTTTTGAATGACAGCGCTCCGCAGAGTGCGGAGCGTAGGCCAGATCACAGCCCGCGGATCCAGCTCTATCCAGCTATGCGTCATGCGCCCCTATATTTAACATGGGGGCGCATGGACATGCGTCGCACTTGCGTTTTGCGCCGCATGCGTCACTGCAGCGCACGCATCCGGGCGCAGAGGACGCAGCAAGTTGCATTTTTGCTGCGTCCAAAATCAATCAAAAAAAGGACGCATGCGGCGCAAAACGCAGCGTTGTGCATGCGTTTTGCTGCGTTTTTGTTTGCGTTGTGTGTTGCGGCGCCGACGCTGCGGCGCACAACGCAAATGTGAACATAGCCTAAGTGCCACGTATTTAAGTGCCACGTATCACGTATTTCAGTGCCACGTATTTCAGTGCCACATATCACGTATTTCAGTGCCACATATTTCAGTGCCACGTATTTAAGTGCCACGTATTTCAGTACCACGTATTTCAGTGCCATGTATTTCAGTGCCACGTATTTCAGTGTCACGTATTTCAGTGTCACGTATTTCAGTGCCACGTATCACGTATTTCAGTGCCACGTATTTCAGTGCCACGTGCCACGTATTTCAGTGCCACGTATTTCAGTGCCACGTATTTCAGTGTCACGTATTTCAGTGTCACGTATTTCAGTGCCACGTATTTCAGTGCCACGTATTTCAGTGCCACGTATTTCAGTGCCACGTATTTCAGTGCCACGTATTTAAGTGCCACGTGCCACGTATTTAAGTGCCACGTGCCACGTATTTAAGTGCCATGTATTTAAGTGCCACGTATTTCAGTGCCACGTATCACGTATTTCAGTGCCACGTGCCACGTATTTAAGTGCCACGTATTTAAGTGCCACGTGCCACGTATTTCAGTGCCACGTGCCACATATTTAAGTGCCACGTATTTCAGTGCCACGTATCACGTATTTCAGTGCCACGTATCACGTATTTCAGTGCCACGTGCCACGTATTTAAGTGCCACGTATTTCAGTGCCACGTATCACGTATTTCAGTGCCACGTGCCACATATTTAAGTGCCATGTATTTAAGTGCCACGTATTTCAGTGCCACGTATCACGTATTTCAGTGCCACGTGCCACATATTTAAGTGACACGTATCACGTATTTAAGTGACACGTATCACGTATAAGTGCCACGTGTCACGTATTTAATTGCCACGTATTTAAGTGCCACGTATCCCACGAAGATTTTCCATGGAGAACAGACACATCCAGAGACATGTCTGCTCTCCACGGCTGCAGCAACACACTGACAGGAGCCATAGTTCCTGTCGGTGTGTCACTGCGCATGCGCGAGCGAGTTTACCGGCGGTCATTGACCCCGGCACTCTCGCTTAACGGCAGTGCTGCGTGGGAAAGTTCAACGCAGCTGTACTGCCGTTAACCGAGACGCCGGAGTCATTGAACTCCGGAACAGTACGCGATACACTGCTAGGAGCTTCGCTCCTGGCAGTGTATCGCCGGAGAGCAGCCGATCGGCGTGGGACACTCGTTTTATGGATTCTGCGGACAGGGAGTATGAATTTGATTTTTTATTTTGTGATTTTTTCCTGGAGGATCGAGGGCTTCGCCTACAAGTGTGCTGTTGGTGAGTATATACTCTGTGTTATGTGTTGTATGTACTGTACTGTGTGTCATGTATGTGTATTGTGTGTAGGTGTTTTGTGTAACTTTACAACTGTGCTAAGTCGCCGGACACAGGGACAACTCTCCCATCCTAATACCGGATGGGAGTAGTAGTCCCATACGGCGACTTAGCACAATGGTGGCACTAGCGTCGCATGGGGACACACACACACACACACACACACACACAGTATATACACACACACACACACACACACACACGCACACACAGACATACACACACACACACACATACCAATTCAATCAAACGGCCGACACGATCCCCATGCGACGGTATGCCTCCATGTCTCTCCGCCCAAGCACTTCCGCCCACGCACTTGTGGCCGCTTCCCCGCACTTCCGGCTGCAGCGGTTCTGCACCACAAACCGCAATAAAACCCGCAGATATATTTTTGATCTGCGGGTTTTACTGCGGGTTTGACCTCACAATGGAGGTCTATGGGTGCAGAACCGCTGCAGTTTCGGGGAAAGAAGTGACATGCTCCTTCTTTTTTCCCGCACCGATTCATCACGGCTTTTTAAGGGAAATTCAGGACCGTGTGCACAGTGGTTCCTGTTTTCAATAGGGGTACATTGTAATGTACCCTGCATGGAAAACAGCTGCGGAACCGCAGCGGCAAAACCGCTGCGGTTCTGCAGTAAAAAACGCACTGTGTGAACATGGCCTAATAAATGACATTTCCCACATGTCGGCTGTACATTAGCACCATTTGTGAAATGTTCTTTTATTTTGCTAGCCTTTTAGAAGGTTTAAAAATGTAGCAGTAATTCTTCATTTTTTCAAGGAAAATGTCCAAAATGTATTTTTTAGGGACCTATCCAGGTTTGAAGTGACTTTGGGGGTCCTATATATTGGAAAGGCCCCAAAAGAGGATAATATTTTAAAAATAGCACCGCCTAACATATTCAGAAGAAGTTTATTTTTACCACCTTAAATGTCAGTAATTTCTGAACAGGCCGCTACACCTGGCGGACTCTAAGGCTGGTTTCACACTTGCGTTTGGCTGGTCTGCGTATGGCTGGTCTGCGTATGGCTGCGTACATTCTCCCTTAAGCTCCGCCTACGCTCCACCTACTTCCGCATGCGTCCTGTGTGCCTAAAAAGTTGCTTTCCCGTGTGGCCGGCGGGCACGTCAAAACGCCACATGTGGACACATCCGCATACGCTTGTCCCTGCATACCCAAAGTTAAAGATAGGTATGCAGGACGCATGCGGAGGTAGGCGGAGCGTAGGTAGAGCTTAAGGCCGGGGTCACACTAGACCGTAATACGGACGAGTGCTATGCGATAAAAAATCGCATAGCACTCGGCCCAATGTTAATCTATGGTTCAGCTCCCATCATCGATATTTTCTCCACCGTATTTCGGATCCGAGGGAACTCGCAGCATGCTGCGATTGTCAGCGTATCTCGGCCGAGACTCGCCAATGCAAGTCTATGGGTGCGAGAAAAAATCGGATTACACACGAACCATGCGTGTGCATTGCGAGAAATACAGAAGACTTCTCCAGGTGACAGGAAATTGAATCATCCATCATCAGGAAGCTTTGGCATGCTAATTTATGGCCCACGCTGGATTGCAAAGCAGGAAGCACGCCTCCACGGAGTGTACTGTGTAGTAGCATGGCCAGGCATATTAATGTTGAGATGCTGATTGCTCTGGTCCATGATAGACCAGAGTTATGGGACCAACGCGACGCACATTATGCTGACCGCGCACGAAAAGACGCAGCATGGAGGGCAATCTGTCGCCACATGTTCCCCGATTTTGATGAGCGACCTCAAGCGGTTCAGCAAGAAATTTGTAAGTACCATCCTTTACCCAAAAATGTGCTGTTACATTTTTGTCTTGATAAAAATAGGCATGAACACATCATATGTGGTGTGTTTAGGAGTGATGTAAATGTTCCAAGCTCTTGGTTGAGGATACAAAAACATTAACAAGACACACCAATATGGTTCCAATATAGTAGCTAGAGTCCTTTCAGATCTTACCAAGGGAGTTTTATGTCCCCTTAGGCTCCAGGGCCTGTGTGTGCTTGCAAACCCTGGACCTGTTGTAGTTATGTGCTTGGCCAGCATGGTGGCTCAGTGGATATGAGTCCTGGGTTCAAATTCCACCAAGGACAAAATATGCAAAGAGTTTGGATGTTCTCTCCGTGTTTGCGTGGGTTTCCTCTGGGCACTCCGCTTTCCTCCCACAATCCAAAGACATACTCATCGGGAATTTATATTGGGTGACAGCAATGATAATGTTTTTTACAAACTGCAGAATATGTAATCGTTATGTAAAACTAAAGATTCTTTATTATTATTTGGTATTCCACAAACAACTTTTGCTTCTTTGCAGTGAATGATGTCACTAGACGCTGGCGGAGTTGCCGGGATCAATACCGGAGGGAACGTCAAGTTCCTGGGCGGAGTGGTGATGCAGCACCGAAAAAAAGAAAATATCTGTATTTTGATAGGCTGAATTTTCTGGCCCCGGTGATGGAGCTCAGACCGTAAGTGGATGCATGTCCTAAAAAATTATACACATCTTCTAACGTGAATATGTTTCTAATTTTTTCCTCTCTAATCATTTGTGAAATACAGCACAGAGTCCAATCTGACAGAAAGAGAGACTGCATCTGACTCGGAGGTGGTGATTGACCCCATTGGTGAAGATTCCGAAATGGCTGGACCATCAGGGCAAGCACCAAGCAGCAACCAACCACAACCAGCAGCAGCGTCTTCTGCCACACAGGAGGCCAATCCAGAGGTTGAGGAAGGAGGCCAGAGCAGCAGTCCAACCTTGGCTCTGGATACATCACCACAGCCTACTACCAGACCAAACCGTGGGCGGCGCAGAAGGGTGGCTTCTAACACTGGCACCAGGAGGCAAGTGGATACAGGGGTGTTGGACTATTTGTCAAGGGCTGCACATGACGATGGGGAGGAAGCGTACTTCCGCAGTCTTGCCCGCTATTTACGGCCCATTCCACGCTCGCTCAGGCTGCGGACCAGAGGTTGTATCCAAATTGTTCTTGATGCGGCCACACCCCCAAACAACCCCATTCGTTTGTTCAACTACCTAGAACAGTGGCAAATGTCACCTACAAATGTTCTGGCAGTGCAAGACCTTCCAGAGGAACCCAACCCAACAGTTGCAGCACCCCCCTTGCCACGTATAGCTCCACAACAACAGCCTGCCCAAAACACACAACAACAACCAAACAGGCCAATTAATGATTATCCATCCACTGCCCAATCTGACCACTTGAACAGACACATGTTTGGAGGCTGGTCCCAACATGTGTCTGCTCGACATGGCCATATTGGGGGGTATGACCAAATGGGTCAATACAGTACACAGGACTTTATGCCGTTCTATCCTCAACATCCAGTTGTACCGCACACTCAGGATCGAAACTTGCACCAACACCCTTCATATATATCTGCCATACCACAGGTTGACAGTCTGGTTGGTCCACCACCTAGGCCAAGTTCAGCACATGCTGGACCCCCGCCATCACCATCGCCACCCCCAACCTACCAGAACCTGTAAGTTTGGTTCCAAAAGTTTCGGGAAGTCATTTATGTTATTTCTTTTTGTTTTTGGCGCCATTGGCCTGTTCTTTGTTCTGGTTGACTCTGGTTATTAGGCCGAAAATTACATATGATGTTAATATGTTTTGGGCAAAGATATATATGCTTTGATCAGTAAAAATGTTGGTCAAAATATAAGTGTTGTGTCTTCTTAGGACTACAAAGATGATGTGGCAACTTCAAAACTTTTTGGGAAAGGAAAAGTAGAAACATAATATACAATTCACACATGAACATTAAGCTATTTATTAACTACCAATATCAAGAAATTCTAAAGCACAACAGCATTGTCTTGCCAATCAGTCGCTCCCTCTGGTGACACAAAATAATTTGTTAACACATCACGAACTTTGAGGCCTGAGGGCTGACGACGAGAAGGAAGAACACGTGGAGTAGGCAATACAGTATTAGCATAATCAATTTCAACAGCAGCAGATGATGGGCAATCATGGTATCTAGTAAAGTTGTGAAGAACAACACATGCTTTGATGACACCATTGACATTGCCTTCACTCAGTTGTATTGCGGACTGAAGTACCCGCCATTTAGCAGTGAGAATGCCAAATGAACACTCTACCAGACGGCGGGCACGTGAAAGGCGCAAATTAAAAATTCTACGCCGGTAGTCCAGGCCTCTCCGTGGATATGGCCTCATGACGTTCCTGGATAATTGAAACGCCTCATCTGCTACCATCATGTAAGGCACTGCATCTAAATTCGCCCCTGGTAGGTTACTTGGGGGTGGGAGATCCAAATCATTGGTGCGCATCCGCCGACCCATTAAGGAAGAACTGAAGACTCTAGAGTCTCCAGTTCTCCCACAGGCCCCAATATCGACAATTATAAACCTGTAGTTGCTGTCGACCAGGGCCAACAGCACTACAGAGAAAAACTGTTTATAATTATAGAATTGGGTCCCTGAGCCCGGCGGCTTACGCACACGGATGTGCTTTCCGTCCAGAGCCCCAATACAGTGCGGAAACTGGCAGGTGTCCTGAAATCCTTGGGCAATCCGTAACCAATCGGACCTTTTCGGCTCAGGCATCACCTCTTGATGGAGTCTTCTCCATATTTCCGTGCATGTATCCCGCACAATTCCAGAAATTGTAGATTTCCCGAGTAAAAACTCTAAATGCAGGGCCGCATATGATAGTCCAGTGGCAAGGAAGCTAAAAGAAACAAGAGAATTTGTTTACAATACAAATTTAAAACATTACAGTGGTCTCTGGGCCAAAACTACAATTAGCTAAATAATATGGCATGATTCCTCAAACATTAAGGACAAGCGATGGCTTTGAGGTTAGATTTGATTAAATAGTCCAACTTTAGCATAAATTACGGTATTTTCAGGAGTATCAGACAAATTTTGAACCCCTGAAAATCTTTTGAAAAATCGGGGGTCGTCTTATACACCGGAAAATACGGGTATGTTGAAGTTTAGGAACCCTTTAAATAGCTACTTTTCACAATGGGTAATAGCATTACACACAAATCTTTTTTTAGAAACCGAGGATTGATACATACCGTAAAGTAAGGATAAGGCGCTCCTCTGCGGAAATGGATTTTCGCATCCTGGTGTCCTTCTTGGTAATCCCCGGTCGCAAAATCTCCAACAAAATATCAAACGTTTGTATCCGCATCCGACAATAGTTGAAGAACTTGTCTGGATTGGTCCTCAGAGCAGCATACAGACGTTTGAAATGTCCTTTCTTGATCCGTTGTTTCATAAGTGGATGTACCCACATCCGTCTACGCCTCCTCGGATCAACAATTACTGGGTATGGCTCTCCAAAACGATGGGAAAGTACCCAGTTGTAAAGCACACGCTCTGTGGTGTTAAAAGTCAGTAGATCCGACATGTTGCTCATCAAGCAGAAGTGCACCAACACAAGCAGGGACTCTGCTGCCTTGATTGGTGGCTGCCACCTGTTTTCTGGGCCTTAAATAATGTTCTGGGTGATGATTTAAATTTTTCCAGGTGGAAAAACCGTTATATGTCCATTTTGCAAGCTTGCGAGAAAATCTCGGCATACGGATGCCATACGGATGTCACACGGATGTCACACGGATCATTTGATGCGAGGAAATCGCATCCTCGCACTGCACACGGATCACTGATTTTGAAACATTTGTGCGATTCTCGGCCGTGAAAAACGGACCGTTTTTTTATACGTTAAGTGTGTCCCCGGCCTAATGGAGGATGTCTGCAGCCATACACAGACCTGCACTGGCGCTGTTCCGACAATGTTGGTGCCAAGTCTCATTGCACTTGTGTGACATTGTTATGTCACGTGAGTGCTGCAGCCAATTATTGCAGTCTTTACTATTACTTCAGGATACTAGTGAGCAGCAGCCAATCAGTGATTGGAAGATAGTCTGAGAACTTGTTCTAGATTATCAGAGGATAGTTCAGGAGAAGAGAGATAAGAGTTAGACCCTGGGGTCAGACAAGATTACTTGGGCAATTGTTTTCCGAGTCATAGAGGCTGTAGATGCTAAAAGGTCCAAAGTTTTTAATGAAACTTTATTGCAAAAGTGCTTTTTAGCCCAAAATACATGCTGTCAAAGGTGTCCATATGCCTTACACCTGCATCTCCGCTGCTGTTGTAAAGCTAAAGTTCCCCCTATGCCGACACCCAACTAAAATGGCGTACACAATGCACTCAATTTTCCCATTTTCGCCGTTCCCACCCACTTTGCCAGCCCCTCACTACTACAACAAATGAAAAGGGTTGCTGTTGCTTTTCCTTCGGGGAAGGTGATGTCATGCTGAGGCAAATGAGTTCTCTTCACCAGGTAAGGCACACACATGCAACACATTCTGAATCCAGGCCAGGAGGGGGAGCTCAATACCCGGATTCAGGGGAGCTTCCCTAGACTTTGTTTCCTGACCTGGAGAAGGAGCTAGTTGTTCAGAGACACAGAAGTAGAAGGAGGTCTGCAACTGAGTGCAGACAGAGAGGCCTGGCAGCCATGAGGGAGCTGCAGCCTCTGGAAAGGAGTAACCTGTTGGGTTGCATGTAGAGCAGCTGGAAGGGAAGGAGCACAGGAGAGAGGCAGAGCTCAGAGGGGAACTGTGGCAGGGCACCCTCGGAGCTGAAGCGCAGTAATCCGGTTACCGGGAGCCCGAGGCTTTCGTGGACTCTAGGACACGGAGCAGACCCGGTGGGCACTATACGTCACCTGCGCGCACCACGCCTGAGACGCAGCAGCACCTGAGGAGCCCGGGGCATCTGAGAGTCCCTGTAAAAAGGCTCAAGCTGCGCATCGTGCAGGTACCTTTCCCAGGATAGGGGAAACTGGAAGACCTTGTAGGAAGCTTAAAGCAGCAGGGACCTCACTTAGAAAGGCGCAAGTAGGAAAGGCTCATGGACCTCTACTGAGAAAAGATAACTCTCACTTGCCTCTGAGTCGGCCGGACCACCATCATCCGTGCCTGGTACCCTGGACTGTGGCCTGTCACCCACAAGTAAACCAGGTAAAGACTTATCACTTGTCTCCTCCATTTATTCACCGTCTGCACCACCTACACCACACACCATAGGACCCCTGGGGACCCCGCTTCACCTGTGGGAAGTGTAACACCTGGGCTGCCTCAACATCCCCAGGGGACCCCTCTAATGCAACGTCGGTCCCCCTATTTACCGAACTCCACAGGTGGCGTCATGACAAACTTTGAACATTTAACCCCCTTTAACGTTGATGCCCAGGGCCACGGACCAGGTCGCAGCCACCGTGACATCGCGCTTTGCGACCGGACTAGGTACCGAGTACCCCACTGCCCTGACTGAGATCAAAAATTTGGAAACTAAGTTAAATAATTTTGATGAGACTTCACAGGTCCAGCCTTTTAGAGCCAAACTCAAAGACTTACTGGACAAATACGATAAGGAAATTATGTCCAAAAAACGCTCCAAATTTTTAAGGGACAGGACAGATTTTGAGAACAGGACTGCCTTTTCCTGGACTCATCAGGGAAACAGACGTTGGGGCCCCAGCTACAAACAAAGGACAACGGGTACTGAGACACAAATACCACCCACTGATGGACATACCTCAAGCGATTTTTTTTGTCCTCGGCAGAAAGCGAAATCGACCCAGGACCAGGCGAGGTCGTGGGAAACGGAGGGCCCTCCGTCCGGATTACCAGGAGCCACAGTTACAGACCACCACGCCGCAACCCCCGGAAACAATCCCACAAGTGATTTCTTCAGTTTCCGTCAATGTCCGTGAGTATAATCAGGGGGATAGTCTTCAAATTATTAATTTGTCCAAATATGCCCTTTCGCCACATGAGATTTCTGTCCTTTCCAAGGGCCTTACCTTTTCACCAGTCCAACAGATGGATAAGTTTATTTTGATAAAAGATCTTTTTCTATTCTGCAGAAAAATCATTTTGCAAGTTCTACATAATAAACCACAGGTTACTCCCATGTTGGACCAGACTGAACAAAGGGTATTCCAGGATCTCATGGATCTGCTACGTGAAGGTGAAGAGGGCCCAGGTAGGTCTAAATTTCCACATAGAAATAAGTCCCGTGTCTCACGACCTTTTTCTATTGTCCCGGCTGTGAGCATTTTTTTTTAAATGACTAAAAGGGATATTGAGGCACTATCTACCAGGCTTCCGATTACGGCCAATTTAACACCGTCTGAAAAACGGGCACTATCAAACCTGAAAGCGAATAATGAGTTCATTATACGTGAAGCGGACAAAGGCGGTAACATCGTCCTTTGGCCCCATGATCTTTACTTGGAGGAAGCTCATAGACAACTAGATAACTCTAGATTCTATCGTAGGCTTTCATCAGACCCTACTGGCATGTACTCGACAAAGTTGAGAACACTCATTGACAGAGCTTTGGAACTAGGCATAATCAATACAGGTGAGCGGGACTTTATCTGGGTCAAACACCCTGTTGTGTCAACTTTTTATATATTGCCAAAAATACACAAGGACGTCCACAAGCCACCTGGACGTCCGATTGTTTCAAGTATAGGAAGTTTATGTGAAAAGGCTTGCACATACATTGATTTCTTTTTGCAGCCTCTGGTATTGGAACTCCCCTCGTACATTAGGGACTCGTCACACTTTATCACATCCTTACAGGGGATTACTCTTTCCCCAGGTGAAATCATGGTTACATGTGATGTCGAGTCTCTATACTCGAATATCGACCATGATCATGGCCTACACGCGGTACTGTTTTTCTTGGATTTGCAACATAACTCCAACAGGATGCACGACTCTTTCATTGTGGACCTTCCTGACTTTATTCTCAAACTTAATTTTTTTGTATTCGATAGGACTTTCTTCCTTCAAGTTTCCGGCGTGGCAATGGGGGCCCGCTGTGCTCCGGCTCTGGTGAATCTTTTTTTGGGGTGGTGGGAGTCCACCGTTGTCTACAACACTATGTGGTACAAATCTAAGGTACGATACTGGTCGAGATATATCGACATGTCTTCTTCATCTGGTCAGGATCCCAGGATGAAGTTGGGGCCTTCATAGACTCCCTAAATGACAATTTGTATAACATTTTTTTGACTTTTTCGTGCTCTTCCTCTGTAGTGAGTTTCCTGGACCTCAATATTGTCTCTCGGGATGGTGCCCTGTCTACCTGCTTATATCGTAAGCCTACTGCCACAAACAATCTACTAGAGTATCGCAGCTTCCATCCACCACATACCAGAAGGGGTGTTCCCGTAGGACAATTCTTGAGAACAAGGAGGAACTGCACGCTCGACGAGGATTTTCGCAATGAAGCACGGGACCTCACTTTAAGGTTCAAGAAGAGGACATATCCAAAAAAATACATCTCCCAAGCATATCAGAGGGCTAGTCTTCAATCACAAGTTTCCTTATTGGAACCCAGAAAGAAGCCTCCTGACAAATACGTCCGTTTCATCACAGGATACCACACCCACTGGTCCCAGGTAAGACAAATCTTACAAAGACACTGGGGGGTACTCACAACGGAGTACTTACTTCCCAGATTGTTAGTGAGCGGCCGCTCATAATAGCCAGAAGAGCACCCAACTTATGAGATCTCCTCACAAGAAGCCATTATACCAGGCCCACTACAATACTGAATCGGGGCATTTCATTGAAGGGATCCTTTCCCTGTGGCGACTGCAATGTCTGTCCATACATGTATCCTGTTAGAGACAACTTTTGCAATCCTACTGATCAGATTGAACACTGCCTGAAGGCCTACATCAATTGCAAGACCACTAATGTGGTCTACGCAATTATCTGTCCCTGCCCGCTTGTGTATGTGGGACAGACGTCCCAGGAGCTGCGTCGACGCATTCAAAACATCTTTCCACCATCAATACTGCGTCTACGGATTCCCACAAGGGCAAGGTCCTTACCACAGTGGCATCCTACTATTTATCACATCATGCGGGTAGATGTGCAGGCACCAGGATAGTTGGTTTAGAGCATATCAGAGGCTCAGGCAGGGGTGGATCGCTTGAGAACAAGCTCCTACAAGTAGAAGCCCGCTGGATTTTCTTGCTCCATTCTACAGCACCATCGGGCATTAATGAGGATCTTCTCTTTACTGGTTTCCCGGGTTGACTTTTTGTTGTTAATGTTTGCTATATGTTCCTTCCAGGTTGCATTCAAGATCTTCCCTGGGTTACACTGGCCTTCGAATTGCGGTTACATCTTTTTCGATGGTGAAAATCTTAATACATTTTATGGTTTCAAACTGTAAACACTCAGAGTTTTTTTTACTTCAACCAGAAAACCTTAACGGTTCATAAAAAACTTGACTGTTCAGGATATGATAAAAGTCATAGTATTCTGAATCTTTAACTTATAAAGATACCTTTACATGGGGTGATTATTGGTTCCAGAGAGGCTTTCGGCCGATAATCGTACACATGGCTGGTGACAGGACATTACAATATAAACGTTCAAAGGTAAACACTGATAACATTAAAATCTAATATATAATTGCCTAGAATACTACTTCCGGCAATTTGTGCCAACTTCCGTGGCTTTGTCCGGAGATAATGTCCGGAGATAAGTGACGTCACCAGCGTCCTACACCCACTCAGGGTGGACAAAGATATATGCCTTCGTGGTGCGCGGCACTTTTCTGATTGGTTGCCGCCTGCCGCGAGCGACCAATCAGAAATGTGCCGTACTGTGACACACTCCGCCCGCCATTTTGGTGTGATTTTTGAATTTTTACCTCACAGCAAGTTTCTACTGCGTGGAGGCGGTCCCAGTGACGTCGCTCTTCAAGCTCCTGCCGAATTTCGTCAAAAAAATGATAATACCATTTACCAAAACTATATATATTTAGTTGTGAAGTGGTTCAGTTTCTTACTATTATTTATTAATTGTATTATTCTTACATTTGAATAAATAAAGTATATATGGATTCTAGACTCCCGATTCTTTAGAATCGGGCTGCCATCTAGTATATATGTATGTATATATATATATATATATATATATATATATATATATATATATATATATATATATATACTAGACTGTGGCCCGATTCTAACGCATCGGGTATTCTAGAATATGCATGTCCCTGTAGTATATGGACAATGATGATTCCAGAATTTGCGGCAGGCTGTGCCCGTCGCTGATTGGTCGAGGCAACCTTTATGACATCATCGTCGCCATGGCAACCATTATGACATCTACGTCGACACTGTGCCCGTCTCTGATTGGTCGAGGCCTGGCGGCCTCGACCAATCAGAGGCGCGGGATTTCCATTATGACATCATCGTCGCCATGCTGTGCCCGTCGCTGATTGGTCGAGGCCTGGCGGCCTCGACCAATCAGAGACGCGGAATTTCCAGGACAGACAGACAGACAGACAGACAGACAGACAGACAGACAGACAGACGGAAAAACCCTTAGACAATTATATATATAGATAATATGTATATTTTTTGCCATACCTGTATGCCATAGAATTGATTAGTAATCTTATTTCGGTTTCTTGCTTGCATGGTTGACTTTGGGAGTTACAATTTACGTTTCTTCTAGGATACTTCAATTTCTAGGTCCATCACTTCTTCCCCTATCTCTAGTCCCCGTTTATTCTCTAGTTCTCACTATTGCCAGACCTTGTCATGAGGTGGTTCCTCTTCATGACCTATGGTACCAATGGGGGCACACAGCGGTCACTCGTTGTCATATGGAATTCCTTCCATGTTTTGGGAAGCATTGACTCTGCAGGTGATGTACAATTTTCTTTTGATGATCACATGCATTTATGTACTCTGGAATCTGTTTTTCCATGCTCAGCGCTTTTTTCCCAACATATAATTCTGTGACTTTCCATGTCACATGTGCCTACTTACTTTGGAATTTGCGTCCCATTGTTTGGAGTTCTTTTCTCCAAATATTCAAGGTTTCCTTCAAATTCTATGTACCTTCTGGTACATCATATCCATTAGGACATGGTCCTCTATATACTATCTATGTGCTTTTTGTGTTTCATGCAATAAACACAGTGGTTATAACAAGGATATCTTTATTGTTTTAATATTTATTTAACCAGTTTTTTCCTTAAAGATATCATCATATGTTCATACAGGAGCATGGGAGATCCATAGCATCCAGTTTGGCATCGGCCATTTCTCTTCTTTTGTTTGTTTTTACTCTATTATTTTTTTCAGGTGTCTTTTTCGTTTCCCCATTAACATATCCTTATGTGTGTGTTTATTGTTATTGTCATCGTTATTTTCATTTATTTATTTATTTTTATTTCTGATACCTTGATATGTTTATTTATTTTTTTTTTTGCATATTCCACACCTCTGTACATCCTATAAAGTTACGTTTTTTTCTTTGCCCCCATTTTTTGTTTTGCCATTATCTTACCCTCCTTCTCACACATAAGTTCACGATGCGCTGCACTGAATGATTTTGGCGCATGCGCATTGTGTACTACTGGCAGGGACTTCTGCCTGCATTTCTTGCCCTGTCCGTTCCGCTTCCGGTTTCTGGCGTACCTCGCCTGTGGACCTGCCTATACTGAAAGGTATTTAAACCGATGTTGATCGCTCAAATGACATCTTTCCCTGACGAAGCCATCCATGCAACGGCGACACGCGTTGGGCTTCTCCCCACGCTGATCCCTGCCTTTTTTTGCCTCTCTCCCCCGGCTGCAGCACTTTTGATCTTGGCTACGTTATATGTGGGCTCTGCACAACATCGCTTTCACAGGGCTGCGGTATAATATCCTGGCATAATGCTCATTTAGGCTTCTTTGTACCATCTGTGTGGTCATGGTCTTTGGCTCAATGCTTATTTAAGCTTTCTTTTATGCCATTCTTTTTTTTCACTACAGGTACATTAATATTGCTTTGACATACAGGTATATACCATACATTATCCCTTGTGTCTTCAGGTATCGCTGTCTGTGTATTTCATGAGTATTTAGATACCTGTTTTGTTTTTGACTTTCAGTACAAATAGTGACTGCCCACTTTTCCAGCCCCCCGGGGTGGGTTTGATTGGCAATTTATGCATTAATGTGCGAGGTCATTGTTATATTATTATTATTATGTATACTCTGTTGAGTGTATAGATATTTATGATGGACATACATGGTGACATCTATCACTTCGGTGGGATCACTGTGGGGATCTTGGTTTATATATATATATATATATATATATATATATATATATATATATATATATATATATATATATATATCTAATATATAAAGCTGAATGTGTGTGTGTGTGTACACTCACCGGCCACTTTATTAGGTACACCATGCTAGTAACGGGTTGGACCCCCTTTTGCCTTCAGAACTGCCTCAATTCTTCGTGGCATAGATTCAACAAGGTGCTGGAAGCATTCCTCAGAGATTTTGGTCCATATTGACATGATGGCATCACACAGTTGCCGCAGATTTGTCGGCTGCACATCCCAAAGATGCTCCATACAAGGCAGGATGGATCCATGCTTTCATGTTGTTTACGCCAAATTCTGACCCTACCATCCGAATGTCGCAGCAGAAATCGAGACTCATCAGACCAAGCAACGTTTTTCCAATCTTCTACTGTCCAATTTCGATGAGCTTGTACAAATTGTAGCCTCAGTTTCCTGTTCTTAGCTGAAAGGAGTGGTACCCGGTGTGGTCTTCTGCTGCTGTAGCCCATCTGCCTCAAAGTTCGACGCACTGTGCGTTCAGAGATGCTCTTAGGCCTACCTTGGTTGTAACGGGTGGCGATTTGAGTCACTGTTGCCTTTCTATCAGCTCGAACCAGTCTGCCCATTCTCCTCTGACCTCTGGCATCAACAAGGCATTTCCGCCCACAGAACTGCCGCTCTCTGGATTTTTTTTCTTTTTCGGACTATTCTCTGTAAACCCTAGAGATGGTTGTGCGTGAAAATCCCAGTAGATCAGCAGTTTCTGAAATACTCAGACCAGCCCTTCTGGCACCAACAACCATGCCACGTTCAAAGGCACTCAAATCACCTTTCTTCCCCATACTGATGCTCGGTTTGAACTGCAGGAAATTGTCTTGACCATGTCTACATGCCTAAATGCACTGAGTTGCCGCCATGTGGTTGGCTGATTAGAAATTAAGTGTTAACAAGAAGTTGGACAGGTGTACCTAATAAAGTGGCCAGTGAGTGTATGTATGTATGTATGTATGTATGTCCGGGATTGGCATCTGAACCGTAGCAGCTACAGCCACAAAATTTTGCACAGTCACACGTCTGGACCCCGAGAGCGTCATAGGCTATGTTGTGAGGTGAAATTTTAACCCCGCGCTTTCCAATTCACCAAACAATTTTGCCCCTATCTACATAATGGGGAAAAAGTGAAAGGAAAAGTGTTGGAGGCGTCGCAGCTACAGGCACAAAATTTTGCACAGTCACACGTCTGGACCCTGAGAGCGTCAAAGCTATATTGTGAGGTGAAATTTTAACCCCGCGCTTTCCAAGTCACCAAACAATTTTGCCCCTATCTACATAATGGGGAAAAAATGAAAGGAAAAGTGTTGGAGGCAAATTAACAGCTGCCAGATGTGAACAAGGGGGACTTAAAGAATGACAGCGATGGCACCAAAGAGTATATACTGTACAGTTGCTAAGGTGGGGCCCCAACATGGGATAATCACACCACCACGGGGATATGAACACACACACAAAATGCGCCACACACTACCACGTGCTCGAACACATATACCACCCTCAGTGCACATTTCACCACACATACACCAACCTCGCCACATAAAAGTAGAAACACAAAAGTCGCCGCTCAAAACTCGCCACGCGCAAAACTCTCCACATGCAAAACTCGCCACACGTGCAAAACTCGCCACACGCAAAACTTGCACACGCAGAAAAATTGCCACACGCAGAAAAATTGCCACATGCACAAAAGTTGCAACACATGCAAAAGTTGCCTCACACAAAACTTGCACATACTCAAAAGGCACCACACATAAAACTCGCCACGCGCAAAACTCGCCATGCGCAAAACTTGCTGCACACAACTTGCTACACTAACCTGTCACATGCAACTCGACACACAAAAAGTTGCTACACGCATGTCGCCACACAAAACTCATCTCACAAAAGTCCCTACATGCATGTCGCCACACACAACTCAACACACACAACTTGACACCCGAAACTCGCCCTAAAACACACACAAGTCTGGTATCCTTCAAAAATAAAAATCTGATTAATAAGCAGACAAACTACAAGAGCAACAAATGTACCATATAGGAATCCGGCAGCTGTCAGTCACATGACCAGTCTATTATGTGTATGTGTGAGCTAATATATACTGCCAGGGGGTGGGCTTACTGTTGGCTGGGGATTTATCAGGCTGCCATTTTAGCTTACAAATACTGAGGTAAAAATACTGACCAAATAACGTGTGAACGAGGGCTAATACAGGAGGAGATGGCATACAGCTATATACTATATACAGGAGATGACACACAGGTATATACTATTTACAGGGGAGATGACACACAGGTATATACTATATACAGGAGG
The DNA here is from genome assembly GCF_051348905.1 of Ranitomeya variabilis. Lineage (NCBI taxonomy): Eukaryota > Metazoa > Chordata > Amphibia > Anura > Dendrobatidae > Ranitomeya > Ranitomeya variabilis. Next base: position 504,196,524 of record NC_135235.1, read on the forward strand.
AGATGACACACAGATATATACTATATACAGGAGAGATGACACACAGGTATATACTATATAGAGGAGGAGATGACATACAGGTACATACTACATACAGGAGGAGATGACATACAGGTATATACTATATACAGGAGGAGATGACACACAGGTATATACTATATACAGGAGCAGATTACCTACAGGTATATAGTATATACAGGAGGAGATGACACAGGTATATGCTATGTATAGGAGGAGATGACATACAGGTATATACTATATACAGGAGATGACACACAGATATATACTATATATAGGTGAGATGACACACAGGTATATACTATGTACAGGAGATTACATACAGGTATATCTAATATATAAAGCTGAATGTGTGTATGTATGTATGTGTGTATGTCCGGGATTGGCATCTGTACCGTCGCAGCTACAGCCACAAAATTTTGCACAGTCACACGTCTGGACCCCGAGAGCGTCATAGGCTATGTTGTGAGGTGAAATTTTAACCCCGCGCGTTCCAATTCACCAAACAATTTTGCTCCTATCTACATAATGGGGAAAAAGTGAAGGGAAAAGTGTTGGAGGAAAATTGACAGCTGCCAGATGTGAACAATGAGGACTTAAAGAATGAGAGCGATGGCGACAAAGAGTATATACCGTACAGTTGCTAAGGTGGGGCCCCGACATGGGATACTCACCACACACGGGGATATGAACACAAACACAAAATGCGCCACACACTACCACGTGCTTGAACACATATACCACCCTCAGCACACATTTCACCACACACACACACCAACCTCGCCACATAAAAGTCGAAACACAAAAGTCACCACTCAAAACTCGCTACATGCAAAACTCGCCATATGCAAAACTAGGCTCACGCAAAACTCGCCACACGTGCAAAACTCACCTCATGGAAAACTCACCTCATGCAAAACTTGCACACACAGAAAAATTGCCACATGTACAAAAGTTGCACCACATGCAAAAGTTGCCTCACACAAAACTTGCACATACTCAAAATGCACCACACATAAAACTCGCCACGCGCAAAACTCGCCATGCACAAATCTTGCTGCACACAACTTGCTACACTAACCTGTCACATGCAACTCAACACACAAAATGTTGCTACACGCATGTCGCCACACAAAACTCATCTCACAAAAGTCGCTACATGCATGTCGCCACACGCAACTCAACACACACAACTTGACACATAAAACTCGCCCTAAAACACACACAAGTCTGGTATTGTCCTTCAAAAATAAAAATCTGATTAATAAGCAAACTACAAGAGCAACAAATGTACCATATAGGAAATACGGCAGCTGTCAGTCACATGACCTGTCTATTATGTGTATGTGTGAGCTAATATATACTGCCAGGGGGGAGGGCTTCCTGTTGGCTGGGGATTTATCAGGCTGCCAATAGCAACCAATCACAGCTCAGCTTCTATTTTGCTACAGTTAATTAACCTGAGCTCTGATTGGTTAATATAGGCAACAAAGACATTCTCAGTATAACAAAGCTAATATATGTTGTGAAATGCTTCTATTTGCTTAGTTTTTGCCTTTTAATAATTACATTTCTATCTATTTGTTTTGTGGTTTTTGTGTGCAGAATAAATTTTTGTTAACACATTCTATTTTGCTAACAGCAGTCATTAACCCGGGCGAAGCCGGGTAGTACAGCTAGTATTATATAAAGCTGAATGTGTGTATGTGTGTGTGTATGTATGTATGTATGTATGTATGTATGTATGTGTGTATGTCCGGGATTGGCATCTGAACCGTCGCAGCTACAGCCACAAAATTTTGCACAGTCACACGTCTGGACCCCGAGAGCGTCATAGGCTATGTTGTGAGGTGAAATTTTAACCCCGCGCTTTCCAATTCACCAAACAATTTTGCCCCTATCTACATAATGGGGAAAAAATGAAAGGAAAAGTGTTGGAGGCAAATTAACAGCTGCCAGATGTGAACAAGGGGGACTTAAAGAATGAGAGCGATGGCGCCAAAGAGTATATACTGTACAGTTGCTAAGGTGGGGCCCCAACATGGGATAATCACCACACCACCACGGTGATATGAACACACACACAAAATGCGCCACACACTACCACGTGCTCGAACACATATACCACCCACAGCACACATTTCACCACACATACACCAACCTCGCCACATAAAAGTCGAAACACAAAAGTCACCGCTCAAAACTCGCCAAGCGCAAAACTCTCCACGTGCAAAACTCGCCACATGGAAAACTCGCCACACACATAACTTGCACACGCGGAAAAATTGCCACATGCACAAAAGTTGCAACACATGCAAAAGTTGCCTCACACAAAACTTGCACATACTCAAAAGGCACCACACATAAAACTCGCCACGTGCAAAACTCGCCATGCGCAAAACTTGCTGCACACAACTTGCTACACTAACCTGTCACATGCAACTCGACACACAAAAAGTTGCTACACGCATGTCGCCACACAAAACTCATCTCACAAAAGTCGCTACATGCATGTCGCCACACGCAACTCAACACACACAACTTGACACACGAAACTCGCCCTAAAACACACACAAGTCTGGTATTATCCTTCAAAAATAAAAATCTGATTAATAAGCAGACAAACTACAAGAGCAACAAATGTACCATATAGGAATCCGGCAGCTGTCAGTCACATGACCAGTCTATTATGTGTATGTGTGAGCTAATATATACTGCCAGGGGGTGGGCTTCCTGTAGGCTGGGGATTTATCAGGCTGCCAATTTAGCTTACAAATACTGAGGTAAAAATACTGACCAAATAACGTGTGAACGAGGTCTAATACAGGAGATGACATACAGATATATACTATATACAGGAGGAGATGACATACAGGTATATACTATATACAGGAGGAGATGACACACAGGTATATACTATATACAGGAGGAGATGACACACAGATATATACTATATACAGGAGAGATGACACACAGGTATATACTATATACAGGGGAGATGACACACAGGTATAAAGTATATACAGGAGGAGATGACATACAGGTATATACTATATACAGGAGGAGATGTGTTATGATCCTAGTGGCAAGGATCGCAGGTCGGACTAGCTAAGTAACTGAACAGACTACTAGCTCTGGGGAAGTGGTAACTAGATTGACCGCAACCTGATCCTATCCGCAAACAACTATAGGCAGCCGTGGAACGTTTACCTAAAAATCCTAGACGTCTCGTCACGGCCTGAGAAACTGACTATTCCTAGAGAGAAAGTAAGTCCTCACTTGCCTCAGTGGAAGACCCCAAAGATATAGAATAGCCCCCCACAAATATTAACGGTGAGTTAAGGGGAAAGCACAAACGCAGAGATGAAATCAGATTTAGCAAATGAGGCCCGCTAATACTAGATAGCAGAAAATAGGAAGAGAACTGTGCGGTCAATGAAAAACCCTATTCAAAATATCCACGCAGAGATTGCTCGAGCCCCCGCACCAACTAACGGTGCGGGGGAAGCAACTCCGTACCCCAGAGCTTACCAGCAAAAAGAAATCACATGTTAGCAAGCTGGACTAGGCTCATCATACACAGAAATCATATTGCAGGCAGATGAGCAAAAAATATTCAAACAGAACTTAGCTTATCCTGAAGAGGCAGAAAACGACATAATCAGGAGTAATCAGAATAGCACTGAATACATTGACAGCCGGCAACAAGTGGAAATGAAGCAGGGCTAAATAGGAGCCTCCCTGGTGAATAACGAGGCAGCTGATCCAGCAGACCCGCAGGATAATAAACCAAACCACCAGGGGGAGCCAAAAAACCAAAGTCACACAATACCATCTGTGACCACAAGAGGGAGCCTGAAAACGGAGTTCACAACAGTACCCCCCCCCTTGAGGAGGGGTCACCGAACCCTCATCAAAACCCCCAGGGCGATCAGGGTGAGCCACATGGAAGGCACGAACCAAATCGGCCGCATGAACATCAGAGGCGACAACCCAGGAATTATCCTCCTGACCATAGCCTTTCCACTTAACCAAATACTGAAGCCTCCGTCTAGAAATACGAGAATCCAAGATCTTCTCCACCACGTATTCCAATTCTCCCTCAACCAGCACAGGGGCAGGAGGCTCAACCGAAGGAACCACAGGCACCACATACCTCCGCAACAACGACCGATGGAACACATTATGAATAGCAAACGATGCCGGGAGGTCCAAACGAAATGACACAGGGTTAAGAACTTCCAAAATCTTATAAGGACCGATAAACCGAGGCTTAAACTTAGGAGAGGAGACCTTCATAGGAACAAAGCGAGAAGACAACCACACCAAATCCCCAACGCGAAGTCGGGGACCCACACAGCGACGGCGGTTGGCAAAGCGCTGAGCCTTCTCTTGTGACAGCTTCAAATTGTCCACCACATGATTCCAAATCTGATGCAACCTATCCACCACAACATCCACTCCAGGACAGTCAGAAGACTCCACCTGACCCGAGGAAAAACGAGGATGAAACCCTGAATTACAAAAAAAAGGCGAAACCAAAGTAGCAGAACTAGCCCGATTATTAAGGGCAAACTCGGCCAATGGCAAAAAAGTCACCCAGTCGTCCTGATCAGCAGAAACAAAACATCTTAAATAGGTTTCCAAAGTCTGATTAGTGCGCTCGGTTTGGCCATTCGTCTGAGGATGGAAGGCCGACGAAAAAGACAAATTAATGCCCATCTTAGCACAAAAGGTCCGCCAAAATCTAGACACAAACTGGGATCCTCTGTCGGAAACAATATTTTCAGGGATCCCGTGCAAACGAACCACATTTTGAAAAAACAGAGGAACCAACTCGGAGGAGGAAGGCAACTTAGGCAAGGGCACCAAATGGACCATTTTAGAAAAACGATCACACACCACCCAAATGACCGACATTCCCTGAGAGACAGGGAGATCTGAAATAAAATCCATGGAAATGTGCGTCCAAGGCCTCTTCGGGACAGGCAAAGGCAACAACAAGCCACTGGCACGAGAACAGCAAGGCTTAGCCCGAGCACAAATTCCACGAGACTGCACAAAGGAACGCACATCCCGCGACAAGGAAGGCCACCAGAAGGACCTAGCCACCAAATCTCTGGTACCAAAAATCCCAGGATGGCCTGCCAACACCGAAGAATGAACCTCGGAAATAACTCTGCTGGTCCATCTATCCGGGACAAACAGTCTCTCCGGTGGACAACGGTCAGGTCTATCTGCCTGAAACTCCTGCAGCACTCGTCGCAAATCTGGGGAGATGGCAGACAAAATCACCCCTTCTCTGAGGATACCAGCTGGCTCTGAATCACCAGAAGAGTCAGGCACAAAACTCCTAGAAAGAGCATCAGCCTTCACATTCTTCGAACCAGGCAGGTATGAGACCACGAAATCAAAACGAGATAAAAACAACGACCAACGAGCCTGTCTAGGATTCAGCCGCTTGGCCGACTCGAGATAAATCAAATTCTTGTGATCAGTCAAGACCACCACACGATGCTTAGCTCCCTCGAGCCAATGTCGCCACTCCTCAAATGCCCACTTCATAGCCAACAACTCCCGATTACCAACATCATAATTCCGCTCGGCAGGCGAAAACTTTCTTGAAAAGAAAGCACATGGCTTCATCACAGAGCCATCAGAGCTTCTCTGCGACAAAACAGCCCCCGCTCCAATCTCAGAAGCATCAACCTCGACCTGGAAAGGAAGGGAGACGTCTGGCTGACATAAGACCGGAGCCAAAGAAAACCGGCGCTTCAGCTCCCGAAAGGCCTCCACAGCCGCAGGAGACCAATTAGTAACATCAGAACCCTTCTTGGTCAAATCCGTCAATGGCTTAACAACACCAGAAAAATTAGCGATGAAGCGACGGTAAAAATTAGCAAAACCCAAGAACTTCTGAAGACTCTTAACAGATGTAGGCTGAGTCCAGTCATGAATAGCCTGAACCTTGACTGGGTCCATCTCAATAGCAGAAGGAGAAAAAATGAAACCCAAAAAAGAGACCTTCTGGACTCCAAAAAGACATTTTGAGCCCTTCACAAATAAAGCATTGGCACGCAGGACCTGAAACACCATCCTGACCTGCTTAACATGGGACTCCCAATCATCCGAAAAAAACAGAATATCATCCAGATACACAATCATAAATTTATCCAGATATTCGCGGAAGATGTCGTGCATAAAGGACTGAAAGACAGAAGGAGCGTTAGAAAGTCCAAAAGGCATCACCAAGTACTCAATATGGCCTTCGGGCTTATTAAATGCAGTTTTCCATTCATCACCCTGCTTAATACGCACAAGGTTATACGCACCACGAAGATCTATCTTGGTGAACCAACTAGACCCCTTAATGCGAGCAAACAGATCAGATAACAATGGCAAGGATACTGAAATTTGACCGTGATTTTGTTTAGAAGGCGATAATCAATACAAGGTCTCAAGGAACCATCCTTCTTAGCCACAAAAAAGAACCCCGCACCAAGAGGGGAGGAGGAGGGGCGAATAAGTCCTTTCTCCAAAGACTCCTTTATATAACTCCGCATAGCAGCATGCTCCGGCACTGACAAATTGAAAAGTCATCCCTTAGGAAACTTACTACCAGGAATCAAATTTATAGCACAATCACAATCCCTATGAGGAGGTAGAGAACTGAGTTTGGGCTCATCAAATACATCCTGGTAATCTGACAAAAACGCAGGGACCTCAGAAGGAGATGATGAAGCAATTGACACCACAGGAGCGTCGCCATGAATTCCCTGACAACCCCAACTTGACACAGACATTGCTTTCCAATCCAGGACTGGATTATGAGTCTGCAACCATGGCAGGCCCAACACGACAACATCATGCAAATTATGCAATACAAGAAAGCGAATCACCTCCTGATGAACAGGAGTCATGCACATGGTCACTTGTGTCCAGTACTGAGGTTTATTCGTAGCCAATGGTGTAGCATCAATTCCCCTTAGTGGAATAGGGAATTTTAAAGGCTCCAAAACAAAACCACAGCGCCTGGCAAATGACAAATCCATCAGACTCAGGGCAGCACCTGAATCCACAAAAGCCATAACCGGGTAAGATGACAGGGAACAAATCAGGGTAACAGACAAAATAAAGTTAGGCTGTAAAGTACCGATGGTGACAGATTTATCAATCTTTTTTGTGCGCTTAGAGCATGCTGAGATAACATGAGCTGAGTCACCACAGTAAAAGCACAGCCCATTTTGCCGTCTATAATTTTGCCGTTCACTTCTGGTCAGAATTCTATCACATTGCATAGACTCAGGTGTCTGTTCAGAAGACACCGCCAAATGGTGCGCAGGTTTGCGCTCCCGCAAACGCCGATCAATCTGAATGGCCAGAGTCATTGACTCATTCAGACCTGCAGGCGTAGGGAACCCCACCATGACATTCTTAATGGCTTCAGAAAGACCTTTTCTGAAATTTGCAGCCAGGGCACACTCATTCCATTGAGCAAGCACCGACCATTTCTGAAATTTCTGGCAGTACACCTCTGCATCATCTTGCCCCTGAGAGAGGGCCAACAACGCTTTTTCAGCCTGGTTCTCAAGATTAGGTTCCTCATAGAGCAATCCAAGGGCCAGAAAAAACGCATCCACACTGAGCAACGCAGGATCCCTTGGAGCCAATGCGAAAGCCCAATCTTGAGGATCGCCACGCAAGAAAGAAATAATAATCTTAACTTGCTGAACAGAATCCCCAGAGGAACGAGGTTTCAAAGAAAGAAACAACTTGCAATTGTTCTTAAAATTCAGGAACCTAGATCTACCTCCAGAAAACAACTCCGGAATAGGTATTCTAGGCTCTGACATAGGACTGTGCACAACAAAATCCTGAATACTTTGTACCCTTGCAGCAAGATGATCTACACTGGAGGCTAAACTCTGGATATCCATATCAGCAGCTGAACTCAGAGCCACACCAAGATTAAGAGGAGGAGAGAAGCCACACAGCAGTTAGACACACGGCAGCAAAAAAAAAAATATCTCCAAGCTTCTTTTCTCCTGCTTCTGCCATGCAATTAACACTTTACTGGCCGGCTGTACTGTTATGATCCTAGTGGCAAGGATCGCAGGTCGGACTAGCTAAGTAACTGAACAGACTACTAGCTCTGGGGAAGTGGTAACTAGATTGACCGCAACCTGATCCTATCCGCAAACAACTATAGGCAGCCGTGGAACGTTTACCTAAAAATCCTAGACGTCTCGTCACGGCCTGAGAAACTGACTATTCCTAGAGAGAAAGTAAGTCCTCACTTGCCTCAGTGGAAGACCCCAAAGATATAGAATAGCCCCCCACAAATATTAACGGTGAGTTAAGGGGAAAGCACAAACGCAGAGATGAAATCAGATTTAGCAAATGAGGCCCGCTAATACTAGATAGCAGAAAATAGGAAGAGAACTGTGCGGTCAATGAAAAACCCTATTCAAAATATCCACGCAGAGATTGCTCGAGCCCCCGCACCAACTAACGGTGCGGGGGAAGCAACTCCGTACCCCAGAGCTTACCAGCAAAAAGAAATCACATGTTAGCAAGCTGGACTAGACTCATCATACACAGAAATCATATTGCAGGCAGATGAGCAAAAAATATTCAAACAGAACTTAGCTTATCCTGAAGAGGCAGAAAACGAGATAATCGGGAGTAATCAGAATAGCACTGAATACATTGACAGCCGGCAACAAGTGGAAATGAAGCAGGGCTAAATAGGAGCCTCCCTGGTGAATAACGAGGCAGCTAATCCAGCAGACCCGCAGGATAATAAACCAAACCACCAGGGGGAGCCAAAAAACCAAAGTCACACAATACCATCTGTGACCACAAGAGGGATCCTGAAAACGGAGTTCACAACAGAGATGACACACAAGTATATACTATTTACAGGGGAGATGACACACAGGTATATACTATATACAGGAGATGACACACAGATATATACTATATACAGGAGAGATGACACACAGGTATATACTATATAGAGATGACATACAGGTACATACTACATACAGGAGGAGATGACATACAGGTATATACTATATACAGGAGGAGATGACACACAGGTATATACTATATACAGGAGCAGATTACCTACAGGTATATAGTATATACAGGAGGAGATGACATACAGGTATATGCTATGTATAGGAGGAGATGACATACAGGTATATACTATATACAGGAGGAGATGACACACAGATATATACTATATATAGTTGAGATGACACACAGGTATATATTATATACAGGAGATTACATACAGGTATATCTAATATATAAAGCTAAATGTGTGTATGTATGTATGTATGTGTGTATGTCCGGGATTGGCATCTGCACCGTCGCAGCTACAGCCACAAAATTTTGCACAGTCACACGTCTGGACCCCGAGAGCGTCATAGGCTATGTTGTGAGGTGAAATTTTAACCCCGCGCGTTCCAATCCACCAAACAATTTTGCCCCTATCTACTTAATGGGGAAAAAGTGAAGGGAAAAGTGTTGGAGGAAAATTGACAGCTGCCAGATGTGAACAATGGGGACTTAAAGAATGAGAGCGATGGCGCCAAAGAGTATATACCGTACAGTTGCTAAGATGGGGCCCCGACATGGGATACTCACCACACACGGGGATATGAACACACACACAAAATGCGCCACACACTACCACGTGCTTGAACACATATACCACCCTCAGCACACATTTCACCACACACACACCAACCTCGCCACATAAAAGTCGAAACACAAAAGTCACCACTCAAAACTCGCCACGTGCAAAACTCGCTACATGCAAAACTCGCCATATGCAAAACTAGGCTCACGCAAAACTCGCCACACGTGCAAAACTCACCTCATGGAAAACTCACCTCATGCAATTATCCTTCAAAAATAAAAATCTGATTAATAAGCAGACAAACTACAAGAGCAACAAATGTACCATATAGGAAATACGGCAGCTGTCAGTCACATGACCTGTCTATTATGTGTATGTGTGAGCTAATATATACTGCCAGGGGGGAGGGCTTCCTGTTGGCTGGGGATTTATCAGGCTGCCAATAGCAACCAATCACAGCTCAGCTTCTATTTTGCTACAGTTAATTAATCTGAGCTCTGATTGGTTAATATAGGCAACAAAGACATTCTCAGTATAACAAAGCTAATATATGTTAAGAAATGCTTCTATTATAGTTTTTGCCTTTTAATAATTACATTTCTATCTATTTGTTTTGTGGTTTTTGTGTGCAGAATAAATTTTTGTTAACACATTCTATTTTGCTAACAGCAGTCATTAACCCGGGCGAAGCCGGGTAGTACAGCTAGTTATTAATACATTTCATCCAGCAACTTTAGCAAAAAACTATCCCTGCAGCCAAGCCTGACATACTGACCCTATGACCTATAGGATACGAGCAAATATAGACAGCTGACACAAGTGTGGCATTCACAGGTCACCAGGACAGTTGTCGGCCAGCAAACACAGTACTGCTCAGAGGCTCTCAGCTGCTCGGAATGTGCAGTACCGGTTAAAATTGGACAAACCTGTTCATGAGATGGTTTTCATTGTTCTTATTGGAATATCATCCCATCAGGATTGCGCTTAGTGGTGCCATCATTTGTGATGCAACATAACAATGACCCAAAACCTCCAGGCTAAGTAATGGCTATGTGACCAAGAGGGAGAGGGATGGACTGTGTCAGATGACATGGCCTCCACAATCAACTGTTAGGTGGATTCATAACTGGCTTAGTGATCGGACCCAAAGAATGGCTGCACATCCAGTTGGAAGAATGTCTCAAGTGGGGTACCACAGGGCTCTGTCCCGGGCCCTGTATTGTTCAACATCTTTATCAATGATTTAGATGAAGGAATTGAGGGTAAACTGAGTAAATTTACTGATCACACAAAGCTAGGAGGGATAGCTAATACTAGAGAAGAGGGAGAGAGGATTCAAAAAGATATAAATAAACTGGAGCAGTGGGCTGCAACTAACAAAATGATTTTTAACAGGGAAAAATGCAAAGTACTACATCTGGGCAATACAAAAGAAAAAAGCATATACAGAATGGGAGGAATAGGGCTAAGCAACAGCACATGTGAAAATGACTTGGGTATACTAATAGATCACAGACTGAATATGAGTCAACAGTGTGATACAGCAGCAAAAAGGGCAAATACAATTCTGGGATGTATTAACAGAAGCATACAGTCTAGATCACGTGAAGTCATTATTGCCCTCTACTCCTCTTTGGTCAGACCTCATCTGGAATACTGTGTCCAGATTTGGGCACCACATTTAAAAAAAAATATCAACAAACTGGAGCAAGTTCAGAGAAGAGCGACCAGAATGGTGACTGGTCTGCAAACCATGTCCTATGAGGAACATTTACAGGATTTGGGAATGTTTAGCTTGCAAAAAAGAAGACTGAGAGGAGACTTAATAGCTGTCTACAAATATCTCAAGGGCTTTCACATTGTAGAAGGAAACACTAGAAGCAATGGGATGAAACTGAATGGGAGGAGACACAGATTAGATATTAGAAAAAACTTTTTGACAGGGTGATCAATGAGTGGAACAGGCTGCCACGAGAGGTGGTGAGTTCTCCCTCAATGGAAGTCTTCAGAGGCTGGACAGACATCTGTCTGGGATGATTTAGTGAATCCTGCTTTGAGCAGGGGGTTGGACCAGATGACACAGGAGGTCCCTTCCAACTCTAACAGTCTATGATTCTATGATCACCCGACCTCAACTCGAGTTATTTTGACATGAGTTGGATACACAATGAAGGCAAAGTAGCCAACAGGTGCTCAGCACCTCGGGGAACTACTTCTAGACTTTTGGAAAACCATTGCAGGTGTTGACCTAATGAAGCTGCTTGAGAGAATGCTAAGGTGGTGTAAAATTGTTATCAGAGTAAAAGAGGGGTGTACATTGATAAGGTTTAACATTCTGGTTTATTTTAGAAGTGTTCCTTTTCTCCTTGTTTCCATATGTGTTTGCTCGTGATTTTGTTGCCTTCAGTCTGAATCTACAATGTGCACATTCCAATAACAAGGAAAACCATTGTATGAACAGGTGTGTCCAAACTTTTCACCAAAACTGTGTGCATGATCAGTTAAGGGGAACCTTTCTAATTCATTGTCTGTCCATAAGCGGATGAGTGACCCTAAGAACAAAAGTAGAATGGTCCCCCCCCAGTTTTCCCCAAATTGTAGATGAGAAGAAAGGTTGGATACATCATCACTAGAGTTGAGCGATTATGTTCGGGTTCCCTCTTATTCTGCAAGCTATAGTGCTTGCCGAATAAGCTGCAGGAGGAGCCCGGCTTCCTTGATCGGTGCCCCAGCTGCATGTGTCGCGGCTGTGTCACAGTCACGACACATGCATGGAGGCCTGTTTGTTGGGCTCTCCATGCATGTGTCGTGGAGAGCTGATTCTGCTGGAATAGGTTACAGGTGCCATTTGCACAGCCCACTATATTGCGAGTATATCAGGAAACCTTGAAGTGATCCCATTTTGGAAGTGACACACGTTCATCTACAGGTGTAGGAACTATTTTTACATTACAGGTGTTTTCCGTGAATATGCACACATTGGATGTTGTAGAGAGATAATTGTGAATATGCCATTTTAGTTCCAATTACATTGTGCCCGGCTTGTGCTTTTGGAGATAACCACTGCATGATTTAGTAAGTGGGGCTTTTTACAGCAGTTTCTCTTACAGCAGTGCCATAAAAGAGGATGCTAACTTAAGCTTGGACACACTGCAGGGCTCAGAAGGGGAGAGGGGAAGCAATTTGGCTTTGGGAACTCATATTTTTTTATTTTTGGGGGGGTAGGGAGCTATGTCACTACACTGAGCATTTTCCATCTAAATCCCTTAAAAACATGATTCTGACAGATCGTTTACAGAAATATTCACTATAATAAGGCAGATGTTATACTACCCGATTTTTTTTTTCTTTTATTGAAGGGCTCTGAGACCCACTGAGTAAGTCGTATTGTTATCCTCAACATCAAATCACAATAGGAAGTGCTCTGGGTTTCACCAATCACTTTCTCAGATTCAGGGTTTTCTTGAATGTGTGAATGTATCTAATAATATAATATAATAATCTTTATTTTTATATAGCGCTAACATATTACGCAGCGCTTTACAGTTTGTACACATTATCATCGCTGTCCCTGATGGGGCTCACAATCTAAATTCCCTATCAGTATGTCTTTGGAATGTGGGAGGAAACCCACGCAAACACGGAGAGAACATACAAACTCTTTGCAGATGTTGTCCAAGGTGGGATTAGAACCCAGGACTCCAGCGCTGCAAGGCTACTGTGCTAACCACTGCACCACCGTGCTGCCCACTCTGTGGGTCCAAGTGCATTCGGACATACCATGCAGATGTGTGAATGCACCATAAGGCCACATTCACGTGATCAGTATTTGTAAGTCAAAACCAGGAGTGGGTGATAAATACAGAAGTGGTTACGTGTTTCTATTATACTCGTGTATAAGTCGACACCTAATTTTGCCTCGAAAAACAGGGAAAACTTATTGACTCGAGTATAAGCCAGGTATGCATTGTTTCCTAATCCCTATTCTGGTATGTATGGTTCTTCATCTCCATCCTTGTCTGCATGGCTCCCTGTCCCCATCCTTGTATGCATGGTTCCTCATACCCATCCTTGTCTGCATGGCTCCTTATTCCTATCCTTGTATGCATGGCTTCTTATTCCCATCCTTGTCTGCATGGCTCCCTGTCCCCATCCTTGTAGGCATGGTTCCTCATCCCCATCCTTGTCTGCATGGCTCCTTATTCCCATCCTTGTCTGCATGGCTCCTTATTCCCATCCTTGTATGCTGCATGGCTCCTTATTCCCATCTTTGTCTGCATGGCTCCTTATTTCCATCCTTGTATGCATGGCTCCTTATCCTCATCCTTATCTGCATGGCTCCTTATTCCCATCCTTGTATGCATGGCTCCTTATCCCCATCCTTGTCTGCATGGCTCCTCATCCCCATCCTTGTCTGCATAGGTCCTTATTCCCATCCTTGTCTGCATGGCTCCTTATTCCCATCCTTGTATGCTGCATGGCTCCTTATTCCCATCCTTGTATGCATGGCTCCTTATCCTCATCCTTATCTGCATGGCTCCTTATTCCCATCCTTGTATGCATGGCTCCTTATCCCCATCCTTGTCTGCATGGCTCCTCATCCCCATCCTTGTCTGCATGGGTCCTTATTCCCATCCTTGTATGCAGGGCTCCTCATCCCCATCCTTGTATGTACGGCCCCCATGAGAAAAGCATTTAAAAAAATCCTACTTATCTTCCCTGCGCACCCTCGCAGCATCTTGTTCCAATGCCAGCACCTCTTCCAGCCGAATGATCACGTGTCCTCGCTCATCAAGGTAATAAATATTCACCTCTCTCCACGCCTGAGAGTGGAGAGAGGTGAATATTCATTACCTTAATGAGTGGGCACCCGTGATAGCCCGGCAGCTGCTGGAAGCCGGCAGCTGCGGCTGCAGCTGTGCTCACGCTATAAGAGAAATGAATATTCATTACCAGTGCAGTGAATATTCATTTATCTTTAGCAGCGGGCACAGGCTTTAGCCGCAGCCACCGGCTACTGCCTCCTGTGATCTGTTGCTCTGCCGCTCCCCCTCCCCCGCCATAAACTGGGACAATGACACATGTATAAGCCGAGGGGGGCATTTTTAGCACACAAAAAAGTCCTGAAAAACTCAGCTTATACACGAGTATATACTGTACTTTTCCTCTGATTGTTCCACTACTGGTTTTGGCTGATAAATACTGAGGTAAAATACTCACCAAATACTGAACGTGGCCTTATACTGATTTTTGGGAGGTAGGATACATAAATAAACAGAAATTCAAGAATTGTTTTTATTTATTAGGCATCATACACTATTTGGTAAAAGTGACAGACAGCTTTATTCTTTGGTTTATTATGATTACAAAGATACCAGAATTACGGTATATTGGTGTACTGAGGTGCATAGTAGCGCCCCTCTTTCCTTGGTGGGAGAAGAGAATAGATGGCGGGCTGATTTAGGAAATAAGGCAAGTATACTCCATATTTGCATCTTCACCTTCAGAAGTATCCCGGGAAATAGGGCGAGCTAGGGCGCCCCCTAGTGTTAGGGACAGGGAAGGAGCCCCTGGTCCCGGGTCACCCGACATCTGAGTTGTGACAACCAGCTTTCCTAGTATCAAAGTGTCAAATAATAAAGTGAATGTTTGGTACCAATATAATCAGAAAACTGGAAGTTACAGATGTTCATTTTTTGGGTGTTACATAAACTAGCTTGAATCAAAGAAGAAGCGTATATTTTCTGTTCATTTTTCACAAGGTGAAAAAATACTTTGATTAAATGAGATGATGAATAAGTTAACAAGTGACTGGATATAGTCAGGTACCAAGAAGCAACTGGACAGCATATAGGAGATCAAGTAAGGAAATTCACATTAAATCTACGCTTTATCAGTTGCATGGAATGGTGCTGAGCTGTGCAATGGATAAAGCTATGGAGCAGCGCACTGCATCCATATGAATGCAAACGAAGAGGAAAGCAGCAACACTTCCGTTTTGTGACGAAGAAACCTTAGTCCTTTATTTCCAATATAAATTCATGGACAAGGTAACTAGGGCAGGGACAGTGCAAGTAAAAAGGACGACGGCAGTTTTGCGTTAACCACGCTTCCACGGGTCCAGATATGTCAGATAGCATGTAATTTCCTTTTATAAAAGCAGTCATGTGACAGTATTTGCATATCATTAAAACATACCATAAAAAGTTCAAAACAGAACTAATTATTAACAAATGACACAACAATTCAAACATATATCTAATTTTGTTGATTGACTTAGTAATACATATTAGCTACAAGAAAAGACAAAAAGAAAAAACATTTTATAAAAATTTTTCTAAAATTTCGATAAAAAATTTCCTCTTTACAAAAAACCCCTTCTACAAAAAGCACGAATAGTCCAGACTGTTTACCTTGTCCATGAATTTATATTGGAAATAAAGGACTATGGTTTCTTTGTCACAAAATGGAAGTGTTGCTGCTTTCCTCTTCGTTTGGATTTATCTACATGTTTCTTCCTGGCAAGCACCCTCCACCAAGTGACTTTACTCCCATAATGTGCCAATGATTCAGTGTATCCCTCTATACCAGTAAGTAACTCATTACATTTATCTCAGTGCCATTCATTTTTTTTCTTCTATTTGGACTGCATCCATATGAATGAGTGCACTGCCAGGGTGCAGAATTAAGGAGTCTCTGGGCACACCCAGTATACCAGAATAGATTGTATTGTTATCTGTTGTGTGCATTCAGTGATACACTGTTTTTATTCCATACTCCATGTATTGCTGTGCAGCTGCACGCTCCGCTCCAGAGTGCCGGCGCCAAAGCTTGGCTTTAACCTGCGAGACTCGGCTGTATCTCGCTGTGTGTGATCCCGGCTTTGGGTGTAGAAAATCACTCTGGGGGAACTGGAGTGGAGTTGTGCTACATGTTGAGACATTATTTTTTCCCATTAACTACGGTAGTTTATTAATTGAGAACAGCATATCGTTACAACATTTCCAAATACAACAAAGGAGGTAGTTTGCAGATGTTGAGACATTTTTCAAACGTTGCAATTAATGATTCAGACAAAAATATGTGGAATCACTAAAGTCAGCCTTCAAAAGGGGAGGACATATGAAATAGACTTCAAATAAGGCGAAATGGTTATGCGTTGGGTGAAAAGGAAAAAAAGGCACAAAACTAGAGAAAAAACAAGCACAAAGGCAATAATGAATTGGGGCCTAAGGCTAGGTTCACATTGCGTTAATGGGTTAACGCTAACGGACTGCGTTGCACGGCAAAATTGTCGCAATTAACGCCGTGCAACGGGTCCGTTAGCGCACCCATTGACAGCAATGTGATTTGTCTCTGTAGCGCATCGCTAGCGCATGCCATTTTCGGCACGCGCTAGCAATGTACCGTTCTTTTGTGACGGACCTCGGACGCTGCTTGCAGCGTCCGAAGTGCGTCTGAGGTCCGGTCCTCGCTAGCGCAGATCGGGGATCTGCGCTAGCGGGAACGATGAACGCGAACCCTAAAGAAACATTGCGTTAGCGCTATGCGCTTAACGGATTGCCCTAACGCTATGTGAACCTAGCCTTAGTTTTTCTGAGAATCACTCTTTTTGTGAGGAGGCGTCGTCATCATCTTCAAACACAGCTATGGTGTTCTTCCCCTTTGGACAATATAGAAATGCCTGCACCTCTCCTCCACCATTCACTCCCATCTGAAAGTGGATCTCCAAAAGATCCTTTAGGGTTTCTTCATCTTTAATATCAGGAATCCCCGTGATCAAGACGGTCCGGTTACATTGCAATCTCTTTATCTGCAAGTGAAAAAACAAAAGTATGGGGAGGAGGGTTAAAATAGACGTGGGGTGCGTAACCTGTAGAACAGGGAGTGTGTGCTAGTTTTATAAGATGAAAAAGTTGTCAATTTTATTATTTTTGCCAATATTTCAGCGCTGGCGTGGTGCTGCCAATCTAAGTTCCCTGACCCTAGTATGATTCATAGCAGCCCCCGTCTTCAGCTCTTCCCAGCGCCACTCTGGCCTCACGCTGCCATCTTGGGACCACAGCTTCTTACTGACCAGAAGTCAGAGATAATGATCACACATGCTCTCAGTGTAAGCCTATGCGAGTCTTGTTCTGGCTCTCATAGACTTACATTGAGTTGTGACTTCTGGATCTCTCCAGCAAATACTGCAGCGATCCGGTAGGTCACAACCTGCAGAAGACGACCGGAGCGGCGCCAATGATAAGGCAAGGAACTAAGATTGGTAGCACCCCTCCAGCACTTCAATACAAAATAATGCTGGAGTGGTGCTTAAAGATCAGCAAGCGTGAGTCTAATATGAGGCATAGTAGACAGTGTGAAAATTTCAAGCTTTCTGATTTTGAAGTTGAAAAAAAAAACCTTGATCCTTAATACATTTTTAAATTGACTGCCAACGTGTAGGAGACAAGATCAGCCTAATGTGTATTTGCTTGGTATATACAGTAGAGACCAAAAGTTTGGACACACCTTCTCATTTAAAGATTTTTCTGTATTTTCAAGACTATGAAAATTGTAAATTCACACTGAAGGCATCAAAACTATGAATTAACACATGTGGAATTATATACTTAACAAAAAAGTGTGAAACAACTGAAATTATGTCTTATATTCTAGGTTCTTCAAAGTAGCCACCTTTTGCTTTTATGACTGCTTTGCGCACTCTTGGCATTCTCTTGATGAGCTTCAAGAGGTAGTCACTGGGAATGGTCTTCCAACAGTCTTGAAGGAGTTCACAGAGATGCTTAGCACTTGTTGGCCCTTTTGCCTTCACTCTGCGGTCCAGCTCACCCCAAACCATCTCGATAGGGTTCAGGTCTAGCAACTGTGGAGGCCAGATCATCTGGCGTAGCACCCCATCACTCTCCTTCTTGGTCAAATATCCCTTACACAGCCTGGAGGTGTGTTTGGGGTCATTATCCTGTTGAAAAATAAATGATGATCCAACTAAATGCAAACCGGATGGAATAGCATGCCGCTGCAAGATGCTGTGGTAGCCATGCTGGTTCAGTATGCCTTCAATTTTGAATAAATCCCCAACAGTGTCACCAGCAAAGCACCCCCACACCATCACACCTCCTCCATGCTTCACGGTGGGAACCAGGCATGTAGAGTCCATCCGTTCACCTTTTCTATGTCGCACAAAGACACGGTGGTTGGAACCAAAGATCTCAAATGTGAACTCATCAGACTAAAGCCCAGATTTCCACTGGTCTAATGTCCATTCCTTGTGTTCTTTAGTCAAAACAAGTCTCTTCTGCTTGTTGCCTGTCCTTAGCAGTGGTTTCCTGGCAGCTATTTTACCATGAAGGTCTGCTGCACAAAGTCTCCTCTTAACAGTTGTTGTAGAGATGTGTCTGCTGCTAGAACTCTGTGTGGCTTTGACCTGGTCTCTAATCTGAGCTGCTGTTAACCTGCGATTTCTGAGGCTGGTGACTCGGATAAACTTATCCTCAGAAGCAGAGGTGACTCTTGGTCCTCCTTTCCTGGGGCGGTCCTCATGTGAGCCAGTTTCTTTGTAGTGTTTGATGGTTTTGGCAACTGCACTTGGGGATACTTTCAAAGTTTTGCCCATTTTTCGGACTGACTGACCTTCATTTCTTAAAGTAATGATGGCCACTCGTTTTTCTTTGCTTAGCTGCTTTTTTCTTGCCATAATACAAGTTCTAACAGTCTATTCAGTAGGTCTATCAGTTGTGTATCCACCAGACTTCTGCTCAACACAGCTGATGGTCCCAACCCCATTTATAACAGGGTGGATAAAAATCAATGTTTTTAAAAAAAAAATCAAAAAAATCGGATTTTTTTGATTTAAATCGGATTTTTTTGATTTAAATCGGATTTTTTTCAATAAACTGCTTTTTGAGGAAAATATTTTACCATCCAAAGGTTCTTCCATCATGAGATAAAGCTGAGTTGTTTAACTCAGTAGAATAAAGGCTGTATATGTGTAACATTCACAATGCCATGCTCTTCCAGAGGTTTCTGTAGGATTAGTGGGCAGTTTCTCTCCTATATTATCACAGACGCTCGCTTTACTTACGCAGTTCTCAACACTGAATTTGACTCCGCAGAGGTCCCAGCCTCTTCTTCATGGCAAAAATGTTACAACATGAACAGAGTTGAGAAAAAGACCTTAATCCTATTGTTCTACAAACCTATGAATACAGAATCAACCCCTTCAGTGCCAAGTCCAAGAAGTTAGACAATATGTTTGATTGTTTGGAGTGGAATAGATCTGCACAACACAAGAAGAATGTGAATCTAAGTGTTTTGAGGAGGAAGGGCAAGCAGACAAAAAAATGAAAGTTAAACTTTGAGCACAATACTGCAGCATAGCCACAGACAGACAAGTCTGGATCTGTTTGTGTGTACGATCTGAGGTTTATTACATTCTTTCCTTATAATGGCAGCAGGCCGTAAAAGAGACCCAGTTTGGGAATATTTTAATGAAGCTCCTTCGCCTATCGGTAAGGCAGGCATGCGTGCAAAATGCAAACGATGCAACAAAGAGATGCAAGGCCTGGTGGCGTGAATGAGGCAACATCATGAGAAGTGCGGTGATGAAGATGACCAAAGAAACACTTCACTATCAACATCTTCATTTCCCTTCTGGTTGCAGTTTTCATAATGTGATTTCAAACGGCAAACAAGTCCTTGGATATCCTTTTGACAGTATTTGCACTTTGCTCTTGCACCTTTCTTTCCAAGATCTGCTGCTGGCATCTCAACAAAATGAACCCAAATAGGGTCTCTCTTACGACCTGCCATGGCTCACACAGATCACTTATGAAGTTTGATTGTTACTACAGCCAAGTACTGCTGACTATCCAACAAGTTTGGGCATGTCAACTGAATGGAAAAAGAAACTAAACCAAAAGTGAAACCAAGCTAGAAGTGTGGAATTAAAGGGGCAGTATGAACAAAATGTGGAGGCTATTAATAGTTTATACAATTAAGACATGCTGCTTTTAAACACCTACCTATTGCCATATAGTAAAACAAAAAAGATTTTTACTTACTTTGGGGTCCCCCCCTCACCCTGGCGTTAGATCGTTGCCCCTAGTTTCGTCCGTGTAACTATGGGCGCACATGCGCACTGCTCTCACTTCTCATTTTAATCGTGATTTATATTAAAAAAAACCTTTTGATTTAAATCTGTGATTTAAATCATGATTAAAATCATGATTTAAATCGATCCGATTTAAATAGAAAAAAATCTTTTGATTTAAATCGTGATTTAAATCATGATTTAAATCGGCGTGATTTAAATCAATCCACCCTGATTTATAAGGCAAGAAATCCCACTTATTAAACCTGACAGGGCACACCTGTGACGTGAAAACCATTTCCGGTGACTACCTCTTGAAGCTCAAAGAGAATGCCAAGAATGTGCAAAGCAGTCATCAAAGCAAAAGGTGGAAGAACCTAGAATATAAGGCATATTTTCAGTTGTTTCACACTTTTTTGTTAAGTATATAATTCCACATGTGTTAATTCATAGTTTTGATGCCTTCGGTGTGAATTTACAATTTTCATAGTCATGAAAATACAGAAAAATCTTTAAATGAGAAGGTGTGTCCAAACATTTGGTCTGTACTGTAATTCTTTGTGCATATGATCTCGCATAGACAACAATAAATAGCAATCACTTCTGGCATGTACAGGATATGTGAGTTCAGCATCCATTTTTCTTACATCATGTCTTGTAATGTTGCTATCTAAAGATAGAGATACACAGACTTGGTGCGTTTTTTGTCCTCCAAAAGGCACGTCATACTTCTTTTTTTCCACCAACTTTGGTGCAACTGTAATGGATTAAAAAAGAAAGACAAGAGGCTTGATCCAAATGACCAGAACACATACACGCCATGCATTTTAAGACAGAGGTTCCATAAAAAGGACTGTGCAAAAGTTCTAGGCAAATGCGAGAAAGAATGCTATAGAGTAAAAAATGCTTTCAAAAATAGAAGTGTTAATGGATTATTTTTATCAATTAACAAAATGCAAAGCGAATGAACTAAAGAAAAATCTAAATCAAATCAGTATTTGGTGTGACCGCCCTTTGCCTTCCATTCTCCTAGGTACTTGCACTCAGGTTTGAGTGAACTCAGCAGGGAGGTTGTTCCAAATATCTTGGAGAACTAACATCAGATCTTCTGTGGATGTAGGCTTCAACTAATCCGTTTGTCTCATCAGGTCATCCCAGAGCCCTGATCTCCTCATCATTGTGTCTGTCTGGGGGTTACAATGAAGACAGAAGGATCTTTACAAGCCACATCCACAGAAGATTTTCCTTCAAGAACTGTGTGCAAGTGTGCCTAGAAGAATTGATGCATTAATTAAATATGCCATAAATAAGCATAAAGTATAATGCAAATCTATGCCAGCCCAGAGCTGGCACAGTTTTGACTTTTTGCATGCAGAAGACCAGAGAAGTACAGCTCACTACAGCCAACTCCATGGTAACTGCCATATTACACAGCAATCCGTTTATATTACCTAGCTGGCAGCATGAGACAACCACGATCCGCCATTAGTTTGCTGATCCGCAGTTGTTTATTAGCCAGGCTACACAGGCCAACAATTTTTCACACAAGTACTCGACAATATGCAATAGATTGTTCTGAGCACATAGGCTGCCATTATTCTCGGCAGTGTAAGTCTATTATAGACTGTGCTGCCGAGAATTATCATCTTCTGTGCTGACTTTAGGATAATTTCGCCTGATGAATAAGTGTTTCGCATGTTCGTTGGGCGATTGGCAGCCTGTTTACACCACTCACTTATAGTGACACGAGCGCTCACAGGAAACCCCTGTTCACGAAAATATTTCAGTGCAAATGGACCTTTATTAAAGGGCCACTGTCACCCCCCTCCAGCTGTTATAAACTAAAAGAGCCACCTTGTGCAGCAGTAATGCTGCATTCTAACAAGGTGGCTCTTTTAGTTTTAGGTTCAAGTATACCCCAAATAAAGCGTTTTTATACTTAGCCACAATTCCTGTCTCTAGCCAGGTAGGCGGGTCCTCACTCCCCAGCTTGACCAGCTCCTCTGCCGTCACTCCAATCTTCCTGCGCTTTCGGCGCCACCCCCTCAGCGCTGTTATCATTTCAAAACCGGCGCCTGCGCTGTGTACTGGTGTCCTGCGCAGATGCAGTAAGCTCTGGCCGTCTGATGTCCCAGCCAGGCTTGCACACTGCGCCTGCGCGGGCATTGCGGCCAGCCACCTTTGGAATCCCCGCCCCGCACTGTGTTATGCATTATGCACAGTGCGGGGCGGGGATTGCAAAGGTTCCACCTATACAGAATATTCCGTGTAATGGCTGATACCAGAGAACAAAAGACATCCACAGAACACCAGGATGGATCTGCTGCACAGCAAATAGCTGTAGGACCTGCGATTAGGGCAATCACATGGCAGTGATGTCACCGAAGGTCCTACAGCTATTTGCTGTGCAGCAGATCCATCCTGGTGTTCTGTGGATGTCTTTTGTTCTCTGGTATCAGCCATTACACGGAATATTCTGTATAGGTGAAACATAAATATATACTGATAAGAAGACGTTTTCCGGGGATTCCAAAGGTGGCTGGCCGCAATGCCCGCGCAGGCGCAGTGTGCAAGCCTGGCTGGGATGCCAGACGGCCAGAGCTTACTGCTCCTGCGCAGGACACCAGTACACAGCGCAGGCGCCGGTTTTGAAATGATAACAGCGCTGAGGGGGCGGCGCCGAAAGCGCAGGAAGATGTGAGTGACGGCAGAGGAGCTGGCCAAGCTGGGGAGTGAGGACCCGCCTACCTGGCTAGAGACAGGAATTGTGGCTAAGTATAAAAACGCTTTATTTGGGGTATACTTGAACCTAAAACTAAAAGAGCCACCTTGTTAGAATGCAGCATTACTGCTGCACAAGGTGGCTCTTTTAGTTTATAACGGCTGGAGGGGGGTGACAGTGGCCCTTTTAAACTTCCATCATAATTCCAATTTGTAAATCTGATCTGATCCCTTCACCACATACACTTTCACCAATGAGGCAACAAATGTGGCATCATCAGGTCCTGTAGTCTTTAGATGCTATCACAGAGACACGAACTCTTAGAGCACAAGAATTCACTACATGACGTCCTTCTACCTCCTTTGTTTGCAAATGTCAAAATGGCGCTCCTGGAGTCTGCAAGAAACTCTCTGTCCTCAACTTCTCCGCCACCATATTTGGTTTTGCCAAAAAATAGCTCCAGTTTGTCGAGGAGAACTTCTTCAGATACAGAAGCTGGAAGATTAGACACCAGAATCTTCTGTGGGCTCAGGCTCATATCCATCTGTATGTTAGCAAAGGAGATTCTGATTATTGCAGACATTTCTATCAGTTATTCACCACGTACAATTACCTTGTTGCATTATTGTTGAATTCTTTGCTATATATACTCATGCTACAGGTACAGACCAAAAGAAATCACCCTGATCCTTCTATTATTCATTAATTCAATCCACTTAAGGGGTATTCCCATCTCCAAGATCCCATCCCAATATGTAATAGGTGTAATAATGATAATATTGTTAGCAAATACCTCCAATTAGAAATGTAGTATCGTTCTTCTGATTCACTATGTTGCTTACCCCATGGGCAGGGCATTGCAGTACCTTAGGTTTCCATGGTTATGACAACCAGCAACTAGCTAACTGTCACTATTTGAGGGGCCGTAGCAATGGATACCTAAGCTACTGCAATGTCTGCAGATGAGGTAAGTGATATACCGTAGTTTATCAGGAGAACTTTACTGCATTTCAATTTGGAGATATTTGCTAATATTATTATTATTACACCTACTACATATTGGAATAGGACCTTGGAGATGTTAATACCCCTTTAAATGTATTTATTTTCAGGTAAGCTGGATCAATGGTCTGCCAGACATTTCTAACTCGTTTTTTTCAGGAACAAAAAATGAATCTGCATCAGTTTGAAATATTTTTTTCCTCCTCTTCTTCCAAGAGTCATCATTTTTTTTCGTCAACATAGCATTATGATAGCTATCAGACACTGGTTGTATGATTTCAGCCAGGCATGTTTGACTCTGAAACGCTGCATGTGGCTTGGTACCTTAAAAACCGCTGGAGACCAAGCCGCACTGGAAACTAGTCAGACAGGTGACTATATAAGCACATATAGGGAGAGACCTGTCAGTCACTAGTAGGGGGTGGGGAGAAATCACTGGGGCCCCTCCTGTCCGACTAGTTTCCTGTGTGGCTTGGTCCCGTGGCTTTTAAAGCATTATTCTATCTGAAATGCTGCAGCGTTTCAGAATCCAGCATACCTGGCTGAAATCATGCAGCCACTGCCTGAAACTTATCTACGGCTTTGTAGATGAAAACTAATTAAAAAAACAAAAGCGCAAAAACAATACGTTCCTGGCAATATCATAGACAGACTACCAGAATGTTCCCATTTGGTCATAAATGTCCTTATACATGACCCATCTATTACTCCACCATATGCTTTATATTCAGGATACAAGTGCCATAGGGTACAAGAATGTCAGAAGATCATTACTTACACTGAGAGTATCCAGGGCCAGAAGTTCAATAGGCTCGGCCTTCACATTGATGTGGCATTCTTCAATTTTTACCTTGTGATGCCTCTTCTGAATTATTCTTGCAGCAACTAAAAGGTGAATGGCTTTAGTTAATAGTAGGAAAATGCCCTTGCTGTATCAAATACAAACATATTTTCTTTCTTATGTTATTCTTTACCCCAATTAGCTTTCATTTTCTTTTTTTTTTATTCATCAGCTCTTTTTGTCCACAAAGGCCCATTTAGGCGAGCCAATAACTGGGAATGAGCGTTCGTTAGAGTGTTGCCTTTTGTAAGCAAAATGCTCATTTGTCTGGTGATTGGCATTAACCCCTTAACGACTGCCAATACGCCTTTTAACAGCGGCAGTTAAGGGTACTTAAACCAGAGCACCACTTTTTAACGGCGCTGAGGTTTAACTGTATAGCACCCCCCAGAGTCGGAATTTCTCCAGGGTCTCGGCTATTAGGGATAGCTGAGACCCCAGAGAACATGATTTGGGGCGGTTTTTACCGACCCCAGTGTTGCGATCGCCGTTATTAACAGTATAATGGCGACCGCAAAAAAAAAGTCTGATTTTCCATTTAATTTCTCTCTCCTCTGATGTGATCGCTCATCAGAGGAGAGAGAAATAGGGTCCCCCGATCAACCCCACCCCCTGGTACCTCTGATGCCAAGGCATCCCCCCATGAAGTCCCCCGGGCCGCCGGCATCTTCTTCCGGGAGAAAATGGCGGGCGTATGCGCAGTACGCCCGCCGAGATCTGCCGACCGGCACCAAGCAACAATAGGAAATTTTTCCTATTGGTTCATTATGATCACTGTGATAGACCGTATCACAGTGATCAAAATAAAAATATAGTAAATAAAAAAAACCTTTATCACCCCCTTAGTTAGGGAAAAATAATAAAATAAAAAATATATATTTATTTCCATTTTTACATTAGGGTTAGAGTTGGGCTAAAGTGAGTTGGGCTAAAGTTAGGGTTAGGGTTGGGATAGAGGTTAGGGTTAGGTTTGTAGTTAGGGCTATGGTTAGGGTTGGGATTAGAGTTAGGGGTGTGTTAGAATTGGAGTTAGAATTTTGGCATTTCCACTGTTTAGGTACATCAGGGGGTCTCCAAATGTGACATGGCGCCACCATTGATTCCAGCCAATTTTGTGTTCAAAAAGTCAAATGGTGCTCCCTCATATGGGCTATCAGTGTACTCAGGACAAATTGAACAACAACTTTGAGGGTCTAATTTCTCCTGTTACCATTGGGAAAATAAACATTTGAGGGCGAAAAGATAATTTTTGTGGAAAAAATAAGATTTTTTATTTTCTAGGCTCTAAGTCATAAACTTCTGTGAAGCACTTGGGGGTTCAAAGTGCTCACAACACATCTAGAAAATTTCCTTGGGGGGTCTAGTTTCCAAAATGGTATAACTTGTGGGGAGTTTCCACTGTTTAGGCACATCAGGGGCTCGCCAAACGCGACATGGCGTCCGATCTCAATTCCAGCCAATTCTGCGTTGAAGAAGTCAAATGGCGCTCCTTCCCTTCCAAGCTCTGCCGTGTGCTTAAACAGTGGTTTACCCCCACAAATAGGGTATCGGCGTATTCAGGAGAAATTGCAAAATTGTGAAAATAAAAAAAATTGGTTCTGAAGTAAAATGTTTGAGAAAAAAAAACGTAAATGTTCATTTTTTCCTTCCACATTGCTTTAGTTCCTGTGAAGCACGTAAAGAGCTAATAAACTTCTTGAATGTGGTTTTGAGCACATTGAGGGGTGTAGTTTTTAGAATGGTGTCACTTTGGAGTATTTTCTGTCATGTACACCCCTCAAAGTGACTTCAAATGTGATGTGATCCCTAAAAAAAAGGTTTTGTAAATTTTGTTGTAAAAATTAGAAATTGCTGGTCAACTTTTAACCCTTAAAACTTCCTAACAAAAAAAAATGTTGTTTCCAAAACTGTGCTGATGTAAAGTAGACATGTGGGAAATATTATTTTTTAAATATTTTGTGTGACATACAGTACAGAACAAGAGTTTGGACACACCTTCTCATTTAAAGATTTTTCTGTATTTTCATGACTATGAAAAATGTAAATTCACACTGAAGGCATCAAAACTATGAATTAACACATGTGGAATTTTATACTTAACAAAAAAGTGTGAAACAACTGAAAATATGTCTTATATTCTAGGTTCTTCAAAGTAGCCACCTTTTGCTTTGATGACTGCTTTGCACACTCTTGGCATTCTCTTGATGAGCTTCAAGAGGTAGTCACCGGAAATGGTCTTCCAACAATTTTGAAGGAGTTCCCAGAGATGCTTAGCACTAGTTGGGCCTTTTGCCTTTACTCTGCGGTCCAGCTCACCCCAAGCCATCTCGATTGGGTTCAGGTCTGGTGACTGTGGAGGCCAGGTCATCTGGCGTAGCACCCCATCACTCTCCTTCTTGGTCAAATAGCCCTTACACAGCCTGGAGGTGTGTTTGGGGTCATTGTCCTGTTGAAAAATAAATGATGGTCCAACTAAACTCAATGTGGACAAATCTTAACTCATCATCTTTCCTCCATCCCATAGATCTTCCGTAATTACCTGACCTATCTATCGCAATCAATGACATCATGCTTTCCCCCGTACCGGAAGTCCGCTGCCTCGGAGTAACCTTTGACTATGCCCTGTCCTTCAAACCGCACATCCAAGCTCTGTCCACCTTCTGTCGCCTCCA
Source organism: Ranitomeya variabilis (assembly GCF_051348905.1). Classification (NCBI taxonomy): domain Eukaryota; kingdom Metazoa; phylum Chordata; class Amphibia; order Anura; family Dendrobatidae; genus Ranitomeya; species Ranitomeya variabilis. Next base: position 504,224,520 of record NC_135235.1, read on the forward strand.
GCTCAAAAATATCTCCAGAATCCGTCCTTTCCTCAACCATCAATCTACTAAAATGCTTGTGCATGCCCTCATCATCTCCCGCCTTGACTACTGCAACATCCTTTTCTGCGGCCTCCCTGCTAACACCCTTGCACCTCTCCAGTCCATCCTTAACTCTGCTGTCCAACTAATTCATCTCTCTCCTCGCTACTCCTCCGCTTCCCCCCTCTGCAAATCTCTTCACTGGCTCCCATTCCCTCATCGTATCCAGTTCAAATTACTAATACTGACCTACAAAGCCATCCATAACCTGTCTCCTCCATATATCTCTGAACTAATCTCCCGATATCTTTCCTTACGTAATCTCCGGTCCTCCCAAGACCTCCTTCTCTCCTCCACACTTATTCGCTCCTCATCCAATCGCCTCCAAGACTTCTCCCGAATATCCCCCATCCTCTGGAATTCTCTGCCCCAACTCGTCCGACTATCAACCACATTCAGATCCTTCAGACGGAACCTGAAAACCCATCTCTTCAGGAAAGCCTACAGCCTGCACTGACCCCCGCTGCCTCCTCATCACTACCGAAGCTAACGCCTCACCAACACCGGAGCTCCTGCAACCCTCAACCTACTGTCTCCATCCCCATAATCCTGTAGAATGTAAGCACGCAAGGGCAGGGTCCTCGCCCCTCTGTATCAGTCTGTCATTGTTAGTTTGTTTACTGTCGTAATATCTGTAACTTGTATGTAACCCCTTGTCATGTACAGCACCATGGAATCAATGGTGCTATATAAATAAATAATAACTAAACGCAAACCGGATGGAATAGCATGCCGCTGCAAGATGCTGTGGTAGCCATGCTGGTTCAGTATGCCTTCAATTTTGAATAAATCCCCAACAGTGTCACCAGCAAAGCACCCCCACACCTCCTCCTCCATGCTTCACGGTGGGAACCAGACATGTAGAGTCCATCCATTCACCTTTTCTGCGTCGCACAAAGACAAGGTGATTGGAACCAAAGATCTCAAATTTGGACTCATCAGACCAAAGCACAGATTTCCACTGGTCTAATGTCCATTCCTTGTGTTCTTTAGCACAACCAAGTCTCTTCTGCTTGTTGCCTGTCCTTAGCAGTGGTTTCCTAGCAGCTATTTTACCATGAAGGCCTGCTGCACAAAGTCTCCTCCTAACAGTTGTTGTATAGATGTGTCTGCTGCTAGAACTCTGTGTGGCATTGACCTTGTCTCTAATCTGAGCTGCTGTTAACCTGCGATTTCTGAGGCTGGTGACTCGGATAAACTTATCCTCAGAAGCAGAGGCGACTCTTGGTCTTCCTTTCCTGGGGCGGTCCTCATGTGAGCCAGTTTTTTTGTAGCGTTTGGTTGTTTTTGCCACTGCACTTGGGGACACTTTCAAAGTTTTGCCCATTTTTCGGACTGATTGACCTTCATTTCTTAAAGTAATGATGGCCACTTGTTTTTCTTTACTTAGTTGCTTTTTTCTTGCCATAATACAAATTCTAACAGTCTATTCAGTAGGACTATCAGCTGTTTATCCACCAGACTTCTGCTCAACACAACTGATGGTCCCAACCCCATTTTAAGGCAAGAAATCCCACTTATTAAACCTGACAGGGCACACCTGTGAAGTGAAAACCATTACCGGTGACTACCTCTTGAAGCTCATCAAGAGAATGCCAAGAGTGTGCAAAGCAGTCATAAAAGCAAAAGGTGGCTACTTTGAAGAACCGAGAATATAAGACATAATTTCAGTTGTTTCACACTTTTTTGTTAAGTATATAATTCCACATGTGTGAAATTCATAGTTTTGATGCCTTCAGTGTGAATTTACAATTTTCATAGTCATGACAATACAGAAAAATCTTTAAATGAGAAGGTGTGTCCAAACTTTTTGCTCTGTACTGTATCTCTCTGATTTAAGGGCATCAAAATTGAAAATTGCAACATTTTCATTTTTTTTCATAAATGCAAGTCATATCGAAGAAATTTTACCACTAACATGAATTACAATATGTCACGAAAAAACTGTCTCAGAATCAGTGGGAATTAAGCAGCATATTGACTTGTCACAAAGCAGTTAAAATAATGGTTATGTTAATAAATGTTATTCTATGCGCACAGAATGGTCGAATTAACGATCTTCTGTGCGTATAGAATTCAGGTCGGCCTTTCTCGTCAAGGTATTAAACAACCACCGGCTTCTATATGACCGATCGACAGTTGTAGAACGGTCACAGTCAGCAAATGTAATCGAGTCCTGAGGCTTGTAATACTCTAGAAACTGATAGTTCATTGATCCTTACCAGACGGCTCTTCGAAGACAACAAGTGCTGTTCCTCCTTTAACAGGATATCTAATCTGATGTTTTACATTAATCCCACATCTTGGAATGTCGTCACTCACTTTTCCCTTAAAAACCAGTTTCCTTTCCACTCCAGAAGAACAAATCTGTAAAGAAAGTGAGAATAGTGGTAGTTGATTTCCCTAATTATTTCACTCTACTATTATGAGTATAAATTTAGAATCTCTTAATGGGTATCTGGCTACTCGGACCCCCATGATCAGCAGAATAAAAGCAAAGCAACAGTCAAAGTGACATACAAATAGGTGTGGTTGTGTCTGGTACTGCAGGTGACACCATAAGAATGAAGGAGTAGAGCTATAGTGCCAGACATGTGTTAAGGATACTCACTGCCTCCAGCTTCTCAGTTTCCCTTTCTAGATAGCAAATCTTTTCCTTCAAGGTTTGTTCATCTATCTTCAGCTGTTGGTTTTCATCCCTCATGCTTTTAACTTGTTCCTGTCAGAGAATAAATTTAGAGTGACATGACCATATATGTGCAAACAACTCTTTACTTCATTTGTCCCTGTTGCAACCACACATAAGGAGGTGAAAAAGATAAAAAGAAATAAAAAAAAAGATAATTACCTCCAGACCGATGCTGTTCCTCTATACTCAGCACTGGGTCCCTGCTGGTCTCCTGGCATCAACACTGGCATAATATGACTGCTGAAGTAGTCAGTGTCAATCAGTAGGCACTGATCAGATGCAGAGTTCACATTCTGTCCCGAGCAGAAGAAATTACCCTATAGGTTGATCCAAGGTAACGAGTGGGGAAAGCAAAACAGCTGCGGTTGGTAGGGAGGAATCGGTTTTTAGCATCCTTTTTTTTCACCTCTGTGGGCCTAATATATAGGGGTTGTGCAACAAGGAACAACCCTGTGATACAGTGTGGGAGATTTACTAAGGTAAATGTGTCAAAATTCTTCCACAATTTGTGCAAAAGAAAATCCTGTCGCACTTGTTGGGTACCACCTTTATTGCCCATTTTAGACACTAGCTCGGTACTTAGCGTCAAGGTGTGTGGTCAGCATGGAAGGTGTGGGGCTTAAGATGCAGCACCATGTGCCAAACTTTTGGCTCAGATTTCAGCTACAAAGTAAGCCAACTAATACATGGTGTAGAGTTAGAAAAAAAATATCTAAAAATGTGCACACATTTTCATCCAATATGAGCTGCTGTACTCAATCTGGGGCATTCTCAGACAGTCTTGGGGAAATCCAAATCATAAATGCCTTAAAATTCACCATGACGGTCACTGGTAAAAATAATGCGGGTGCTCTCTTTTTTCCAGCCGTTTAGTCACAGTCTGTGTGTACAGTCAGCCATCTCTGCGGCTTGTGCAGATTTCAGATGACTCACTTTGCAGCCTCCCTGTGTGGCATTCACCATTGGTAAATAGCTTGGAGATCTTTCACAGGTCCACACCCTTAAGACCTAGTTATATACAGCACACAGCAATATTCCTCCATCCATGATTAAGATTTCACATACAAGCTACATTTTTGATGCAATGATACATTGACTGTCTTATGAATTCATTTTGTACAGACCTGTAATACCTTAGAATGACTTTAGGATTGTGTGAATAAGGCCGAAAGCCTCATTCAGACTTCAGTGATTTTTCTGCGTAAAAATGACCAATTTTCAATCAGATTTTACTCAGTGCTTGGTCAGTGTGTCAGTTTTTACCATCAGTGTCATCAGATTTTTTCATATGCAAAAAAAAAACAACCTGATTGGAGGGGGGGTCGTGCTTTTTCTATCGAGCACGCGGATGGCATCCGGACATATCTTCATGTTTTTGTGCGGACCACTAGGTCTACAAAAATACACAAACATGTGAACAACCCCATAGACTATAATAGGAGTTGTGAATTCTGTTCTCGAACTCCCTCCGGTGGTTATGAATGGTACTTCGGCGAGTTCTGTCCATGGACTACCTCTGGTGGCTGTGAGTGGAGCTGCTGGTTCTGAGGTTCCTTCCTCAGCTGACCTCGTTTAGTCCTAGGCTGGCTGCTCTATTTAACTCCACTTAGATCGTTACTTGATGCCAGCTGTCAATGTCCTAGTACTGGTTCAGTTCTCTCTTGGATCTTTCAGATGACCTGTCTACTCCAGCAAAAGCTAAGTCCCTGCTAGCTTATTTGTTTACCACTGTTTTCTTGTCCAGCTTGCTATCATGATTCTGCCTTGCTAGCTGGAAGCTCTGGGATGCAGAGTGGCACCTCCACGCCGTGAGTCGGTGTGGGGTCTCTTTTGCACACTCTGCGTGTTTTTTTGGTAGTTTTTTTATGCTGACCGCAAAGATACCTTTTCTATCCTCAAGTCTGTTTAGTTAAGTCTGGCCTCCTTTGCTGAAACCTATTTCATTCCTGTGTTTGTGACTTCCATCTTAACTCACAGTCAATATGTGTGGGGGGCTGCCTTTCTCTTTGGGGGAATTTCTCTGAGGCAAGTTAGGCCTTATTTTCTATCTTTAGGGGTAGTTAGCTCTTAGGCTGTGAAGAGGCGTCTAGGCAGAGTCAGGTACGCTCCACGGCTATTTCTAGTTGTTGCGATAGGATTAGGGGTTGCGGTCAGCAGAGCTCCCACTTCCCAGAGCTTGTCCTGTATTACTAGTTTGCTCATCAGGTCATTCCTAGTGCTCCTAACCACCAGGTCTTCATAACAAATAGGTATGCGTATTATCAATGAAAACCACGAATAAAACTCATATGAGAAAAACTGATGACTGAATGAGCCCTTAGAGGTAATCCATACACTGGCACAACAATAAGGATGAAGTACCATGTAGTGACCACAATACAATATATACTTTCACTGCAAATTGATGCCGTTTTCAAATGGATTGTATAACAACAATTCAAAAATGTTGAGACTCTGTGTACAATGTAAAGAAAATAAGGATGCAATGATTTGGAAATCTTTTTATAGCGATATATGTTATTTACAAAAGAACATAGCACAGATCATAAGGTGAAAGTTGGATATTTTTCCATTTCACTTGAAAAAAAATTACTCTTTTGGAAAAAGATGGCATCAACACTTCTCAAAAAAAAAGTTGAGAAAGGGTTAACAAAAGGCTGGAAAAGTACGGTAAGTGGTAGTCATGAAAAGCAGCTGGATTGTCAATTTTGAAGTAAGTCACATGACTGTGTATAAAAGGAGAATGTTAGAGAGGCAGAGTCTCTAAGAAGCAAAGATGGTCACAGGTTCAACAGTCTGTGAACTGCGTCTACAAATTGTGGAATAATTCCTGAGAAATGTTTCTCAATGTAAAACTGCAAAGACTTTGAGTATCCCACCATTATATATAATATCATCAAAAGCTTCAGCTATTTTTCAGAAATCTATGTGCACAAGGGACAAGCACGGCTATCAATATTGGATGCTCGTGAACTACTGTGATGGCACTGCATTGAAAACAAGCAGGATTTGGTAGTGCAAATCACTGCATTGGCTCAGGAATACTTCCAGAAATCATTGTCTGTAAAGATAGTTCCCCATGCAATCCAGAAATGCAAGTGAAAGTGTGAAAGTTCTATGATGCAAGAAGCTATATATCAACACAATCCAGAAACTTTGCTGTTTTTTTCTGGGCCAAAGCTCATTTAAAACGGACTTAGGCAAAATGGAAACCTGTCCTGTGATCAGATGAATCAAAATGTTAAACTCTTTATGGAAACCACGTACTGCGGATTCAACAGGAGAGGGACCTTCCAGCTTGTTATCAGTGCAGAGTTCAAAACCTGCACCTCTGATTATATAGAGTTGCATTAGTGTCCATGGCATGGGCAGCTAAGATGCTCTGTCAATAATGTGCATTCTGTCGAGGTTTTACAACAACATATGCTCCCATCCACACAATGGCTATTTCAGGGAAGACAATACTAAACCACATACTGCATCCATCACCACAGCATGGCTTTACAGAAGAAGAGTTCAGGTGATGAACCGGCCGCTTGCAGTCCCGACCTTTACCAATAGAAAACATTTGCACAAAACAAAAAAAACAGCAAAAACCCAGGACATGCCAATGCAATTTTTTGTCACGTTACCCATAGCTAATCATACTAACCTGAAGCTTCTGATCCTTATCATGCAGAGCCTGTTCATTCTCTATCAGTTTTTTCTCCTCTTTTCCCACTCTGTCTTGAAACTTCTGAGCCAGATTTTCAAACTCCATCTTTTTCTGCTCCAATTTAGTAATGTCTGCTAATAGGGCCGAATGCCTCCCCTAGAATAATACATTAAACACCAATTCAGAACTTCACCATTTGTTATGATCTTTGGACCGACTTTAATACTATTACTAATATTAAGAACAATATTTGCCATATATCCAGTCTCAGCACATTACACTATGGTAGGGACAAGCCAATCACGTCATAACCCCGCAGAAAATAACAATGCTTATGTACGGTCCATCAATCCTCATTAGCAATAAATGATGCTATGCAACTCTGGTTGTTTGACCTATAGGGCTGGATTCATACATCCTTGTATCAGGATGCCAGTATGGACTGTCATAAATGGACTGGCTGACATTCTCATATATGCCTATGAGGCTGCTGAGCTTGGGGCAGTCCGTAATGCGCAGCTAGTATTCCTCTGGGGCACAGATGAGCCGCCTCATTTGGCTGGAATCACAATAGCGTATGGCATCGGATGCGATATGCTAATGATCCTCGGCCTCAGGTTTGCTGCGAGCGGGACCTAGTGTCAGTGCTCCGTGCTCCCATCCTCTTGCAGCACAGATGCGGAGAAAACGGAGAAAGTAATTTCTCCATCTCCTCCCCGGCCTCGGCGTATATCGGTCTGCACTGGGATGACATCAGAGTGCAGTCCAATGTTTCACACGCACCCATAGACTTGTATGGTGCGAGTGAGCACAGTCTTGTTGCCAATCTCAGCATACTGCTGACTCGGCATAAGAAAATAACCGCTGATCTAAGCTGCTCCATAATATAACACTGGGCCGAGCGCTATCTGATGTTTTATCGTATAGCACTTGGCTGCATTATACGGTAGTGTGACCCTCAGCCTGGAAGCAGCATTCTGTCCTATCATTGGAAATTCATTTCAAATGGCTTGCCTATTGTTAATGGCTGCAAAACCATAAAGCCATTACACTATGCTAGCCATATGCAACTAGCTCCGTGATACAGCAGGAAGTCGTTTTAACTTTTAGGCCACGTTCACACTACAGTAGTTTGGTCAGTATTTCATATCAGTATATGTAAGCGAAAATCAGGAGAGGAGCAACCAGCATAATAGAAACATTTCACCCACAACTGGTTTTAGCTTACAAATACTGATGTGAAATACTGAACGTGTCAACGTGGTCTTATCAAGTGGCTCAGACACATCTCATACATAAACTAGCCGTGCGTCAACAGCTATGTGGAAACTCAGCTTCCCACTTTCCAATTATCTATAAGTGGAATAATAATGATACCCTGTATCCATAGAGAGACCTTAGAGGCACTTTTTGCATTTCCAAAGGTTTCCCGATCTTGTGCTATTAGTAGTCCCAGTTTCGGCAGCTCCACTTCTAGCTTGTGCTCAGCACAGGAGAGAGCAGTAACTAGTGCTGTGTTCAGAGACTGTCTGACCAGCCATTTCAGAAGCTGAGCCAGTCCATGTTTATGTCCATACATCAGATTTGACAGGGAAGGGGACTGGCTTAGCTATTAATATGAGCAGCCAGCCCCCTTCATACACAACTGTAGTCAGGTATCGACACAAGAAAAAGTGTCCGATAGTAGGCAAAAACTAAAAGAAACCCACTAGGACTTGGACTGGAGGCTGCAGCTAAAATCAGGACACCTTTCAGGCATGAATTAAATTAGTAAGTTGCCTAAGGCCGCTTTCACATTTGCGGTTGTGTCCGCAGCGTTTCTTCCGCAAATATCCGCATGCGTTGTGTATTCCTATATTTAACATTAGGAACGCATGCGTTTTTGTTTGTTCGCGTTTTGCCGCGTTTGACGACGCATGCGTCGTCTAGTCGTCTGCGTCTTGGCACGGAAATGCAACATGTAGTAATTTTTAGAGGCGTCATTTTGCCGCCTGGAAACGTATGCGGCTGATTGCGCAAGGTTTGCGCCAAAAAAACGCATTGTAGTCTATGTAAACGCATGCGTTTTTCAGCACATGCGTTTGGTTGCGTTTGTCGACGCATGCGTCTCAATTGAGAAAAACATGTCTAGACACTGATAAGCCACCCCCCACATACAAGGTGATAAGGGGAGGTAGTGGACATTTGCAGTTCACTACTCATCAGACTGTCTTGCAGACTAGACGCCCCACAACCCCTTGGAGCAGCAAACAAGCCTCAGAACTATGTGAGTATATCCTATCCAATGCATTTCTTTTCTATTTTCTGTCTCTATATGCCCTAATTTCTGCCATTTCTTTCTTTCTGCACATATCAGAATGTCTTCTTCTTCTGATGAGCAAACGCCTGGGCCTGCACAAGGGGAACATGTCAGCGAAGTGAGTATTCACCTCCTCAGATTGGTAAGTATTCACTGTCACATCTACACATATGACAATGTATATTTACCTTTTTTCTGACCACTTCTTCTACAGCGGAAGAGACTGGGCAGGAGCAGCGTAGTCACGGTCGGGTGGCACGGCGGCAGCGTGTAAGTATACCTGGCTGACTGTTTATTGTATCCTCATTTTACAATTCTTGAATCTTCATTTCTTTCTACTTCTCTCTTTCTTTCCCTTTTGCTTCAGCACCAGTGTTTTTTTTTTTTTATTTCAATATTCATGCCATTCCTCTGATTCTGTTTTCTGTCTTCCTTATGTTAATGTCTCCAATATTAATGTCCTTTTTGTTTTTAGGTTCCAGAAGGGGATGAGGACCTCATTGAGAATGAACACCTCATCTCCCTGGTCCATGAGCGAGTCCCGTTGTGGGACACCCGGGATCCACTGCACGCCAACAACGTGACGATCCGGCGGCTTTGGAATGAGGTGGCCACAGCGTTGTGGGATGGCTGGGCCTATGCCCCGGCTCGGGTCCGTTCTGCATTTGGTAAGTATCGCAATGCAGTGTGATGCAGTCAAGACCTTGGCCATGCTCACACAACTGTGTATGGTGAGAGAAAGTCATTACTTTTTCACAGCACACATAGTTGTGTGACCACGGTCAAAAGACCATTGTCCTAACTATTATGTTTTGTTTTGTCAACAGTGTCAAAAGTCAAAACACGTTGGCGATCGATGAAGGACCGCTTCAACAAGGACCTGCGCCAAGAGAGCCGGCTTCCAAGTGGTTCTGGAGCAAGGATACGAAAATACAAGTACCACCGCATCCTTGCGTTTTTGATACCGATCCTTGCACGAAGAACGTAAGTATATTGGTTAAAAAAAAAAAAAGGTTTTTAATGCTAGCATTTTTGGGTCACTATTTTGAATCAGTATTTGGAATCCAAAACCATGAGTGATTGATACATGCAGAAGTGGGGTACGTGTTCTTTGAATACTTTTCCTCACATAGTTCCTCTCCAGGTTTTGGCTTACCAATACTGATTTGAAATACTGAGCAAATACTGACAGTGTGACAGCAGCCTACACAACAGATCTATAGTCATTAAGTCAGGTGTCAGAAATAATGAATTCAGGATGCAAATGGCTCCTGAATTCATTTTTCCTGGCACTTGTCCTGGTTAGTATAGATGTGCCTTGTATGACCTCCATCGTCCATTCGTATTTTCCATCAGTATTTGGAATCCAAAACCATGAGTAATTGATACATGCAGAAGTGGGGTACGTGTTCTTTGAATACTTTTCCTCACATAGTTCCTCTCCAGGTTTTGGCTTACCAATACTGATTTGAAATACTGAGCAAATACTGACAGTGTGACGGCAGCCTACACAACAGATCTATAGTCATCAAGTCAGGTGTCAGAAATAATGAATTCAGGATGCAAATGGCTCCTGAATTCATTTTTCCTGGCACTTGTCCTGGTGAGTATACATGTGGCTTGTATAGAGATATGGCTTTTATCGCCTCCATCGTCTCTTCATATTTTACATCAGTATTTTGAATCCAAACAAGGAGTGGTTGATGAATGCAGAAGTTGAGCATATGGTTTTATGAAACTTTTCTTCCTACTGTTGTACTCCTGGCTTGCAAACTCTGATGTAAAATTCACTCCAAATAGTGCTAGTGTGACCTCTCCCTATCTGAATGTTTATATAACTCTGGAGTTATCTTTTTGTAAATGTTTTGTATTAATTTTTATTTTTTTCACAGCACTTGGAGCTCCACTGTTGGTCCAGGTTCTGGAGCGGTCCTTCATCAGTCAGCCATGGACCCGTCCCAGCCATCCTCCAGCGCTGCAGCAAGTGGGCCTGCCACACAACCTGGAGACCAGGAAGCTGGTCCATCAGGTGTTCCCCTTCCCCAGTCCTCTGCCTCTAGCCAATTTTTTTATGGGCTCCTCCCGGCAGCGGCAGAGGGCCGCGGACAGGTCACTCATGCCCGAGTTTTTGCACTTGAGCTCGGTCTTCCACGAGGGACTCAAGGCGATGGGTGACCGACTGGATACTGCCATTAGTCATAAGAGTACACGTATCCAGGAGGTTACCACAGCCCTTGCCCAAGTGAAAGCCGACCTCCAGAGGCCAGCACATCATTTTTTTAATCAGATAGAACAGGGCATGTCGGAACACCTTAGTCCCGATCTCCAGATTACTGTTATGCAGGCCTGCAATGCTGCTTACGTGCAGGCTATGCAGCAGAGTCGGTATTTTCAGCAGACAGTAGGGGCATTTCCACCTGTGCCCACACTGTCACGCTTTACGTCAATGCCAACCTCTGCTGCATACCACTGCACGGCCACCTCCATTCCAAGCACTGCCGGACACCACTATAGCACCACCACCATGGCGAGTGCAGTCGGACAGCCCACCGCCACCACCATGACAACCGCTGCTCCTGCTCGGACCTCCTCCACTGCCACCACCATGCTGCAGCCGCAGGACCCTGCCCTGGCGTTCCCTGCCACCACAAGAGTGCCGCTGCCGGACTCTGCCCTGGCGTTCCCCGCCACCACAAGAGTGCCGCTGCCGGACCCTGCCCTGGCGTTCCCCGCCACCACAAGAGTGCCGCTGCCGGACCCTGTCCTGGCGTTCCCCGCCACCACAAGAGTGCCGCTGCCGGACCCTGCCCTGGCGTTCCCCGCCACCACAACAACAATGCCGCTGCCGGACCCTGCCCTGGCATTACCCGCCACCACAACAACTATGCCGCTGCAAAGGCACACAGACCGCAACAGGTCGGCCACCACGGTAAGGCCGATACCAATTAGCCCAACAAGGCTCCCAGGACACCCGCACCAACCCAAGAAAGGGAAAGGCAAAACAAAAAAAAAACATAGCTATCCCTCCCCCCTCACCTCCCAATGTGTCTGTAATGTCTGGTTTGTCTCACCCTTCCAGTGTGTCTCAGCCCTCTCATGTGTCTAGCCCAATCCCTGAATTTCCTGACCCCAGCAGTTTTATAGCGCCTTCTCCTGCCACCCCTATGTCGGCTACAGTAAGCCAGACCTCACAGCTCGACACCCCACAATATCGTCACTCAACCCCAAGCAGGCGCAGTTAAATTTTTTTGTTGTTGTTTGTGTTTACTAAAATAAACCTGTGTTTTGCCCCAATAAGGTTTGGTTAATTGTGTATTTCACCGCCGTCAACACACACCATGCGCCAATAACAAAAAATGCGTCAAACACTTTTTTGGGGGCCACCTCCAACCTCCAGTACTTACTTAGCAGAACACTGAAGCTTGGTGTGTGTTTGGTTGAGAGATATGAGGTTGACCCCAAAAATAACACTTGTATTTTCTTCAAAAACACTTTTTTCTATTTACTCCGTGACTTTTTGTCGCACACAGAAGACAAAATGGTGGTAATACACAGCACAACTATACTCAACAGGTCGTGTCTTATCAGAAACATTATTTATGACCCCTGACCTGCTGATTTGAGAAATGCATTGTATTGCCTCCATTTTATCTTCTTGGTACATTACATATATTTCACACAAAGTGAAGGGACAATGTACGTCATACATGGCATATCTATACTCACCCGGACAAGTGTCAGGAAAAATGAATTCAAGAGCCATTTGCATCATGAATTCATTATTTCTGACACCTGACTTGATGACTATAGATCTGTGGTGTAGGCTGCCGTCACACTGTCAGTATTCGCTCTGTATTTTACAGCACTATTTGTAAGCCAAAATCTGGAGTGGAACTATGTGAGGAAAAGTTCAATAAACACATATGCACCACTAAGCATTTAACTACCACTCCTGGTTTTGGCTTACAAATACTGATGTTAAGTACTGGACAAATACTGCGACACCTAACAGCCATCGTCTATACAGTCTGCGGCAAATAGCTACTGGTGAACCAAGACAGGACGCAATGAAGTCAACAACCTAAGCCCAAAAACCCAAAGTGGTTTGTTAAGGAAATAGATAGGAGACATGGTGAAGAAAGTAAAACACAATTATTTTATTAGAAAAAACATTATTAACATTTAAAACATAACTTTACAGACCCGAAGCCAGCAGGACATTTTACACCATATTGTCCTGCCATGGCACACGTCCAATGTCAGAATAAAAAAAGGCAGCATATTGGTTCCTCATGTGGCCTACTTCAACTGTTGACCGCAGCGGGTGATGACGGTAATCAGGCAAAGGGTTTGCAACAGGTTCATCAAGTTCTATGGTGGGTCGCTCCTTAGCCATAATGAAATTGTGGAGAACCACCAGGCTTTTACCACCTCATCCACTGTCTCCATTTTTAGATTTATGGCAGTTGCTAGAATGCGCCATTTGGACACCATAATCCCAAAGGCACACTCTACTGTTCTGCGTGCCCTGGTTAGTCTGTAGTTATAGATCCGTTTTGTGCGGTTCAAGTCCCGACTTGAATAGGGCTTCAGGAGATTTTCACTCATCTGAAATGCCTCATCCCCAACCATTACAAATGGCAGTGGCGGGCCTTGAGTGTTGGGGAGTGGTCGTGGCTGTGGGAAATTAAATTTTTTTCCATAAACACGTCGGCCCATATCAGAGTTTTTAAAAGTCTGTGAATCGTTGCCACGGCCAAAAGCACCAATGTCCACAGCAATGAAGCAACAGTCCGCATCGGCTATTGCCATGAGAACAAGTGAAAAATATTTCTTATAGTTGAAGAACTGTGATCCCGTTCTGGCTGGTTTGATAATCCGGATGTGCTTCCCATCCACCGCACCCAAACAGTTGGGAAAATCACAAACAGTCCAAAATTTTTCGGCAATTTCCTTCCACATGTCCTCCGTGGGTATGGGTATAAATTCTTCACGGAGAATGGTCCATAAAGCCCGGCAGGTGTCAAAAACAATTCCGGACAGGGTGGAAATTCCAAGGCGGTACTGGAAATGAAGGGATGACAAGCTCTCTCCAGTTGCTAGAAATCTGTGGAAAGAAAAAATAATTTACAAAAATGCCAAAAATACATGTCACACCAGCAAAAATTATGACTAGCATTTGTTTAGAATTATTACGTACCTTAAGGTAACCAGGAGACGTTCCTCTGGTGGAATCGCTCTACGGAGCTGTGTGTCCTGTCTCCGGATGGCTCCTTGGACGCGATCAAGCAAATCCCGGAAAGAGTCTTGTGACATCCTTGTATATTCCGGGAATTTTTCTGGGTTCTCATTGAGCTCGCCATACAGGGTGTGATATGCACCACGGCTCTCCCGCAGTTCTACAATGGGGTGTTGCCAAAAACGCCTACGCCGTGTCCTTCTCTGTCTTTCCCGGTTTCGGTGTTGCTCCCAAGCAAACGCACACGCCAGAAAAATCTTGATGCTTAGATCCAGTTTGAAGTAAAAGCTATCCATGTGAAGATCCATCTTGTCACAGGATACAGGAGCAAAATCTGAAGATTTCAGCTGTCCTAGGGTCTATATATAGATATCCCGTAATACACGCCCTCTGTAGTCCCATTGGCTGTTTCTTGTGATCTAGATTTTTCTCCTGTAAATTTTTTCAACATGCGCCCAAAAAACGCAAACGCATGAAAAACGCATATAAAAGCATGTAAACGCAGCGTTTTAATGACGCATGCGTTAACAGCATGCAGTTTTAAAACGCTGTGTTTACACGCATTTTCTTGCGTTTTTCGTGTCCTTGCGTTTGCGGATTAAACGCTGCAGATTAAAACGCAAATGTGAAAGTAGCCTTACTTACTAAGTTTAACACAATGAACTTCATTTATCTAGTTGAACAACCGTTTTAATTGGAGCAGTAACATCCAGTGCTTGGTGACAACCACTGTAGGAGTTGTAATGTCATGTAAGGTCAGGATCACACATGCGGGAAATACGGCCGAGTCTCGCATGTAAATACCCGGCATTGCTGCCGTCACTCAGGAGCGGAGCGTGCGGCTGCATTATGAATGTGAATGTGGTCATTTTGCCACTCTGAAGTTACCATGACTATACAGGAAAAATGGACGATTTTCATTAGTGTTGTCATCTGTATGCCATCAGTGCCGTCCATGTTTTTACATCTGTTTTTATACATCAACATTTTAAAACGTACAAGACCAAATAGTTTATTAAGTTAATAGCTGCAATGTATCTATTTTTACTCTCACAGCGCCATTAATTCCACAGCGCTTTACAGACATTATCGGCACTGTTCCCGATGGAGCTCACAATCTCATTTCCCTATCAGTTAGACTACGGTTCCACGGTCAGGAAACCTTCAGGATTTGCTGCAGATTGGACGCTGCGTACAGCCAGATGTTACAGCATAGTGGAGGGGATTTCATGAAATCCCGTCTCCACTATGTGCGCACGGCTGCATCCGGCGGCCCTGCGTATCCGGCCATGTGGTGCGTCTTTCTAGATCGCAGCATGTCTATTTATCTTGTGGAGACGCTCCTTCCCCGCAAGATAAATAACCCAGTCTATGAATACGATGCGGTGATTCCGCATGTGCTCAATGAACACAGAGGAATCACCGCGCATACAACAGGGGGCGATACTTTGGGCGGAGCGGGGTATCCGCTGCATCCAAAGCGCAGGGAATCCTGAACATGGAAACATACCCTAAGTCTTTGGAGTGTGGGAGGAAATCCATGTAAAGGAGAACACACAAACTACGCGCAGATGTTGTTCTCAGTGGATCTGATGCCAGTGCTGCAAGGCTACAGTGCTAACCACTGAGCCACCATGCTGACCACTGATCCACAGTGCTGACCACTGATCCACCGTGCTAACCACTGTGCCACCGTGCAGTAAATGAGAGCCATCGGTGTTCCTCAGATGATATACATGGGATATGACGCTTTGTGTGTTCCGCAGCCTTGTTCAGGCGACCCCCCAGGGCAGGGCCGGTGTCAGCACCCGGGCAAGTGCCAGGGCCCTGAGCAGGCAGGGGGCCCACTCGCCATCGGGGACACTGGCGCACTATAGTGACGGCCCCTGCGAGTGGACCCCCCGCCTGCTCCGGGCTCCGGCACTTGCGATACATACCTCTCCCGGTTCCAGCGCTGCAGCATCTTCCATCCGCTGACTGTGACGTTCAGGTCAGAGGGTGCGATGACGTCACCAGTGCGCGCCCTCTGCCTGAGCAGTCGCAGCAGAGAGAGCAGGAAGACGCCGACGGTGAGGAGTCCAGAGCAGAGCAGCGTCAAGCAACGAGAGGTATTTCATTTTTTTTTTTTTATATTTGGAGAAATATATGGGGACCATCAGAAGGGGCCCATATATGGAGCCTTATATGGGGCTAATTCTATATGGAGTATCTTATGGGGCCAATAATATAGGGAGCATCTTATGAAGCCAATTCTATAGGAAGCATTATATGGGGCCAATTTAATATGGAGCCAATTTAATATGGAGCATCTTATGGGGCCAATTCAATATGGAGCAGTATATGGGGCCAATTACATATGGAGCAGTATATGGGGCCAATAACACTGGGGAACACAATTTTTTAAGAGTTAGGTCAGACAACTGTTCTTAATTAATTTTTGGATGCTGAATCCAGAAAATGATCTCAGTTTTTCTCTATCACGTCAAGTTTTTGAACTATAGGATTTTTGTCTTCTCAAAAATATGTAAACTACTGTACCTAAAAAGTGTTTGGTTTTTTTAAATAGTACAAATATGAACAAAAAATGAAATATATAAGAAATAGGCATGACAAATATGTTTTTTAACACTATCATGTTTTTTTTACAAAGGATATATATATATGCAAGTATTTAAGGTAAAAATGTACATTTATAGCTTTTTCTGGAGTGTTTAACTTGAGGACAATCACGTTTGATGCTCCAGCAATAGTCAGCCATCATATGTACTTCCTATGCACGCTATGTGAGGGGCCCATGGCTTATCTTGATCACCGAGTTTTACTTTAAAATATGCAAAATATGCTTGTTTGACAAATGCACTGATGTTTGCCCTTTGAACTGGAATGGTGAAAACACCACAAATATAGCAGAAGGAGTCAGGGTTGTTTAGGCATTTACGACGAGAGGAAGAAGGAGCAGACATGATCTGAAACAAAGGAAATATGTACATATGTAAATAAAACACTGAGATGGAAAGTTACAAGCTTTGAAAACTAACAAAGAAAAAAATCATAAAAGATATATAAATTACAACTAAGGCCATGTTCACACTTTGCAGTTTTTACTGCGGATCCGCGGCGATTTTGATGCTACGGGTCCGCAGCAGTTTCCATAGCGTTTACATTAACATGTAAACCCTATGGAAACCGCAAACCGCTGTGCACATGCTGCGGGAAAAACCACGCAGAAACGCAGCGGTTTAAAACCCGCAGCATGTCACTTCTTTGTGCAGAATCGCTGCGATTCTGCACCCATAGGAATGCATTGAACCGCTTACTTCCCGCATGGGGCTGTGCCCACGTTGCGGGAAGTAAGCAGTTAATGTGCGGGTGGTACCCGGGGTGGAGGAGAGGAAACTCTCCTCCAGGCCCTGGGAACCATAGTGTAAAAAAAAAAGAATTAAAAAAAAAATGATGTTATACTCACCTCTCGGCGCTGCCCGCGGCCGGCCGGTCTTCGGTTTGCTGTGCGAGCAGGACCTGCGGTGACGTCGCGGTCACATGACCGCGATGACGCCGCGGTCACATGACCGTGACATCACGAAGGTCCTTCTCGGCACAGTATCTTTGGAACCGGACCGCCGGGTGCAGCGCCCAGGAGATCCGGACATCGGAGGGTGAGTATAGCCAATTTTTATTATTTTTATCATTACTATTGATGCTGCATATTGCTGCATATGCAGCATCAATAGTACAGGAGTAATCCCGCAGCGGAAACCGCGGAACAAACCGCGATAAATCTGCAGGGATAACCGCAGCGGTTTTGCCCTGCAGATTTTATCAATTCCGCTGCGGGATAAACCTGCAGAGCACACCGCAAAGTGTGAACATGGCCTAAGCGCCCAATGTAAAGAGAAAAGCTATCAGAAATCCTATTTATTCCTACTATGATAAATTTTTTGTGTAAAGATATTGATAATTATGACGTATTGGGAGCTGCACACACCTCTCACCACACTGTCTCAGTTGTGACTACTCTTACAAGTTGCCACGTAGCTCTATGAGTCGAATTGTAATCAGATAACAAGTCTTATTACAGATATCAGTGCAATTGTGCTTCTCTGGCAGGTAAGTTGTGGAGGAAAACTTGACGTGCTAGAAAAAACTGACTACATTTTTGGAATCAGCATGCCAATTTTAGTATAAATCAGCTCAAAAACCTAACTCAACAGAAAATGTTTTTCAAATTGTTCCCCAGTGTAATATATGAAGCATCTTATGGGACTAATTATATATGGAGCATTTTATTTGGCCAATTATACATGGAGCATCTTATGGGGCCAATTATTTTTGGAGCATTATATGGGACCCATTCTGTAAGGAGCAGTATATGGGACCCATTCTGCAAGGAGCATCATATGGGGCCCATTCTGTAAGGAGTATTATGTGGGACCCATTCTGTAAGGGGCATCATATGGGGCTCATTCTGTATGGAGCAATACATGGGACTCCGTATACTGTATGGGGCCAATCATATACTGTATGGAGCATTATATGAGGCCCATTATATATGGAGCAATAGATGGGGCCCATCATATACTGTATGGAGAATTATATATGGCTCACTATATTGTATGGAGCATTATAAGGGGTCAATTCCGTATGGAGCAATATATGCGGCTCATTCTGTATGGAGCACTCTGTGGTGCCCATTATACTGTATGGAGCATTATATGAGGCTCATTATTCTGTATGGGGCAATATATGGGGCTCATTATTCTGTATAGAGGACTATGTTGTGCCCATTATACTGTATGGGGCACTATATGGGGCCATTATACTGTATGGGGCAATATATGGGGCTCATTATTCTGTATAGAGGACTATACTGTCCGGTTTCTGAGCTAATGTAGAATGCACAATAGATATCACTCATGTAATGTAAGAAGTAAGTGAAAGCCTTGGCATTGTACTATACCTATATTTCTCTGCCATATCTGTGCATTATGAATTGTGGTATGTGATAAAGGGGCCCACCGGGACTCTTTCGCCCAGGGCCCATGAAAACCTGGAGCCGGCCTTGCCCCATGGCAGGCTGCAGTTTCTCTCAGATGGACACTGGGTCACCTGTCAGCCCTAGTGATTACACCGGCCCGGTACACCGGAGGGCAGCGCCCAGCTCCATAGCTCCCATCTGACTGAGCCCTTCGGTTGCAATAATTCCAAACTTTGACGCTCTGTCACGATGTTTGTGTAGCAGTAAGGCTACTTTCACACTAGCGTCGGGAACAACCCGTCGCTGTGCGTCGGGCCGCCGTTCCCGACGCTAGCGTGGTCTCCGCCGCACAACGGGGGCAGCGGATGCATTTTTCCCACGCATCCGCTGCCCCATTGTGAGGTGCGGGGAAGTGCGGGGAGGTGGGGGCGGAGTTCCGGCCGCGCATGCGCGGTCGGAAAAAGCGGACCGTCGGGAGCAAAAAACGTTACATGTAACGGTTTTTTTTCCCGACGGTCCGCTACCACACGCCCAAGCGTCGCAAAACGGACGCGACGTTTTGCAATGCGTCGCTAATGTTAGTCTATGACAAAAAAACGTATCCAGCAAGAACTTTTGCTGGATGCGTATTTTCGGCAAAACGACGCATTTGCGACGTATTGCAGTGAACGCTAGTGTGAAACTAGCCTTACATCGCCCCCACGTTCACTGTGACCGCGGTGTGAGGTAGCGTCGCCATTTTGTTATCTCCCCCCATGTCCCGTCGCCCCAGACGTGTCTGTGACCGGACGGACCACGGGCCCCGTCACATCGCAGTGCGCACCCATTCAGCTCCTCTACACTGAGCCATTTCGTTCCTGTCCCTTTATGTGAATTGCCTGAGTTTCCGCCACGAGCCGTTTCCGGTAGCTGTAGGACAACAAGCCCCAGCACGTCCAGCAGCTCCCTGCACACAACAATACACATCATGTCCCAGCATCATCCTGCACTGCGCCCTATCACGTGCTGGGAGCCGCCCGGGGTGCACCGCATGACGTCACGGCCTTCTCCGGGTGGGGGGGGGGGTGAGGTGAGCCGGAAGTTCCCGGCCCCTGTTCCCGGGAACAATACTGCTCGGCCAGGGAGGAGTCTCCCCCGCTCTCCTCACACATTAGTTTCACCTGCTCGCAGCCAGTCATTCCCAGCCGCCAGAGAGAGCAGCACAGACGGCGCAGCCATGAGCGTCCACACCGCCGACATCAACTTCAAGTGGGACCCGAAGTCCCTGGAGATCCGCACGCTGGCCGTGGAGCGGCTGCTGGAGCCGCTGGTAACTCAGGTCACCACCCTGGTCAACACCAGCAGCAAAGGCCCGTCCGCCAAGAAGAAGGGCCGCTCCAAAAAAGCCAAAGTGCTGGCCGCCTCCGTGGAGCAAGCGACGCAGAACTTCCTGGAGAGCGGCGACAAGATCGCCCGAGAGAGCCAGTTCCTGCGGGACGAGCTGGTGGCCGCCGTGGAAGACGTCCGCAGCCAGGGTGAGCTGATGAGGTCGGCCTCCGGGGACTTCGCGGACGACCCCTGCTCCTCGGTGAAGAGGGGCAATGTAGTCCGGGCCGCCCGCACCTTGCTATCCGCCGTCACCCGGCTGCTCATCCTGGCAGACATGGCCGATGTGTACAAACTGCTGGTGCAGCTGAAGGTGGTGGAGGAGGGCATCGTGAAGCTGAGGAATGCGGGCACCGAGCAGGACCTGGGCATCCAGTACAAAGCCCTGAAGGCAGAGGTGGACAAGCTGCAATCCATGACTGCAAAGCGCCAGCAGGAGCTGAAAGATGGAGGGCACCGGGATCAGATGGCAGCAGCCCGGGGCATCCTGCAGAAGAACCTGCCCATCCTGTACAGTGCCACCCAGGCCTGTCTCCAGCACCCTGATGTAGCCGCCTACAGAGCCAACCGGGACCTGGTCTATAAACAACTCCAGCAGGCAGTGACTGGCATCTCCAATGCTGCCCAGGCCACCACCTCTGAGGAGGCCCCGACCCAGCATGGCGGTGAGCTGGCCGTTGCCTTAAATAACTTTGATAAACAGATCATCATGGACCCCCAAGGTTTCAGTGAGGAGCGCTTCAGGCCATCACTGGAGGAACGTCTGGAGAGCATCATCAGTGGTGCCGCCCTAATGGCTGACTCTGCCTGCACCCGTGATGACCGCCGTGAGAGAATTGTGGCTGAATGTAACTCTGTGAGACAAGCCCTACAGGATCTCCTCACAGAGTACATGGGAAATGCTGGCCGTAAAGAAAGGAGCGATGCCCTCAATGTGGCCATAGACAGAATGACTCGAAAGACCAGAGACTTGCGCAGGCAGCTACGTAAAGCAGTCATGGATCACGTCTCTGACTCTTTTCTTGAAACCAATGTGCCCCTCCTGGTCTTAATCGAGGCTGCCAAGAATGGAAATGAGAAAGAAGTCAAAGAGTACGCCCAAGTTTTCCGTGAGCATGCAACTAAATTGATTGAAGTGGCCAACTTGGCCTGCTCCATATCCAACAACGAAGACGGGGTTAAGATTGTCCGCATGTCTGCCAACCAGCTTGAGGCCCTCTGCCCTCAGGTCATCAACGCAGCATTGGCATTGGCAGCCAAACCTCATAGTAAAGTAGCAATGGATAATATGGACATTTTCAAGGAGCAGTGGGAGAAGCAAGTGTGTATCTTGACTGATGCAGTGGATGACATCACCTCCATTGATGACTTCTTAGCAGTCTCCGAGAACCACATACTGGAAGATGTCAACAAGTGTGTTATCGCTCTACAGGAAAGAGATGTTGATGGACTTGATCGTACAGCTGGCGCAATCCGTGGTCGTGCGGCAAGAGTAATCCATGTAGTCACAGCAGAAATGGAAAACTATGAGGCTGGCATCTACACAGAGAAGGTAGTTGAGGCCACCAAACTGTTGTCAGACACTGTCATGCCACGTTTTGCTGAACAAGTAGAAGCTGCGGCCAGTGCGCTTACCGGAGACTCCAACCAACCAGTGGATGAGAATGAATTCATTGATGCCTCCAGACTGGTGTATGATGGCATACGTGATATCCGCAAAGCTGTGCTCATGATAAGGACCCCTGAAGAACTGGATGATTCTGATTTTGAGACTGAGGACTTTGATGTGAGAAGTCGTACCAGCATCCAGACTGAAGATGATCAGCTCATTGCTGGGCAGAGTGCCAGGGCCATCATGGCTCAGCTTCCACAGGAGCAAAAAGCTAAAATTGCTGAACAGGTGGCAAGCTTCCAAGAAGAAAAGAGCAAGTTGGATGCTGAGGTATCCAAATGGGATGACAGCGGCAATGACATTATTGTCCTTGCCAAGCAGATGTGCATGATCATGATGGAGATGACTGACTTTACAAGGGGCAAAGGACCCCTCAAGAATGCTTCAGACGTTATTGGCGCAGCAAAGAAAATTGCAGAGGCTGGATCACGGATGGATAAACTGGGGCGAACCATTGCTGACCACTGCCCTGACTCTACCTGCAAACAGGACCTCTTGGCCTATCTGCAACGCATTGCCTTATACTGTCACCAGTTAAATATTTGTAGCAAGGTCAAGGCTGAAGTCCAGAATCTTGGTGGCGAGTTAGTGGTCTCCGGAGCGGACAGTGCCATGTCCCTCATACAAGCTGCCAAGAATCTGATGAATGCTGTGGTGCAAACCGTGAAGGCTTCTTACGTGGCCTCCACCAAATATCAAAGATCCCAGGGCATGGCTTCCCTGAACCTTCCTGCAGTGTCTTGGAAAATGAAAGCCCCTGAGAAGAAGCCCCTTGTCAAGAGGGAGAAGCCGGATGAGACCCAAACCAAGATCAAGAGGGCATCTCAGAAAAAGCATGTCAACCCAGTGCAGGCTCTTAGTGAGTTTAAAGCTATGGAGAGCATCTAATAGACCTTTTTATGGATACTGTCTCTTCATTCCCACTGCCTGTATCATTATGCTGTAATTCTATCCTCTGCCCCATTTCTAGTCCCTTCTCACTTTCCACATTCACGGTTCTTACTAATGGTAATATTTAAAGGGACAGTCCATCTAGAATGCATAATTTCCTCCTGCCCACTTCCACCTTTTACAGATCCCCTTGTCTTCAATAATGGTGGGGTTATTAGGGGTACCTCTCTTGAAAACCTCTCTGGGGCAATAGCCTCCCCCACCCCGAGTAAATGCAAGTGATGGTAAGAATTTTTGGATTCAAGGTTATTGCTTTTACATTATATTGACTGTTAACTCTATATTGACTTTTTCCAAAATGAAGCTACAATCTAAAGTATATAATAACCGTTCCATTATAACGTATTCTCTTTACTGGTTGCTTCTGCACAATACTGGTGGCCATATTGTTTACTGGACTAGTAGTATTCTGTGTGATTTCACCTGGCAGATTAATGGCTTCTGTGTAGAGGCTGGGAGGGGCCCCTTTTAATGATGTTACAGTATATACCGCCTATTGGCATATTTATCATTTTTTTTGGCACATGTTTTTAATTTATTAACCCTGTGTAGATTTTTCTAAAATTAATGTTTTAAAGTAGCGGTCTGAAATCTACATCTGTGATTGTCATGTAACTATCTCCCCCAGCATACCTTTGCAGCTTTTGGCTGTCTGGGCATGCTGGAGGTTGTAGTTCTACAGCAGCAGGTTTCAGGTTGCTAATTAATAGTCATACTGTACTGAAGATACACTAACAAACTGTGATCAATAGGATGATACGGTCTTTTGTGCAGCAGAAATGATCATGGTTCTCGGTGCTTCATCCTGTGTACTGTACTTGTACACTTGTACTGCCGACGTCTATGGCCGCCTGTGTGCAATGACCGCTGATTGTATAAGGCGAGATCGGAATGCGCTGTACAGACTGGCTTGCAGCCCTCCTGCGCTGAGCATGACCGCTTCATATATTTTTATGCATCGGTCACTGTCTGGTTGGGAGAGCCGCCAGCCAGTCCAGCATTGCGTTCTGATCTTGGTCTGATTTATACTGCTGTCTGACTGCGCCCTAAGTGATAGTACAGAAATTTCCCAATGCAGTTGGTGTATTGGGCTCAGCAATAAAGCCAGGGCTACACGGCGACTTGTGGGCGCATGACGTTAGGATTGCAGTCAGTCATAATTGGTGATGGTTATGCAGTGTGGTTTGTTTTTGTTTTACTTGGAGGCCAACGCTATGATTGACTTACTATTATGGTGCACAAAGTCGCCCTGTAGCCCTGGCCTAATTGGTGTATAGGTTTTTATAGCTTTGAGTTTATTTTGGAAGGGGGCTACAGAAGGCATGGTCATTCTGAGACTTAATTTTACAATGAAGAAGCAGATCCCCCTCACGCTGCAATACAAGGATCTACACTTAGTTACTGCAATAAGGGTTCACATAGTTAACGAAAGCTGTATATAAACTTTAGGTCTGGCCAGGCATCTCTGGCGTTTACCGCACAACTCTTGGCTTTCTCTATAGCAATCCATATAATCTATGCATTATCTATATAAATGTCATGTGGACTATACAGACCCCGTACTGTGACGGTTGTCAGACGTGACCATGTATATTATAGTATACCATTCTTCAGGTTAGCAGTACAATGCAGCAGTGGCTTCCTGCAGATCTCCAATAGCCTTATTGTTCTGCAGGAAGCTCACAATGCATGAGTCTTGGCTGTTACTAAGGGCTATTGCACAAGAAAATACATTTATTTTTAATATTCTTTCTTCACCAAAGCAGTTTTTGCAGTAGTTTATCATGCGTGTTGTCCTAGAGAATACTCCTCACTTTAGAGGCAGCCATTTTGCATGCACACGATTGAGGCTGGGTTCACTTTCCATGATCTCGGAGGGCGGCTCCAGCCTCTTACTTAATTGTTGCTTTTCCTTAGCAGCGTGGGTAACAAAATGGCTGACTCCTTTTATAGGCCTTCACTTTCCTGTTTCCTCACCATACCACTACGTTTTGGGGGGTTGTCCTCAGCCATTGTAGGAGGCTAGGGTCACCCCTTACCTGTATCATGTATTGTTTGCGTTATTTGGGGGTGTTGTGTTTTACAAGTAGTTATGTATTAAAGGGGCTGTATACTTTCTGGCTTTCGTCTCTGATTACACCTGAGGTAACCAGCTGTGGCCTCCTTCAGATGCTTCCAACATTGGCACCCTCATAGGGAATGCTGCTTCATCAGGGCTCTATATTCCTGACAGAAATTGCTGTATAGAACATCTAATGGAGACCAAGGCTGCTTATTTGGGCTATGAGGACAGAAGCAGACCTTAGTATTCAATCCCTTTAATTTTCTTGAAGTGTCACACTGATGTGCTTTTTTTTTTTTTATTAAGTCACTAAGCCACAAGCTGTCAAAATGGTTTGTGAAGTAAAATGGTGGACGGTGGTGATTATTAGCATGTGCCGAACGTTGGGCCTTGAATATAAAAACTAGGGTATGAGTAGTCACCCAGAGTGACCAATCACAATACTTGTCATTGCTAGTTAAACAATATAAGCAGTGATCTAATTGGTTTACTTTTTAGTTTCTATGCACAAGGCAGATATTCTATTGGAGTACAAGCCCCCCAAACCTACATATTCTGTACACGCACACGTGTAGAAGGGGCCGCGCTGGAGCCAGATCAGCTGCTGCACCTCCGTCGCCCACTTCTTCCACGTCTGCCTAGTCCTGTTGTGTTTTACATTTCACCACATGGAGTCCTATGTTGTGTGTTTGCTTTACAGTTGCCATTTGTTACTTTTATAACTTAAATGCTTTGTAGGGTTTTTAAAGTTGCTTGTTTTACTGTAATATTCTGATTTTATGTATGTAACAATAAATTTTGATTTTACTAGGAAAAGTAATTTTGGTCTTTATTTGGAAGCAAAGATTGTCATACTGATATTTGTGACAGACATCTCAATCGGGGATGGTTCACTGAAATTATGGGGGGTCCCAGTAGTACATCCTGAATATGAACACATGCTGGTTTTCTATTGGCCAATGACTTGGAACCAGCGTTTTTGGACTGAGCGATGCTGGACACATCTGGCCGCGAGCAAAATGCCCTTTCTTTGGCCAATGAATAAACTTTCTTAAAAAAAAATGGTTCTTGGTATATTGTCTTGTGTAAGCTGGGGATGTGCTGCCAATAACATCCTATTCTATATGCACAGAACAATTGCATTAATGATAGTTTCGTGGATAAAGAATTGTGGTCAGCTGGCCATTAAATGACCACTGACTAGCATGCACGTAGCTGGTCAGCAGTTGTCTAACAGCTACTATTGACACATAAACCCAGCATTAGGCCATGTGCACACGTTGCGGTTTTTGCTGCTGATCCGCAGCGTTTTTGACGCTGCGGATCCGCAGCAGTTTTCCATGCGGTGTATAGTACAATGTTAACCTATGGAAAACAAAAACCGCTGTGCACATGCTGCGGAAAAAAACGCGCGGAAACGCGGTTTATTTTCCGCAGCATGTCAATTCTTTGTGCGGAATCCGCAGCGGTTTGGCACCTGTTCCATATTAAAAAAACGCAGGTGTCTAAAACCGCAGTAGAAACCGAACCAAAAAACGCGATAAATCCGCAGTACTTTTTGCACTGCGGATTTAATCAAATCCGCTGCGGAAAAAATCTGCAATGGAATCCGCAGCGTGTGCACATGGCCTTAGACACTGATAAAATGCTTGTCTGAATACGGCCATACAAATGATGCTGATTGCCTTAAGTCATCCTTTAATCTCATGACAGGTGATCATGAGTTGTCTGGTGGGGTCTTTCTCCCCATTGATGGTACATGTTCACTTGACCCAAGTGTTTATATGTATTGAGGTACATTGCGCTAAATGTTAAAGGAGTTTTTCCAAGAACAAAGATGATTTTATTCAATAGAGTATACAGTCAGTACAGCACAGGATCATATCTGATTTTTTTTCTGTGAGGTAAAATATTTGCTGCTCATTTTAAACAGATTTTACCTCATAGAAAAGCACAGCTGTGATCCCTGCTGTAATGCCTATACACTTTTGCTTCGTCCCCTGCCCAAGAGCTGTGGTATGATCAGACCATGTCACTGTATGGTCAGACACATTTGCACCAGCAAAAACATTAACCTGCAGATCTGGGGCTTACCTGCAGGTTAATATTACTAAAAAAAAAATATCCGATGGTTGGGCAAAAATATATAGTATCTCCTGTCCAATTGCTAACTCATCCTATCAAAAAACTGCCAAACTCTATTTAAAATAATTAACAAATCTTTATTACACACAGTAACAATTTACATAAAAATATAAGGGTTCTAAGGTAGCACATGATGGGACATTTAGGTAGAGAAGTGGTATCAATTCATGTAACAAGAATTTTTATTGCATCATATACATATTTAAATTTTTTACTTATAAAAAAAACTGTCTCAACTCATATGTTTGGAACTTCAGGAAATATCCCCAAACGAGAATACTAACAACTTCTCCAGTGAAAAATATTTCGTACAAAATTGAAAGCCTGATTATGCCCAAAAAGGAATGTTAGTGGGGAAGGGAGAAAGTTAAGTGTATATACCACAATTAAAGGGATCCATAGGAGTATGTTAATTAGGGCTCATGCTCACTTGTGAGCAAAACGGACGAGTGCAATTCGATAAAAAAAAATCGGATTCCACTTGGACCAATGTTAGTCAATAGGTGACATCTCATTTCCGATTTTTTATTTTATTTTATTTTTTTTTCTCAGCCGAAATCGGACTGACAAAATTACAGCATGCTGAGTCCCAGACAAGACTCGCCAATGCAAGTCAGTGGGTGTGAGAAAAAAAAAAATCGCACAGCACTTGCACCATGTGAGTTTTGTCCGATTTTTTTTTGCGCATTGGTGTTCTTTGAAAAGCCGGTAATTCAGTGCGGCGTACAGTAAAATCACACTGACAGGTTAGAAGAGAATAGATATATACACATAGAATAGGTGTACAGTGTGTGTATATGTGTGCGTGTATATGTATGTATGTGTATATATATATATATATATATATATATATATATATATATATTTTTTATTTTTTTTTATTTCATACAGCGCTAGATAGCAGAAAAGCCGGTAATTCAATTGCCGGCTTTTGCTATCTCCTTCACAAACCCGACAGGATATGAGACATGGTTTACATACAGTAAACCATTTCATATCCCTTATTTTTTTTACATGTTCCTCACTAATAATGTTACAAGTGTCTGTGTGTAAAATTTGGGAGCTGTAGCAATAAAGGGTTAATTCACGGAAAAAACTGGTGTGGGCTTCCGCGCAATTTTCTCAGCCAGAGTGGGAAAGCCAGTGACTGAGGGCAGATATTAATAGCCTACAGAGGGACCATGGTTATTGCCCCCCCCCCCCCCCCGGCTAGAAACGTCTGCCCCCCCCCCCCCCTAGAAACGTCTGCCCCCAGCCACCCCAGAAAAGGCGCATCTTACAGATGCGCCTTTTCCGGCGCTTAGCCTCTCTCTTCCCACTCCCCTGTAGCGGTGGGATATGGGTTAATAAAGGGTTAATGTCACCTTGCTAATGTAAGGTGACATTAAGCCTGGTTAATAATGGAGAGAAGTCAATAAGACTCATCCATTATTAATCCAATAGTAATAAAGGGTTAATAATACACAATAGGAAAAAAACACTTTAATGAAATAAATTCACAGGGTGTTGTAAAATGTTTATTATACGCTCAATCCAAATGACGATCCATGTCTTCTGTAAAATAGGTAAAAAAAAAAAAAATATCCCATACCTCTCCGCTGCTACAGTCATGTCCCACGATGTAAATCCATCAGAAGGGGTTAAATAATTTTACAACCAGGAGCTCTGCTAATGCAGCTGTGCTCCTGCCTGTAAAAACTGGGGAATTAATGGAAAACGGGAACGTAGCTACCTAGACTTGCGGTGCTGCGCCCCCTGCTGCCATCTGTAAGATGCACCTTTTCTGGGGTGGCTGGGGCAGATGTCTCTAGCCGGGGGGGAGGGCCAATAACCATGGTCCCTCTCTAGGCTGTTAATATCGGCCCTCAGTCACTGGCTTTCCCACTCTGACAGAGAAAATTGCGCGGGAGCCCACGCCAGTTTTTTCAATGAATTAACCTTTTATTTTAACAGCTAGAGCCACTAAATTTTGCACACATACACTTGGAACATTATTAGTGAGGAATATGTAAAAAAAAATTAGGGATATGAAATGGTTTACTGTATGTAAACCCATGTCTCATCCTGTCGGGTTTGGGAAGGACATAGCAAAAGCCGGCAATTGAATTACCGGCTTTTCTGCTATCTAGCGCTGTATTAAATATAAATATATATATATATGTATATATATCTCACTGAAAAAAAAAATATATATATATGTGTTTTGAACTATATTTCGTTGTAAAACGATGTGTAAATGTCAGAACTGCCGTATGTAAAAGCTCATACTCAGAAATGCATTTAGTATTTATATATACCGTATATACTCGAGATTTTCAGCCCATTTTTTGGGCTGAAAGTCCCCCTCTCGGCTTATACTCGAGTCATACCCAGGGGTCGGCAGGGGAGGGGGAGCGGGGACTGTCTAATAACTCACCTGCTCCTGGCGCGGTCCCTGCAGATCCCTGGTTCCCAGGCGTCGCAGCTACTTCCTGTACTGAGCAGTCACATGGTACCGCTCATTACAGTAATGGATATGCGGCTTCACCTCCCATAGGGTTGGAGCCGCATATTCATTACTATAATGAGCGGTAACGGTGACCGCTCAATACAGGAAGAAGCTGCAGCGCTGGGGAACCAGGGACCGCGCCAGGAGCAGGTGAGTATAACGGGGAGGGGAGTGCTGCGTGATAGTCACCTTTCCTCGTTCCGGTGCCGCTCCGTCTTCAGCGTCTTCTGCAGTGACGCTCAGGTCAGAGGGTGCGGTGACGTGGTTAGTGCCCGCCCTCTGCCTGAACGTCAGTGCAGAAGATGCTGAAGACTAAGCGGCATCGGAACATGGAGCAGGTGAATTTAGCAAGTGCCGGGGGCCTGAGCGACGAGAGGTATGTTTTTTTTTTTTTTTTGTTTGTGTTTTTTTTTTGTTTGTTTTATCGCAGCAACAGCAAATGGGGCAAGTGTCTGTATGGAGCATCTTATGGGGCCATTATCAACGTTTGTGCAGCACTGTATGGGGCAAATATCTTTATGGAGCATCTTATGGGGCCATAATCAACGTCTGTGCAGCACTATATGGGGCAAATGTGTGTATGGAGCATCTTATGGGGCCATTATTAACCTTTATGCAGGATTATATGGGGCAGATTTTCATATGTAGCATCTTATGGGGCCCATCATAAACTTTATGGGGCTCTTGATTCAATATCAATATTCAAAAACACAACCTACTGATGTCTAAATTAATTTTACTTTTATTGGTATCTATTTTTACTTTTGACATTTACCGGTAGCTGCTGCATTTTCCACCCTAGGCTTATACTCGAGTCATTAAGTTTTCCCAGTTTTTTGTGGCAAAATTAGGGGGTCGGCTTATACTCATGTATATACGATATTTTATTAAACCACCACATAGCGGCAACTAAAGGGATGGTATCAGGACTAATATTTAGAGCAATTTCCACCTATATCCCGACTGAAGTTCCCTATGTTCCCTAGGCACTGTTTAGTACGTGTATAAATATATAATCAAATGGCATAAAATTGCATCACAAAGCATTTATTTTAAAGTGCAAACAGTGCATATAAAGATGCTCAAATAGTACAGGGCAACCCTCCCCACAAGACACCCATAAGCTTTAAACAGACATACCACTGATTCAGTACTGATGGACCACGCACAGAAATGTGTCTGATGCAATAAAAATTCTTTAGTACATGAATTGATACCACTTCTCTACCCAAATGTACCATGTGTTGTCCCATCATGTGCTACCTTAGAACCCTTATATTTTTATGTAAATTAGTTAGTGTGTAATAAAGACTTGTTAATATTATTACTAACCTTCTCGCATAGCTGAGCACTGCAGGGAGGCACTTTATTCCCCCACAGCAGCATTTGTTTTGTCATGGCGCTTGTTCGGTCACTGCTCTGAGACTACGGAGTGGCGACTGTAAGGCTATGTGCACATGTAGAATGGTCCTCTGCGGATTCTTCCGCAGCAGATTTGATAAATCCGCAGGGCAAAAACATCGCTTTTTTCCTGCGGATTTACCGCGGTTTTTGTGTGGATTCCACTGCGGTTTTCTATTATGGAGCAGGTGTAAAACCGCTGCGGATTCCGCACAAAGAATTGACATGCTGCGGAATATAAACTGCGGCGTTTCCGCGCGTTTTTTTCCGCAGCATGGGCACAGCGTTTTCGGTTTCCCATAGGTTTACATTGTACTGTAAACTCATGGGAAACTGTTGCGGACCCGCAGCTGCAGATCCGCAGCAAAATCCGCATCGTGTACACATAGCCTCCGGCCTCTTTCACACATCAGTTTTTTGCCATCCGTCACAATCTGTCGAATTTTGAAAAAAACTGATGCGACGGCTAATTGGATCCTAAACAAAACGGAATCAGTCACCGGATTCTGTCATTTGACGGATCCGGTGCAATAGGCTTCCATTCTAGCAAATGACGGACGGCGACACATCCATCGCTGTCCGTTTTTTCGACGGACACAAAAAGCGTCACTATGTCCGTTTTCTCCGGCCACCAGACAAACAAATTTCAACGGATCCGGCGAACGACAGATAAAACGAGAGGCAATCCGTCGCTAATACAAGTCTATGATCTGTTTTTTGTTTTTTTTTCCAAAATTCGACTTACTGCGACTGATAGCAAAAAACTGATGTGTGAAAGGGGTCTAAGTCCACCGCACTCTGCATTGGGGCCGGCTGTCAGTCAATGCCGGGGTGCTGTTACAGCCACTGCTGTGTATTCTCAGAGCGGTGACTGGACCCACGTCAGTGTCGCCTCCGTAACTGAAACCGAATGCTGCCAGGGAATACTTGCTACGTGCAGGCATCGGGCAGGTTAGTAATGCTATTCACCTGCAGACTATGCGCATATATGCAGGTTAATAGTGTTGTTGCTAGTGACAGGTTCCATTTAGTCACTTTTTTTTCTTTACATGAATGTATCTAGTTTCAGCTAAAAAAACATATTTGCAATTGGGTTCTTTACAAATTTTGCTCTGATTGGCTTTTACAGGATCTTTTGCCCTGCAGATTTAAGTTTCGTAGTCTGTGGTCCTAAATCAGCTTGAGAGAGGCTCAGAAAAAGACCGATAAAGCTACAAACTCTGTTAAGGTACCTTCACACGAAACGACTTTGTAACGATATCGCTAGCGATCCGTGACGTTGCAGCGTCCTCGCTAGCGATATCGTTTAGTTTGACACGCAGCAGCGATCAGGATCCTGCTGTGATGTCGCTGAATAAAGTCCAGAACTTTATTTGGTCGTCCGATCGCCGTGTATCGTTGTGTTTGAAAGCAAAAGCAACGATACCAGCGATATTTTACACTGGTAACCAGGGTAAACATCGGGTTACCTGCGCGTCCCCCAGCGTCTGCTTCCTGACACTTACTGAGCGCCGGTGTTCTGAAATTTGTCGGCATGTCGTAGATAGTAGGGATGGGCGAGGCTACGGAGTCACGTGGCGCAAACTGACCAATCACGGCCAAGCAACAGCTGAAGATGCAGGGTGGAGAGAAGAGGTGCTCTGGGCGGCAACATGCCTGAAAATTTCAGGGACGGGCGTGAGTATGGCACCTGGGGGCCTGGTTAAAACCACAATAGTGAGGGAGGGGGCGTGACAAAGGGAGGGGGGCGTTACTATGCTCAGAAATTTCAGGGCGTCTTCATTTCTGCAAAGGGGGGTAATTAAAGCAGCGGGGAGTGACTACATGCCGAGAAGGGGAGTGTATACATGCCCAGAAATTTCACCAGAGGGCGTGATTAAGGCAGGGGGGAGTATATACATGCCCAGGAAGGAATTGAACACTCAGGACAGATAGCCGAGAGGAGAAAAGCAGTTATGGAGGACGCTACGGCGGTGAGTGCGCTACGACTGAGTGAGATAGGGGCTCATTCAGATGGAGCGATGATCGCAGTCGTAGCGCACTCACCGCCGTAGCGTCCTCCATAACTGCTTTTCTCCTCTCGGCTATCTGTCCTGAGTGTTCAATTCCTTCCTGGGCATGTATATACTCCCCCCTGCCTTAATCACGCCCTCTGGTGAAATTTCTGGGCATGTATACACTCCCCTTCTCGGCATGTAGTCACTCCCCGCTGCTTTAATTACCCCCCTTTGCAGAAATGAAGACGCCCTGAAATTTCTGAGCATAGTATCGCCCCCCTCCCTTTGTCACGCCCCCTCCCTCACTATTGTGGTTTTAACCAGGCCCCCAGGTGCCATACTCACGCCCGTCCCTGAAATTTTCAGGCATGTTGCCGCCCAGAGCTCCTCTTCTCTCCACCCTGCATCTTCAGCTGTTGCTTGGCCGTGATTGGTCAGTTTGCGCCACGTGACTCCGTAGCCTCGCCCATCCCTACTATCTACGACATGCCGACAAATTTCAGAACACCGGCCCTAAAGTGAAAGTGAAAGCACAGCGGTGACGTCACCGCTCTGCAGTTAGGGCCGGAGCTCAGTCAGTGTCAGGAAGCAGACGCCGGGGGACGCGCAGGTGAGCATGTACTGTTTGTTTTTTTTACTTTTATGCTGGTAACCAGGGTAAACATCGGGTTACTAAGCGCGGCCCTGCGCTTAGCAACCCGATGTTTACCCTGGTTACCCGGGGACCTCGGCATCGTTGGTCGCTGGAGAGCGGTCTGTGTGACAGCTCCCCAGCGATCAAACAGCGACGCTGCAGCGATCGGCATCGTTGTCGCTATCGCTGCAGCGTCGCTTCGTGTGAAGGTACCTTTACTGTCAGATTGAGCTCACTGACTCAGGTAAAGATGTCGGCCATTTTGTTATATTAGTGCAGCTTTCCTCACACACTGAGCAGCACTTCTGTCCATACAATGGCCGCTGGTGGAGGAACATGTGACCAGACCTGTCCCTCAGACTCCTCTAATTGTTAAACACCTCACATGGGAAAGCTGCCTTTCCATTGTAATATGCTAATAGACAGGCCTGGTGACATGCCCCTCCACCAGAATCCATTGTATGGACAGAAGTCTGTGAGGAAAGCTGCAGAGCAAATGGCCGACCTCTCTACCCTAGAATTTGTGTCAGTGAGCTTGTTCTGACCGTGTAAAAGGAAATTCTGTAACATATATAGATCTTTTCTGAGCTAATTTATGCCCACCGACTACTTTAAATTTGAATGTTCTGCGGAACAAAAAGCCAGGTAAAGCGAAATTTGTAATGAAACCCAATCGCAAAAATGATTTTTAGCCCAAAATACTTCCACTGAAAAATATATACCAAAATATTGCTCCAAAAGGTGACCAACCCCTTTTTAAAGAAGTTGTGTAGCAAACATCGCTCATCTTATTGGTCTAGTACTGCAAGTGTAAAAATATAGTGTATTAAAACAACCTAAGGCCGGTTTCACACCTCTGACATTGGTGGTCCAAGTATGTGACCACACTACAGCATATGTATTCCAACTACAGACCCGAGCCCATGGTTTGAACCCATCCATCTTGTATCATTACGGGGTGAATAGTGGTCTAAGTTTAGTGCAGTTAAACCAGAAGGCGTTTGGATCTTTTTAGCTTGATACAGACACTAAAATGTTAGTCATCTGAAAACCTCAATTCTCAACTCTGGTAAAATCTGTCTGCAGTGAATATGTACTGTACCATTAATATGAGATGACGGTGCACAAAGTTGCAGTAGAATGATTTTCTTTCTACCTCCTCTATAGAAATGGAAAAGCTCCAACTGTTATCCACGGTATTTCAGGAATTTCAAAAATGTGTCTTTGTGGAATACAGATTTTACCCATGAGTTGAAAGTGAAAAATCAGTCCTGGAGGAATACGAAGCAGATTTCTCTGATAATATATTACAAAGTTGCTTTCAGATGTAGTATTGATTACTGAAATAAAAACTAAAATAACCAAGTGTTTAAGTAAAGGGCCTCCTTTCCTACCTCTGACATAGCACTGATCCCGTATTGCAACATTGACCCATTCACTTGGTTTGGTATGTTTACATGTGACACTAACACATTTTTATATTCATTTAATGAAAAATAGGTGCAAAAAAAACCCCCAGAGCAGAAACCCATGTGAGCATGAAATTTCTGGAGTTGGATTTGCACTGTGAAAGAGACGACGTGAATGGGCTTTTTCACTTAGCGATGCAGCTCCTTTATTCTGTGGATCCTCTCTAATCCGCATGGCCTCACTCCACACATCCTCAGATGGCTGCCTACAGAGCATATACTGTACCATCCATGGCTGCATGTGTAGTAGGGCACCACAGGGTTGGTAAAATTATATTGCAAAGCTCAATGTATTCTCACTCTGTGTCCTTGGTCTGTGTAACCACCAAATGTGTATGTACCCTTACATTATTTGACACAGCACATGATGATTGACAATTCGGGTCAACGGCATGATGAGCTGCTGGTCCGAGTTGTGATGTCTCCAATGCTGGAAGCACAGACAGCTTTGCCTCCTGAGCATCAGAGAATCGCAGGGCAGTGCAGCTTGTCAGAGCTGGCCAGCTTTAGAGCAGTGCTTGCTAGCTCTATAGCAAAGAGCTTGTAAGGACTGTACTCCTTGCTTATGAGAGAGGTCAGAGGTGGCAGTAATCTAGGCAACTGGTGGCAAACAAAAACCAACCTGTTGCTTGATTTTACATTAACTATATCCCTGTCTATATCCCTTATGAGCTCATCACTTTGTGCTACATGATAGAAATGTATGTCATGCTAGTTGCACGGTATAGTTTCTGCACCAATCAGCCGCACGAGCCTGACTGATCTACACAGCCAGACTCCTGCTGTGACTGCTAGGTTTAGTGAGAATACCCATCCTAGTAATTTAACCACTCCTATTCCGCTGTCAATAGTGTCTGCAGCACATTCGTGGTTTGTCAGAGGTATCAGCACCCTTGGGAGTAACAAATATATATTTTTTAATTATTTAAAAAAAGGAAAAACATTTATCACCCTATTTCCTTTGTTTATATACATTGTTTTTGTAATCTGAAAAACATCCTTTAACCCCTTCATGACCCAGCCTATTTTGGCCTTAATGACCTTGCCGTTTTTTGCAATTCTGACCAGTGTCCCTTTTATGAGGTAATAACTCAGGAACGCTTCAACGGATCCTAGCGATTCTGAGATTGTTTTTTCGTGACATATTGGGCTTCATGTTAGTGGTAAATTTAGGTCGATAATTTCTGAGTTTATTTGTGAAAAAAATGGAAATTTGGCAAAAATTTTGAAAATTTCGCAATTTTCACATTTTGAATTTTTATTCTGTTAAACCAGAGAGTTATGTGACACAAAATAGTTAATAAATAACGTTTCCCACATGTCTACTTTACATCAGCACAATTTTGTAAACACATTTTTATTTGGCTAGGAAGTTATAAGGAATAAATAATACACATATATACACAAATAAATATGTGACGTGCATTAAAGAATAAACTGAACCTACAACATAATGCACAACTCAGAAAATCATAATCAACATAATTTTATTAATATTAAAAGAGAAAATGCATGACATATATAAAAGGGAAAACAAAAACCAGGAGGAAAGAAAGTGCGGGATATCACGGAGGACTAATGTTACTATACAATCTGACTCCTAAAGTAGGAGTCAGATTGTATAGTAACATTAGTCCTCCGTGATATCCCGCACTTTCTTTCCTCCTGGTTTTTGTTTTCCCTTTTATATATGTCATGCATTTTCTCTTTTAATATTAATAAAATTATGTTGATTATGATTTTCTAGGAAGTTATAAGGGTTAAAATTTGACCAGTGATTTCTCATTTTTACAACAAAATTTACAAAACCATTTTTTTTAGGGACCACCTCACATTTGAAGTCATTTTGAGGGTTCTATATGGCTGAAAATACCCAAAAGTGACACCATTCTAAAAACTGCACCCCTCAAGGTGCTCAAAACCACATTCAAGAAGTTTATTAACCCTTCAGGTGTTTCACAGCAGCAGAAGCAACATGGAAGTAAAAAATGAACATTTAACTTTTTAGTCACAAAAATGATCTTTTAGCAACAATTTTTTTATTTTCCCAAGGGTAAAAGGAGAAACTGGACCACGGACGTTGTTGTCCAATTTGTCCTGAGTACGCTGATACCTCATATGTGTGAGTACACCACTGTTTGGGCGCACGGCAGGGCTCGGAAGGGAAGGAGCGCCATTTGACTTTTTGAATGAAAAATTGGCTCCAATCTTTAGCGGACACCATGTCGCGTTTGGAGAGCCCCCGTGTGCCTAAACATTGGAGCTCCCCCACAAGTGACCCCATTTTGGAAACTAGACCCCCCAAGGAACTTATCTAGAAGCATAGTGAGCACTTTAAACCCCCAGGTGCTTCACAAATTGATCCGTAAAAATGAAAAAGTACTTTTTTTTTCCCCAAAAAATTATTTTAGCCTCAATTTTTTCATTTTCACATGGGCAACAGGATAAAATGGATCCTAAATTTTGTTGGGCAATTTCTCCTGAGTACACCGATACCTCACATGTGGGAGTAAACCACTGTTTGGGCACATGGTAAGGCTCGGAAGGGAAGGAGCGCCATTTGACTTTTTGAATGGAAAATTATCTCCATCGTTAGCGGACACCATGTCGCTTTTGGAATGCCCCTGTGTGCCTAAACATTGGAGCTCCTCCACAAGTGACCCCATTTTGGAAACTAGACCCCCCAAGGAACTTATCTAGAGGCATAGTGAGCACTTTAAACCCCCAGGTGCTTCACAAATTGATCCGCAAAAATGAAAAAGTACTTTTTTTTCACACAAAATTTATTTTAGCCTCAATTCTTTCATTTTCACATGGGCAACAGGATTAAATGGATCCTAAAATTTGTTGGGCAATTTCTCCTGAGTACGCCGATACCTCATATGTGGGGGTAAACCACTGTTTGGGTGCACGGCAAGGCTCGGAAGGGGAGGCGTGCCATTTGACTTTTTGAATGGAAAATTAGCTCCAATCGTTAGCGGACACCATGTCGCGTTTGGAGAGCCCCTGTGTGCCTAAACATTGGAGATCCCCTACAAGTGACCCCATTTTGGAAACTAGACCCCCCCAAGGAACTTATCTAGATGCATAGTGAGCACTTATAACCCCCAGGTGCTTCACAGAAGTTTATAACGCAGAGCCGTGAAAATAAAAAATAATTTTTCTTTCCTCAAAAATGATTTTTAGCCCAGAATTTTTTATTTTCCCAAGGGTAATAGGAGAAATTGGACCACAAATGTTGTTGTCCAGTTTGTCCTGAGTACGATGATACCCCATATGTGGGGGTAAACCACTGTTTGGGCGCACGGCAGGGCTCGGAAGGGAAGGCACGCCATTTGGCTTTTTGAATGGAAAATTAGCTCCAATCATTAGCGGACACCATGTCGCGTTTGGAGAGCCCCTGTGTGCCTAAACATTGGAGCTCCCGCACAAGTGACCCCATTTTGGAAACTAGACCTCCCAAGGAACTAACCTAGATGTGTGGTGAGCACTTTGAACCCCCAAGTGCTTCACAGAAGTTTATAATGCAGAGCCATGAAAATAAAAAATAATTTTTCTTTTCTCAAAAATGATTTTTTAGCCCACAATTTTTTATTTTCCCAAGGGTAACAGGAGAAATTGGACACCAAAAGTTGTTGTCCAGTTTCTCCTGAGTACACTGATACCCCATATGTGGGGGTAAACCACTGTTTTGGCACACGTCGGGGTTCGGAAGGGAAGTAGTGAGGTTTTGAAATGCAGACTTTGATGGAATGCTCTGCGGGCGTCAGGTTGCTTTTGCAGAGCCCCTGATGTGCCTAAACAGTAGGAACTCCCCACAAGTGACTCCATTTTGGAAACTAGACCCCCAAGGGAACTTATCTAGATGTGTGGTGAGCACTTTGAACCCCCAAGTGCTTCACAGCAGTTTATAACGCAGAGCCGTGAAAATAATAAATGTTTCCTTTCCTCAAAAATATTTTTTTAGCCCAGAATTTTTTATTTTTGCAAGAGTAACAGGAGAAATTGGACCCAAAAGTTGTTGTCCAGTTTCTCCTGAGTACGCTGATACCCCATATATGGGGGTAAACCACTGTTTGGGCACATGCCGGGGCTCGGAAGGGAAGTAGTGACGTTTTGGAATGCAGACTTTGATGGAATGGTCTGCGGGCATCATGTTACGTTTGCAGAGCCCCTGATATGCCTAATCAGTAGAAACCCCCCACAAGTGACCCCATTTTGGAAACTAGACCCCCCAAGGAACTTATCTAGATGTGTGGTGAGCACGTTCAACCCCCAAGTGCTTCACAGAAGTTTACAACGCAGAGCCGTGAAAATAAAAAATCATTTTTCTTTCCTCAAAAAAGATGTTTTAGCAAGCAATTTTTTATTTTCACAAGGGTAACAGGAGAAATTGGACCCCAATATTTGTTGCCCAGTTTGTTGTGAGTGTGCTGGTACCCCATATGTGGGGGTAAACCACTGTTTGGGCACACGTCAGGGCTCGGAAGGGAAGTAGTGACATTTGAAATGCAGACTTTGATGGAATGGTCTGCGGGCGTCACATTGCATTTGCAGAGCCCCTGATGTGCCTAAACAGTAGAAACACCCCACAAGTGACCCCATTTTGGAAACTAGACCCCCCCAAGGAACTTATCTAGATGTGTGATGAGCACGTTCAACCCCCAAGTGCTTCACAGAAGTTTACAACGCAGAGCCGTGAAAATAAAAAATCATTTTTCTTTCCTCAAAAAAGATGTTTTAGCAAGCAATTTTTTATTTTCACAAGGGTAACAGGAGAAATTGGGCCCCAATATTTGTTGCCCGGTTTGTTTTGAGTGTGCTGGTACCCCATATGTGGGGGTAAACCACTGTTTGGGCACACGTCAGGGCTCGGAAGGGAAGTAGTGACATTTGAAATGCAGACTTTGATGGAATGGTCTGCGGGCATCACGTTGCATTTGCAGAGCCCCTGATGTGCCTAAACAGTAGAAACACCCCACAAGTGACCCCATTTTGGAAACTAGACCCCCGAAGGAACTTATCTAGATGTGTGGTGAGCACTTTCAACCCCCAAGTGCTTCACAGAAGTTTATAACGCAGAGCCGTGAAAATAAAAAATAATTGTTCTTTCCTCAAAAATTGTGTTTTAGCAAGTAATTTTTTATTTTTGCAAGGGTAACAGGAGAAATTGGACCCCAACAGTTGTTGCCCAGTTTGTCCTGAGTACGCTGGTACCCCAAATGTGGGGGTAAACCACTGTTTGGGCGCACATCGGGGCTTGGAAGGGAGGGAGCACCATTTGACTTTTTGAACGCAAGATTGGCTGGAATCAATGGTGGCGCCATGTTGCGTTTGGAGACCCCTGATGTGCCTAAACAGTGGAAACCCCTCAATTCTAACTTCAACACTAACCCCAACACACCCCTAACCACAACCCTAACCGCAACACACCCGTAACCCTAATTCCAACCCTAATCCTAACCCTAATCCCAACCCTAACCCTAATCCCAACCCTAACCACAACTGTAACCCCAACGCACCCCTAACTCTATCCGTAACCCTAACCACAAGCCTAATCTTAACCCTATTTCCAACCCTAGCCCTAATTCCAACCCTAACCCTAAGGCTATGTGCCCACGTTGCGGATTCGTGTGAGATTTTTCCGCACGATTTTTGAAAAATCTGCAGGTAAAAGGCACTGCGTTTTACCTGCGGATTTACAGCAGATTTCCAGTGTTTTTTTGTGCGGATTTCACCTGCGGATTCCTATTGAGGAACAGGTGTAAAACGCTGCGGAATCCGCACAAAGAATTGACATGCTGCGGAAAATACAACGCAGCATTTCTGCACGGAATTTTCCGCACCATGGGCACAGCGGATTTGGTTTTCCATAGGTGTACATGGTACTGTAAACCTGATGGAAAACTGCTACGAATTCGCAGCGGCCAATCCGCTGCGGATCCGCGGCCAATCCGCTGCAGATCCGCGGCCAATCCGCTGCGGATCCGCAGCCAATCCGCTGCGGATCCGCAGCCAAATCCGCACTGTGTGCACATGCCATAACCCCAACCCTAACCCTAACCCTACCCGTAACCCTAACCCTACCCCTAACCCTAACCCTAGTTCTAACCCTAGTTCTAACCCTAACCCTAGTGGAAAAAGAAAAAAAAATATTTTCTTTATTTTATTATTGTCCCTACCTATGGGGGTGATAAAGGGGGGGGTTTATTTATTATTTTTTTTATTTTGATCGCTGTGATAGAACCTACCACAGCGATCAAAATGTACTTTGTAAAGAATCTGCCGGCCGGCAGATTCGGCGGGCGCACTGAGCATGCGCCCGCCATTTTGGAAGATGGCGGCGC
Source organism: Ranitomeya variabilis (assembly GCF_051348905.1). Classification (NCBI taxonomy): domain Eukaryota; kingdom Metazoa; phylum Chordata; class Amphibia; order Anura; family Dendrobatidae; genus Ranitomeya; species Ranitomeya variabilis. Next base: position 504,265,989 of record NC_135235.1, read on the forward strand.
CCATGGAGGAGGCGGACGGGCACCGGGAGCCTCGGTAAGTATAAGGGGGGGGAGATCGGGGCACGGGGGGGGCGTCGGAGCACGGGGGGTGACATAGGAGCACGGGGGGAGCGGACAGGAGGACGGGGGAGCGGAGCACAGGACGGAGGGGACTACGGGACAGATCGGTGGGGTGGGGGGGCGATCGGTGGGGTGGGGGGGTCACTTCAGTATTTCCAGCCATGGCCGATGATATTGCAGCATCGGTCATGGCTGGATTGTAATATTTCACCAGTTTTTTAGGTGAAATATTACAAATCGCTCTGATTGGCAGTTTCACTTTCAACAGCCAATCAGAGCGATCGTAGCCACGGGGGGGTGAAGCCACCCCCCCCTGGGCTGAAGTACCACTCCCCCTGTCCCTGCAGAACGGGTGAAATCGGAGTTAATCCTTTCACCCGCTCTGCAGCGACGCGATCATTCCATGACGCCACATAGGCGTCATGGGTCGGATTGGCACGGGTTTTCATGACGCCTACGTGGCGTCAAAGGTCGGGAAGGGGATAAAAAAAAAAAAAAAAACTCCACAATCCCCAGATTCCTGATATCAAAATTGATCTACAACAAATAAATGTCCTTTAAAAATGACATACATTTGGTATTGCCACAAGAAGCATTTGAAAATACTACATCATTGTTTATCCTGCCCAGTGAACGTCGTAAGATTTAGCACAAACACTTATGGCATTGTTATCTTTATTTCCGCTTAAAAAAAATATTAAACAAAAAGTAGTAAAATTTGTATTTATAAAATTTATAAAAATGGAACCAGTAAAAGCTATAGCTTCTTATTAAGAAAAATAGCAAGCCCTCATTGAGCTCTGTAAACGAAAAAATGAAAATGTTATGGCCCATATATGCATGCACACAGAATTGCAGTTTTTTATTAACTCCTTAAGGGGATAAAGAAATAAAGTTGGTTGATAAGTAATATCTTTCAGGGGCGGACATACCATTGATACAACCTATGCAGAGAGAGAGAGAGAACCCAGAATGGAAAACGCATGCTTAGTTTAAATAAACAGAATCCGTCAACGGATTCAATCATTTGACGGATCCGGCACCATAGGGTTCCATTAAAGCAAACGATGAATGGCGACGGATAAGTCGCTGTCCGTTTTTTTGACAGACACAAAAAAGTTCCTATGTCCGTTTTCTCTGGCTGCAGGAAAATAATTTTCTACGAATCCTGTGAAAAACGGATGAAACGTGAGGCCATCCATCGCAATACAATTCTATGAGAAAAAACTGATTCGGCGGCAACTTTTGCCAGATCCATTTTTTTCAAAATTTGCCAGGATTGTGCCTGACGGCAAAAAACTGATGTGAAAGGGGCCCACGTCCAACTCAAAAGCAAGTGGAATTGAGTATTATGATGAGCTATTGGACTGCAAATGGCCCATAAACTGTTCTTGCACAGAGGCCTCTTCTGTCTGTGCCCGCTCCTGAGATGTATCCCAAAATGCTTCCCGTGCCAAATACATCTCATCCTGCAATCAAGCAAGGTACGGTGCTGAAGAATACTGTGTAATAAATATTGTGGCTCCTAAAATGCTGCAATGACCTAACAGTATGTATCTATGTGTGAAGAAAGGAGCACAACTTCTAGTCAAGTTTCTCACTGCCCTCAGATGTGCAGTCTTGGGGTGTATGCCAGTGCAGGATAAGCCCTGATATATCTCTGAATGTCCATATAGTCAGACAACTCCATTTCTAGGCAATCACAACCTATTCATATATACAAATTCTTCTACATACATTCTACAGTATATACAGAGTTTCTAGGATCTTTTCCCTGACTATGGAGACAATCATCAGAGATAACGGCATTATGAGCGATATATACCGTAGCAGTTTCTGTTTTTGTTATTCCCTATCAGTTGCACTTGAGTGAGTAATGCAAGCAATGCGTCATATCTGGGAATGCTGTAACATACTAGATATGACAACTGTGTGATTAGGAGAACAGGATACTGAAGGCTGCAGTCAGCAGTAAAGGTACCGTCACACTAGGCGATATCGCCAGCAATCCGTGACGTTGCAGCGACCTGGATGGCGATATCGCTGTATTTGACACGCAGCAGCGATCTGGATCCCGCTGTGAAATTGCTGGTCGCTGCTAGAAGGTCTGCACATTATTTGGTCGCTAGGTCGCCGTGTATCGCCGTGTTTGACAGCAAAAGCGACGATACCAGCGATATTTTACACTGGTAACCAGGGTAAACATCGGGTTACTAAGCGCAGGGCCGCGCTTAGTAACCCGATGTTTACCCTGGTTACCAGCGTAAAAGTTAAAAAAACAAACAGTACATACTCACCTGCGCGTCCCCCAGCCTCTGCTTCCTGACACTAAAGCGCCGGCCCTAAACTGAAAGTGAAAGCAACAGCGGTGACGTCACCGCTCTGCTGTTAGGGCCGGAGCTCAGTCAGCGTCAGGATGCAGAGGCTGGGGGACGCGCAGGTGAGCATGTACTGTTTGTTTTTTTAACTTTTACGCTGGTAACCAGGGTAAACATCGGGTTACTAAGCGCGGCCCTGCGCTTAGCAACCCGATGTTTACCCTGGTTACCCGGGGACCTCGGCATCGCTGGTCGCTGGAGAGCGGTCTGTGTGACAGCTCTCCAGCGACCACACAGCGACGCTGCAGCGATCGGCATTGCTGTCGCTATCGCTGCAGCGTCGCTTAGTGTGACGGCACCTTAAGAGTTTAAGGAGCTTCCGGGAATTTCTCAACCATCCCCCAGGCAGGAGATGGTGTCTTCATTGTGTTTACAGGGTAGGACAATGCGGCCATAAATGGAGGTGGGAGTGAAGGCCCTGAATGCTACCTGATTAGGTAATGCACATCTGCTAGGAGTAGCTACCCTCCTCCACAATGGTGAGTAAGGTTTGTATAACAGAAATGTCACAGCCCACGCTTGGGGATATGTGCCCGCTGTGCCAATGTATAGACATCTGTAAACAATGGGCTACAACTTGATGATGAACACTACGTGTACTCTGGCCATTACCCGAAATACAGGACCTGTAAGGCTTGTGTCACACTTCCGTCTTCTGGCGGGCATCGTAATGCGTTGCTCCGACGGATCGACGTACGTTGTAAAAATTGTGAAAAACGTGTGTAACGCATCCAGTGTTTTGACGGATGCGTCGTTTGTGTTCTTGCCTGAATTTCAATGGAGAAAGAGAGATTTTTTTCTTTCCCCCAGGTTGGAAAATGCTTCCTGGCATGTTCAAATGTAAAAACAGGATCCGTCACTGGATCCCTGCGTTTCACAGTGACCGCAGGATCCTGCGTCCATAGGCTCCCATTCTGTGGAACAACATATGAAGCAGGAGGCGTCGGGAAACGTTTTTCCACTGCAGACAAAAAAACGTTTCTTTGAACGTTTTTTCTTCCAAACGACTGGCCGTCAAATTCCGCAGGATCCAGTGCACGACGGACGAAACGTGTGGCCATACGTCGTGATATGTCGCTAATACAAGTCTATGAGAAAATGCAGGATCCTGCACATTTTTTTGCAGGATCCTGTTTTCTCAAAAAAACGACGTATCTCGATGGGACTACAAAGAGGGAAGTGTGAAAGAATCCTAACCCAGCATAGAAAGACAATAATACAGGTCCTTCTCAAAAAATTAGCATATAGTGTTAAATTTCATTATTTACCATAATGTAATGATTACAATTAAACTTTCATATATTATAGATTCATTATCCACCAACTGAAATTTGTCAGGTCTTTTATTGTTTTAATACTGATGATTTTGGCATACAACTCCTGATAACCCAAAAAACCTGTCTCAATAAATTAGCATATTTCACCCGACCAATCAAATAAAAGTGTTTTTTAATACCAAACAAAAAAACCATCAAATAATAATGTTCAGTTATGCACTCAATACTTGGTCGGGAATCCTTTGGCAGAAATGACTGCTTCAATGCGGCGTGGCATGGAGGCAATCAGCCTGTGACACTGCTGAGATGTTATGGAGGCCCAGGATGCTTCAATAGCGGCCTTAAGCTCATCCAGAGTGTTGGGTCTTGCGTCTCTCAACTTTCTCTTCACAATATCCCACAGATTCTCTATGGGGTTCAGGTCAGGAGAGTTGGCAGGCCAATTGAGCACAGTAATACCATGGTCAGTAAACCATTTACCAGTGGTTTTGGCACTGTGAGCAGGTGCCAGGTCGTGCTGGAAAATGAAATCTTCATCTCCATAAAGCATTTCAGCCGATGGAAGCATGAAGTGCTCCAAAATCTCCTGATAGCTAGCTGCATTGACCCTGCCCTTGATGAAACACAGTGGACCAACACCAGCAGCTGACATGGCACCCCACACCATCACTGACTGTGGGTACTTGACACTGGACTTCAGGCATTTTGGCATTTCCTTCTCCCCAGTCTTCCTCCAGACTCTGGCACCTTGATTTCCGAATGACATGCAAAATTTGCTTTCATCAGAAAAAAGTACTTGGGACCACTTAGCAACAGTCCAGTGCTGCTTCTCTGTAGCCCAGGTCAGGCGCTTCTGCCGCTGTTTATGGTTCAAAAGTGGCTTTACCTGGGGAATGCGGCACCTGTAGCCCATTTCCTGCACACGCCTGTGCACGGTGGCTCTGGATGTTTCCACACCAGACTCAGTCCACTGCTTCCTCAGGTTCCCCAAGGTCTGGAATCGGTCCTTCTCCACAATCTTCCTCAGGGTCCGGTCACCTCTTCTCATTCATTTTTGCCTTCCAACAGACTTACCATTGAGGTGCCTTGATACAGCACTCTGGGAACAGCCTATTTGTTGAGAAATTTCTTTCTGGGTCTCACCCTCTTGCTTGAGGGTGTCAATGATGGCCTTCTTGACATCTGTCAGGTCGCTAGTCTTACCCATGATGGGGGTTTTGAGTAATGAACCAGGCAGGGAGTTTTTAAAAGCCTCAGGTATCTTTTGCATGTGTTTAGAGTTAATTACTTGATTCAGAAGATTAGGGTAATAGGTCGTTTAGAGAACCTTTTCTTGATATGCTAATTTATTGAGACAGGTTTTTTGGGTTATCAGGAGTTGTATGCCAAAATCATCAGTATTAAAACAATAAAAGACCTGACAAATTTCAGTTGGTGGATAATGAATCTATAATATATGAAAGTTTAATTGTAATCATTACATTATGGTAAATAATGAAATTTAACACTATATGCTAATTTTTTGAGAAGGACCTGTATATAACCCCACACCAAATGATGTCTTCATTAATAACAACGAGCCACATACCTTGTACGTTTCTATCTCCCGTCTCAGTGATTCCTCTTCACTCAATTTCTCATCTACAACATGTACAAATTCTTCCTAAAATGACAGTTATGGCAACATTTATTTTTGTATACATAATATATATCTAACCAAATGTACTTATAAACTATATACATATATGATTAGTAAGTACAAAAGATGAGGGCACTCACCCGTCTTCAATAAAACCAATTCCTTTATTTATGAAAAAACATCCAGAGGGTCGTTATGGCCGGGGGAGAGAGGGGGCCTCAGCCCGTGTGAGCAGAGGAGATGGACGTCCATCTCCTCTGCTCACACGGGCTGAGGCCCCCTCTCTCCCCCGGCCATAACGACCCTCTGGATGTTTTTTCATAAATAAAGGAATTGGTTTTATTGAAGACGGGTGAGTGCCCTCATCTTTTGTACTTACTAAACGTTTTTGGATTAAGAGACTGTTTTTCATGAAGGAGCACCTGAAGTCTTGAACGGCACAGCAGGTTGCACGTCTGTGATCCCCATAGAGAGGTCTGAATTCGGCAGGACAGTGCCGCTTGGTTGCGTTTTTCTTGGTATACATATATGATACTGTAGTTCAAGAGCAATTGCTTTTCTTTTCTTTTGCATTGGCTAATAGCATTGGTTATTAGATCTCCTTAAAGGGCTTGTCCACTACTCAGAAAAACCCTTCTCAATACCTATGTTTTCCCCAGGAAATTTATTATAATAATAATAATAATCTTTATATTGCGCTAACATATTCCGCAGCACTTTACAGTTTTGCACACATTATCATCACTGTCCCCGATGGGGCCCACAATCTATTGAGTTCCTTAAAAAACTGTGTAAGTACCTAAAAGAGCTGGTGCTCAGTTTCCATTTTGCAGGCAAAGACTGGTCACACCAAATAATGGTTATATTTACATTTTTCACTTAGCATTTTCTTGATTGGTAAAAATAAACTATTGAAATTTCTACTTTTGAAAGCGTCTTACTTTGCTCAATTATTCCAGGTGTCCCTACAACTTTTACACAGATAGGGAATATACAGTATATATCAGTATGTCTTTGGAATGTGGGAGGAAACCGGAGTACCGGGAGGAAACCCACGCAAACACGGGGAGAACATAAACTCCTTGCAGATGTTGTCCAAGGTGGGATTAAAACCCAGGACTCCAGCGCTGCAGTGCTATTCACTGAGCCACTGTGCTGCCCTATAACATTTAAATTCACCTCTGGTGCCGGCACTGTTCGGTTCGGCATTGGCTCTCCCAAGGTTTGATGTGACATAACACAATCCGTGCAGCCAGTCATCACTAGCACCACTCTCCACTACATTTGACAAATTAGACTGTGGAGACCTGTGTGTCGTAACCAGTGCCTTCCCCCTTTCCACCAATCCCGCAATGAAACACAGACAGTCCTAGGTGGGTTGAACAGGTCAGTCACAGTTAATTACATCAGCAGAGAAAGGCAATTACATTTCGTAATGGGTGGTTCGTCGCCGAGCTCCTGTCCGCGATTGACAGGCAATTTGGCCAACGAGCAGTTACGAACCTTTGCCCTCCGTTTCTTCCGCTGTGACTTAGTATCGTTAACAATGGTTAGTTATATTAACATAATTGTGTTTTTTTGCTTTGTTTTTTTTACACGTTTACTTCCATCCACCAGTTAACTTCCAGGTGTCCGCTGAGGGGGAAAGAGGAAGTTACTGACCCGGACACCTGGATTTAACCCCTGTAGGTGTGGCCGTAGGAGCCTTCCCATGTAAGAACCATTGGCCGGCAGGGGCATCCCAATTAGTGCATCACCAATGGGAGTGGTGCGAGGGGGGAACTGGGCACTGACATTATTTTATTGGCATTTTGTCATATGGGCTCCACAGTCAGAGGCACATTCCTTATGCAGTACCATGCCTGCCAGACATCAAGAGGAAGGGAGAGCTGCACTGCGGCTGCTCTCACTTCCTCCTGCTCTCACTTCCTCCGGCTGTCAAGTACGTGCGTAAGAGAGTGAAGCCTGCACTGATTGGCTGCAGCGATCGCATGACATAATAATGTCACGCAAACCACGGGAGAGCAAGTGCTAACATCGTTGGAACGTCAATGGCACCAAAGGCAAGTATAGATGCTATTATACCTGTGGTGAAACAGTGATTGAGCTGGGATTGTCAGAGTAGTGGTCAACCCCTTTAAATTTAATAGAAATATAAAAGTTAGTATAAATGGAAACATTTACAAGCAGATGTAATCCCATGGGGATCTGGTGTCACATGGTTATCCACTCAATGAAATGGGCACCAGGTAACTCTACAGCTCCTCTGGATGTTCACTCCATAGGAAATCATGGCTGCCCACAGCTTTTTCTTGTGAAAAACAGTTTGCAATTAAGTTTTTTGAGAAATCAATAGATAGTATAGCTAAGAGGAACAGACACCCATCTGCAGACAGCTGTTTCAGTGCAAAGTGGGATACTGGTCGGCTACGTGAGCAGTGTGCAAGAACCCTGAAACAGTTGTTTGCAGGTGGTGGGTCTAAGGGCACAATTCATTATCGTATTTACACTTTTTTATATACTTTTTGCCTGTTTTTCACGTGTCTTTTTTTTTTATCTTGTGCCTTTTTTGAAGTTTATTTTATGTGGGTTTTTTTAGTTCACAATTGTGGACGAGGTTTAGGGTTTCTAAGGCTATGTGCACATGATGCGGAATTGGTGCAGATCCACAGCGTTTTTTTCCGTGCAGAAATGCTGCAGTTCAGCAATGTGATTTACATTACAATGTAAATCAATTGGGGAACAAAAAACCTGTCCTAATGGTGTGGAAAAATCCGCACTGATTCCGCAGCGGAATGAAAATAAGTGCATGTCACTTCTTTTGTACGGAACTGCAGCGGATTTGGACCCTTCCATGATAGAAATCCACAGGGGTAAAATCCGCACAAAATCTGCATCAATTCCGCACAAAATTCGCAGAAAATCTGCACCTGCGGATTCTGCCAGGAGAAGCGGATTTGGTGTAGAAAATTCTGCACCCCATTCCGCATCGTGTGCACATAGCCTAAATGTTTTTAGCTGACTGCGACTTATTAAAAAATTGCCAAACTTTGGGGCAAATGGACTCCAGTACCCCCCTTCCCTGGAGTAATTTTATGTTAATCTGATGTGAGATAGTGTTGTATACACACTCATTGGGCATGAAGGGGACCATTGATCGTCAACAGTTATAATTGGAGCACTATAGCACTGATGGTATACTACCCAATAAAAATAAAATTGCTTTGAATAAAACTTATCATATGTTTGCAAAGGGTGGGAATGTCGCTTTTATATAGCTGCTTCTAGGACGCCTATATTCCAAGCCCTACGGTCTTTGTATTCGGGGTTTTAACTAGTCCATAACCATTACATAGGTGGACCTGGAAGCTCCTGGGCAGCAATACAGAATGAGTAATGTGCTTACCTCTGCACGCTCCTTAGGTCTCTTTCACATTTCCGTCGGTACGGGCCCGTCGCAATGCGTTGGGCTGACGTACCGACGAACGTTGTGAATTCTCTGCACGACGTGGGCAGAGGATGGATGCATCCGCTGCCCATTCTGCAGTCCAGGGAGGAGGGGGCAGAGTTTCAGCCGCGCATACGCAGTCGAAAATGGTGGACCCGTCGCACAAAAAAAAGTTACATTGAACTTTTTTTGAGACGACGGTCCGCCAATTACCGACACATCCAGTGCATGACATATGGAATGTGTCTCCATACGTCCATACGTCGCGATGCGTCGGTAATACAAGTCTGTGTGCAAAAAACGCATCCTGTGGGCAACTTTGCAGGATGCGTTTTTTGCACAGAACGACGCATTGCAACGTCTTCAAAAAGACGGAAGTGTGAAAGAGGCCTCATCCACATGCTATTTTTTAGTGTTATATGGTAGAAGGGTTTGTGGGCACTCAAAATTTGGTGTCTGGGTGTGACAGCTACTTTGGCAGGTCCCTGAGGTTATAAAATCTGACTGATCAAGCTTGTCACTAGATCATATGTATTTCCAAACTATGAACAGCAAATCGCTTTCAACAATATGAACTTAAAAAAAAATATATTCATATAAGTTATAAAACCAAAAGAGACATCTTATGGGGCAAATATACTACGTCCACTCCTTAGTGTGCAGCATTTAATCACAATACCTGTGTCTGGCTAGGGCATTGAGTGCGAAGTGTTATCTTGATCTTCAATGGGGCGCCATCATCAGAGGTTATCTCATAAATGAGACGTGTGTAACCAATGGTAAGTGACATCACTAGCCTGCATATACTCAGTTACATTATATACTAATATTGTAAGTTAAGCGTGGATTAGTCTTTAGTCATAAATAATATTGGGAAAGGATTGCCTGGCTATTCTAAACTTAAACTCTGGATTCCTAAATGTGATTACTGATGTGTGGGCAATTACATATCACATCCCCTGTATAGATCATAAAAAATATATATTTGCAATTTTAAGGCTGGTAAAGTCAGTTAAAAGTTCTGACATTTTCTTAGTACAGCACTAACTAGTGGTCAGAGTCTATAGCAATGTATAGGTCCATCTAATGAGCTGAGTTCTGCTGGTCACATGCTCAGTCATTCTCCCCAAAGACAGTTTAATGCATAGGGGTTCCCCAGGAAAGCTGTCACTTTATAATGGCAGACATATCTCATCTTGCATATATATGCTTGGTACAAATATGGGCAAAGTCACACATAATAGGTACAGCTTAAAAAAATACTACAGGTTAGGACCGTCCGTCCCGAATAGGGTCACCTTGACATGGTGGGATGGCTATTACTTTTTTTTTTTAATCAAAATTTTATTAACTAAATACAATATATTATTTTCATGCCCTATTGAAATTTAATTACTGCAGGGTAGTTGCTTATTTTGTTTTTATCTTAGGTTTTGTCTGTTTCGTGGTCAGTGTGAACATGCACCTACCCGCTGCATGCACACCAATTTATATTCCAGCTCATCTCTTTAGCTTTTTGTTTCAGTTTTTTGTACTTTGTGCAAATAAGGCTGCAACCTCCCTTTTGTTTGAGTTGGACCTTAAGGTACCTTCACACGAAACGACTTTGTAACGATATCGCTAGCGATCCGTGACGTTGCAGCGTCCTCGCTAGCGATATCGTTTAGTTTGACACGCAGCAGCGATCAGGATCCTGCTGTGATGTCGCTGGTCGCTGAATAAAGTCCAGAACTTTATTTGGTCGTCCGATCGCTGTGTATCGTTGTGTTTGAAAGCAAAAGCAACGATACCAGCGATGTTTTACACTGGTAACCAGGGTAAACATCGGGTTACCAAGCGCAGGGCCGCGCTTAGTAACCCGATGTTTACCCTGGTTACCAGCGTAAAAGTAAAAAAAACAAACAGTACATACTCACCTGCGCGTCCCCCAGCGTCTGCTTCCTGACACTTACTGAGCGCCGGCCCTAAAGTGAAAGTGAAAGCACAGCGGTGACGTCACCGCTCTGCTGTTAGGGCCGGAGCTCAGTCAGTGTCAGGAAGCGGACGCTGGGAGACGCGCAGGTGAGTATGTACTGTTTGTTTTTTTTACTTTTACGCTGGTAACCAGGGTAAACATCGGGTTACTAAGCGCGGCCCTGCGCTTAGCAACCCGATGTTTACCCTGGTTACCCGGGGACCTCGGCATCGTTGGTCGCTGGAGAGCGGTCTGTGTGACAGCTCTCCAGCGATCAAACAGCGACGCTGCAGCGATCGGCATCGTTGTCGCTATCGCTGCAGCGTCGCTTCGTGTGAAGGTACCTTAACATTCATATAGTTCCCCAAGGCTGGGTGTCCATTAGCCAGGTCTCAATCCTTCTCAGCCCTTATTCACATGTACGTCACTTAACAAATGGTGAGGTTTTAATCCTGGAGGTTATCCCTGAATAGGGATGTGGTGGGATGGCTTTTACATTTTTTTTTTTAATCAAAATTGCTAACTGTGCACCCAATATTATTTTCATGCACTATTGCTTATTTATTTACTGCAGGGTATTTGCTTATTATGTTTTTATCTTGGTTTGTCTGTTTAGTGGCCAAGTGTGAACATGCACCTACAATTTATATTCCAGTTCATCTCTTTATGTTGTTGTTTACTCGGCATCTTAACAGACTCAGCCAAATGGACACCAAGCGCTATGTGTAACCAACACTTATCTCACGCAGCTTTCTGTAAAATCATACTTGTGTATGAGTCTAAGACAGATTTAATTCATTGCGCGGTGGCTCAGTGGTTGGCACTGCACCTTTGCAGTACTGGGGTCCTGTGTTCAAATCCCAACAAGGACAACATCTGCAATGAGTTTGTATGTTCTCCCCGTATTTGTGTGGGAACTCTCGGGTTTCCTCCCACGCCAAAGACATATTGATAGGGAATCTAGACTGTGAGCCCCAATGGGGACAGCGATGATAATGGCGCTATATAAGTGAGTGAAATAAATAAATAATATGGCTAGTAACAGCTTGCCATCTGTGAATACCATTGGGTGTCCTTGGACATATATCCTTGTTATAGTTATGATGGAAAACATCTGCAAGGAGTTTTTATGTTCTCCCCGTGTTTGCACGGGTTTCCACACTCCAAAGACACACTAATTAGAAATTTAGATCTGTAAAGCGCTTTGGTATAAATACCGCTAGATAAGCGAGTACAATAAACATTTTCGGTTTGAACTTCTGTGATTCATATACATTTTGGCTTGAAGAAATTCAAGCAAATGCTGCATTACCCCTATACTGATGTATGGAACACACATTTTGCCTACCACATATGAGCATAGGCCATGTTCACACAATGCAATATTTACTTAGAAAATGAAACTACTTAGCCTGCTTTGTTGGCTGAGCACTCCTCCCATCAGCCTAAGGCCTGTTCAGTATTAAGGTACCGTCACACATTGAAATTTCCATCGCTACGACGTTACGATTCGTGACGTTCTAGCGATATCGTTACGATATCGCTGTGTCTGACACGCTACTGCGATCAGACACCCTGCTGAGAATCGTACGTCGTAGCAGATCGTTTGGAACTTTCTTTCGTCGCTTGATCACCCGCTGACATCGCTGGATCGTTGTGTGTGACAGCGATCCAGCGATGTCTTCGCTTGTAACCAGGGTAAACATCGGGTAACTAAGCGCAGGGCCGCGCTTAGTAACCCGATGTTTACCCTGGTTACAAGCGTAAACGTAAAAAAACAAACCGTACATACTCACCCGTCGGTGTCCTTCAGGTCCCTTGCCGTCTGCTTCCTGCTCTGACAGTGCCGGCCGGAAAGTGAGAGCAGAGCGCAGCGGTGCTGTGATCTGCTCTCACTGTATGGCTGCACTCAGAACAGGAAGCAGACGGCAAGGGACCTGAAGGACACCGACGGGTGAGTATGTACGGTTTGTTTTTTTACGTTTACGCTTGTAACCAGGGTAAACATCGGGTTACTAAGCGCGGCCCTGCGCTTAGTTACCCGATGTTTACCCTGGTTACCCGGGGACTTCGGCATCGCTCCAGCGCCGTGATTGCACCGTGTGACCGCAGTCTACGACGCTGGAGCGATGATTATACGACGCTGCGACGTCACGAATCGTGCCATCGCAGCGATGAAAATTTCAATGTGTGACGGTACCCTTAGGTGAGATGTTTACCTCAGTATCTGTAAGCCAAAACCAGGAGTGGGTGTCGGGTGATAAATACAGAAGTGGTGACGTGTTTCTATTATACTTTTCCTCTGATTGTTCCACTAGTAGTTTTGGCTTACAAATACTGAGGTAAAATACTGACCAAATACTGAATGTGTGAACGTGGTCTCTGGCTTTTTTTTTTTAATTACCGTATATACTCGAGTATAAGCTGAGATTTTCAGCCCCAAAAAATGGGCTGAAAGTGCCCCTCTCGGCTTATACTCGAGTCATGGTCGGCAGGGGGTCGGCGGGTGAGGGGGAGCGACGCCTGTCAGATACTCACCTACTCCCGGCGCTCCTGACGTGGTCCCCGCATGTCCCACAGTGTTCGGCGTGGCAGCTTCAAGTTCTTTCCCTCTTCAGCGGTCACGTGGTACCGCTCATTAAAGTTATGAATATGGACTCCACGCCCATAGGAGTGGAGCCGCATATTCATTACTGTAATGAGCGGTACCATGTGACCGCTCATTACAGGAAGAAGCTGCCGCGCCGTACACCGTGGGACATGCAGGTACCGCGTCAGGAGCGCCGGGAGGTGAGTATATTTACCTTCCCTCGTTCCACTAAAGCTCCGTCTTCCCGTCCTCTTGCTGTGACTGTTCAGGTCAGAGGGCGCGATGACGTACTAGTGTGCGCGCCGCCCTCTGCCTGAACAGTCAGTGCGGAGAGACAGGACGCTGAGGAGCAGCGTGCAGCGACGAGAGGCGAGTATGTAATTTTTTTTTTTTTAGTGCAGCAGCATTACATGTGGCACAATGATATATGGAGCATCTATGGGGCCATAACTGCATGGAGCATTATATGGAGCATCTATGGGGCCATAACTGCATGGAGCATTATATGGGGCATCTATGGGGCCATAACTGCATGGAGCATTATATGGAGCCATAACTGCATGGAGCATTATATGGGGCATCTATGGGGCCATAATTGCATGGAGCATTATATGTAGCATTATATGGGGCCATAACTGCATGGAGCATTATATGGAGCATCTATGGGGCCATAACTGCATGGAGCATTATATGGGGCATCTATGGGGCCATAACTGCATGGAGCATTATATGGAGCATTATATGGGGCCATAACTGCATGGAGCATTATATGGGGCATCTATGGGGCCATAACTGCATGGAGCATTATATGGAGCATTATATGGGGCCATAACAGCATGGAGCATTATATGGGGCCATAATTGCATGGAGCATTATATGGGGCCATAACTGCATGGAGCATTATATGGGGCATCTATGGGGCCATAACTGCATGGAGCATTATATGGGGCATCTATGGGGCCATAACTGCATGGATCATTATATGGGGCGTATTTTGTATGGAGCATTATATGGGGCTCCTGATTCAATATGGATATTCAAAAACACAACCTACTGATGTATCTATTTTTATTTTTGACATTTACCGGTAGCTGCTGCATTTTCCACCCTAGGCTTATACTCGAGTCAATAAGTTTTCCCAGTTTTTTGTTGCAAAATTAGGGAGGTCGGCTTATACTCGGGTCGGCTTATACTCGAGTATATACGGTAGCATCGGATCTTATTAGCCCTTTAAATTTGTAGGCTTTTGGCCAAGGCGATGCTTATCTGATAGAAATGGTTAGGGTCCCTCCAGAAAAAGATCACCTTTTGTGGCTGGTGGTCAAACACGAATTGACCAATTTCTGCACTAAGTACCGTATATACTCGAGTATAAGCCGAGATTTTCAGCCCAAATTTTTGGGCTGAAAGTGCCCCTCTCGGCTTATACTCGAGTCACGCTCTGTGGCAGGGTCGGCGGGTGAGGGGGAGAGGGCGCTGAGGCATACTTACCTAGTGCCAGCGATCCTGACGCTCCCCCTGCCCGTCACACTGTCTCCGGGTGCCGCAGCTCTTCCCCTGTACAGCGGTCACGTGGGACCGCTCATTAAACTTATGAATATGTACTCCACTCCCATAGGGGTGGAGCCCCATATTCATTTCTCTAATCAGCGGTGCCGGTGACCGCTGATAGAGGAAGAGGCTGCGGCACCCGGAGACCAGCTGTCTGGGGGAAGGAGCGGGACGCCGGGAGCAGGTAAGTATCGCATATTTACCTGTCCTCGTTCCACACGCCGGGCGCCGCTCTGTCTTCCCGGCGTCTCTCCGCTCTGACTGTTCAGGTCAGAGGGCGCGATGACGCATATAGTGTGCGCGCCGCCCTCTGCCTGATCAGTCAGTGCGGAGAGACGCCGGGACGGGACGCTGAGGAGCTGCAAGCAAGAAAGGTGAGTATGTGTTGTTTTTTTTTATTGCAGCAGCACCAGCGTTATATATGGCACAGATTTATGTGGAGCATCTATGGGGCCAAACTGAACGCTGCAGAGCATTCCATATGGGGCAGCTTTATAATGAGCATCTATGGGGCCAAACTGAACGGTGCAGAGCATATAGGGCACAGCTATATAATGAGCATCTATGGGGCCAAACTGAACGGTGCAGAGCATATAGGGCACAGCTATATATGGATCATGTATGGGGCCAAACTGAACGGTGCAGAGCATATAGGGCACAGCTATATAAGGAGCATCTATGGGGCCAAACTGAACGGTGCAGAGCATATAGGGCACAGCTTTATAAGGAGCATCTATGGGGCCAAACTGAACGGTGCAGAGCATATATGGCACAGCTTTATAAGGAGCATCTATGGGGCCATAATGAACGGTGCAGAGCATATAGGGCACAGCTTTATAAGGAGCATCTATGGGGCCATAATGAACGGTGCAGAGCATATATGGCACAGCTTTATAAGGAGCATCTATGGGGCCATAATGAACGGTGCAGAGCATATATGGCACAGCTTTATGTGGAGCATCTATAGGGCCATAATGAACGGTGCAGAGCATATATGGCACAGCTTTATGTGGAGCATCTATGGGGCCATGATGAACGGTGCAGAGCATATATGGCACAGCTTTATATGGAGCATCTATAGGGCCATAATGAACGGTGCAGAGCATTCTATATGGCACAGCTATATATGGATAATATATGGGGCAATAATCAATGGTATGGAGCATTATATATGGCACAGCTTTATATGGAGCATCTATGGGGCAATAATGAATGGTATGGAGCATCTATTTTTATTTTTGAAATTCACCGGTAGCTGCTGCATTTTCCACCCTAGGCTTATACTCGAGTCAATAAGTTTTCCTAGTTTTTGTGGCAAAATTAGGGGGGTCGGCTTATACCCGGGTCGGCTTATACTCGAGTATGTATGGTAATTTTCTAAGTACCGTATATACTCGAGTATAAGCCGACCCCCCTAATTTTGCCACAAAAAACTGGGAAAACTTAATGACTCAAGTATAAGCCTAGGGTGGGAAATGCAGCAGCTACAGGTAAATGTCAAAAGTAAAAATAGATACCAATAAAAGTAAAATGAATTGAGACATCAGTAGGTTAAGTGTTTTTGAATATCCACATTGAATCAGGAGCCCCATATAATGCTCCATAAAGTTTATGATGGCCCCATAAGATGCTCCATATTAAAATATGCCCCATATAATCCTGCATAAAGGATAATAATGGCCCCATAAGATGCTCCATAGACACATTTGCCCAACATAATGCTGCACAAATGTTGATTATGGCCCCATAAAATGCTCCATAAAGATATTTGCCCCATATAGTGCTGCACAAACCTTGATTATGGCTCCATAAGATGCTCCATACAGACACTTGCCCCATATAATGCTCCACAAACGTTAATTATGGCCCCATAAGATGCTCCATAAAGATATTTGCCCTATATAGTGCTGCACAAACACTGATTATGGCCGCATACAGACACTTGCCCCATATAGTACTGCACAAACGTTGATTATGGCCCCATAAAGACACTTGCCCCATATAGTGCTGCACAAATGTTATGGCCCCATAGATGCTCCATACAGACACTTGCCCCACATAGTGCTGCACAAACGTTGATTATGGCTCCATACAGACACTTGCCCCATATAATGCTGCACAAATGTTATGGCCCCATAGATGCTCCATACAGACACTTGCCCCATTATAGTACTGCATAAACGTTATGGCCCCATAAGATGCCCCATACAGACACTTGCCCCATTATAGTGCTGCACAAACGTTATGGCAACATAAGATGCCCTATACAGACACTTGCCCCATATAGTGCTGCACAAACGTTGATTATGGCTCCATACAGACACTTGCCCCATTTGCTGTTGCTGCGATAAAAAAAAAAAAAATACATACTCACCTCTCCGTTGCTCAGGCCCCCGACACTTTCAATATTCACCTGCCTTCGTTCCGGCGCCGCTCCATCTTCAGCGTCTTCTGCACTGACGTTCAGGCAGAGGGCGCACACTAACCACGTCACCGTGCCCTCTGACCTCAGCGTCACTGCAGAAGACTCTGAAGATGGAGCGGCGCCGGAACGGGGAGCAGGTGAATATCACGCAGCGCTGCGCTCCCCTCCCCGTTATACTCACCTACTCCTGCCACTGTGCAGTCCCTGCTTCCCCGGCACTGCTGCTTCTTCCTGTACTGAGCGGTCACCGTTACCGCTCATTACAGTAATGAATATGCGGCTCCACCTCTATGGGAGGAGCCACATATTCATTACTGTAATGAGCGGTACCATGTGACCGCTCAGTACAGGAAGAAGCTGGGGCGCCGGGCAGCCATGGACCTGCAGGGACCGCGCCAGGAGCAGGTGAGTATAATTAGACAGCCCCCGCTCCCCCTCCCCTGCCGACCCCTGGGTATGACTCAAGTATAAGCCGAGAGGGAAACTTACAGCCCCAAAAAATGGGCTGAAAATCTTGGCTTATACTCGAGTATATACGGTATATTCTATATAGCATTATTGCAGTTTACATTCCTCATATTCTCTGTTTGCACACATCTTAGCGCATACAGTGTCTGCTGCACTCTTTGATTTGATCCCATAAGTAGCCAGGTAATGCTAAATGGATTGGAAAGTAATTTTTGTGTGGTCTGATTATTTTTCAGTAATTTTCCCTGCCTTTGTATTGCAATTATAACTCTTTTAAGTTTTTTTTTTTTAACTAATTACACTGGTCTACAAAAAAAAAAAATTCTGGCATGGACTTTAAGAACAGTTTTAGACTAATTTGAGGGTGCTGAATTCAAATCTGATCTTATTTCTCTATCACATCATGTTTTTGCGCTATAGGTATATAGCCGATTTTCATGAATTCCATGATAAATATAAGTAGTGTATGGAAAGTGCCGGTTTATACGGTTCACTAAGGTAAATTTAGTTTTCATTTAGTCTCCCAATAAATGTGAGAAGAATATCTTTGTTTTCTTTGAACATGCATAATTCCCATTTGTAATGATAACACCCTTGTTTTCTGTGCTACTTGGACAGTAGAGCTACAACAGAGCATTGGGTGAAAACAGAATGACCTCAGCGACAGAGTTTGGCATCTGGCGATAAGAATGTCATCCATGATCCTCTAGTGCAGTGATTTTCAACCTTTTTTGAGCCGCGGCACACTTTTTATACTTAAAAAATCCCGGGGCACACCACCAACCAAAATGGCACAAAATGACACTAAAACAGTACATATTCTACATATAGTTAATAATATAGATTCTAAATGTATTTATACTCACTCAGTGTGAAACCTGGGCCTGTTTCGATAAACACAAAAGGGATATCCTGGCAGGAATGGTGGAAAGACACACACGAAGCTCTTCCTCAACAGTTCTCAGTCTCTCCCTGTTTTTAGTTTTTTTTTGTGCACATGCCCTAACCCTAACCCTACCCCTAACCCTAACCCTACCCCTAACCCTAGTTCTAACCCTAACCCTAGTGGAAAAAGAAAAAAAAATATTTTCTTTTTTTTTTATTATTGTCCCTACCTATGGGGGTGATAAGGGGGGGTCATTTACTATTTTTTTTATTTTGATCACTGTGATAGGTTATATCTCAGTGATCAAAATATACCTGGAACGAATCTGCCAGCCGGCAGATTCGGCGGGCGCACTGCGCATGCGCCCGCCATTTTGGAAGATGGCGGCGCCCATGGAGAAGACGGACGGACACCGGGAGGCCCGGTAAGTATGAGGGGGGGGGGAGATCTGAGCATGGGGGGTGGATCGGAGGACGGGGGGGTGGCATCGGAGCACGGGGGGAGCGGGCAGGAGGACGGGGGAGCGGACAGGACGACAGAGGGGAGCGGAGCACCGGACGGAGGACCGGAGAGGAGATCGGTGGTGGTGGGGGGGTATATAAGTGTTTCCAGCCATGGCCGATGATATTGCAGCATCGGCCATGGCTGGATTGTAATATTTCACCAGTTTTTTAGGTGAAATATTACAAATCGCTCTGATTGGCAGTTTCACTTTCAACAGCCAATCAGAGCGATCGTAGCCACAAGGGGGTGAAGCCACCCCCCCTTGGGTGAAGTACCACTCCCCCTGTCCCTGCAGATCGGGTGAAATTGGAGTTAACCCTTTCACCCGATCTGCAGGGACGCAATCATTCCATGACGCCACATAGGCGTCATGGGTCAGATTGGCACCGACTTTCATGACGCCTACGTGGCGTCAAAGGTCGGGAAGGGGTTAATGAGCTGTTGCTGACTTAATGATTATACACAGCATTATTGGCGGGCATTACCTTGGCGGCAGGCAAATGCGAGAGTCTCTCCGCTCTCAGGATGACGCGCCGGCCTCGGTGACGTCATTAAGTCGCACGAGCGTTCAAAGCTCGCGCATGTGTTATTCCGTGACTGCGCATTGCCGGGGAACAAAACAAAGGGGGCACCATAGTTTGGGGAACTTTCTCCGCGGCACACCCGACCATGTGTCGCGGCACACTAGTGTGCCGCGGAACACTGGTTGAAAATCACTGCTCTAGTGGATAGGAAGGACATTGTCTTTCCTCCCTTACGCATAAAACTTGGATTGATGAAGCAGTTTGTCAAAGCTCTCAATCACAGTTGAGAATGCTTTCACTATATATGTTCAACTTTTCCTCGTCTTAGTGAAGAGAAGAAAAAGGCTGGAATATTTGATGGACCTCAAATAAGAACACTTATGAGAGACCCAAATTTTATCACATCAATGAATGAGACAGAAGAAAGAGCTTGGAATGCATTTTTTAATGTGGTGCAGAATTTTCTAGGGAATAAGAAAGCAGACAACTATGAAGAGATTGTGGAAGAGCTACTAATGAGTCTGCGAAATCTTGGATGTAGAATGAGTATCAAGATTCACTATTTACACAGCCATTTGGACTTTTTTCCAGAGAACCTTGGGGATGTGAGCGAGGAACAAGGGGAGCGGTTTCATCAGGACATTAAAACAATGGAAGAACGATATCAAGGCCAGTGGGACTCACATATGATGGCTGACTATTGCTGGAGCTTGATGAGACACAACCCAGAAGTTGTACATCACAGATCAGCCAAGAAAGGAAAGGTCAAATAACTACCATTTGCCATTCATCTGTGTGCCATATATATGTGTTTTTATATTTTGTAGTTTAATTCTGTAAGTATATTTGATTTGCTGTACATAGACTTTGTAATCTTTGTTATTCTTTGATTAAAAATATACAATGTAGTATCGAAAATCGTGTTTTTATCATAAAACATTAGATAGGAGTAATTTTCATCAAAAATTGAAAATATCTCGAAATCCTGATGTGATAGCCAAAAACGGAGTTCATATTTGTAATCAGCAGCCAAAATTGACTTAAAATATGTTTTAAAACCTTTTGCCAGAAAAATTACGTTGACCAGTGTTATAGTGCAGCTCCAGAGGTGTAGCTGTGAGGAATGGTGGGCTGGCAGGTTATTGGCCCTGGTGTGGGGTGCCAGGTGTGTATCAGTAAGAATTCGTTCACACCATCGTACTTTCAGCACGTAATAAAACTAACCGCACTTGGACCAATGTTATTCATTGAGGTCTTTTTTTATGGACCGAATCTGCATGTGAGAAAAATCGCAGCATGCACAAGTTTCTTTTGTAAATCAGATGAGACTCGCCCATTGAAATCTATGGGTGGACAAAAAAAATAATCGGATGCCATACGGAGCCACAATATAGCATTCATTCTTTATGAGAGCATTGTAACTTAGGAAACTGTAAATGGTCCTGTAAATTATTAATAGCTGCTGCAGTTAAAACTGGATTGTACATGGATGACAAGTGAGGAAAAAAAAGTTTTCTGGATGAAACTAATGATTTTTTTTATATGGTCATGTAAACCTGCCCTAAAGCAAGTCATGCACACTAGACTGACAGTGCCAAAATCAGCTTTGTAGAACCAGCCAACTATTGTGTATGGTGGCCTTCTGACTCTCAATGGCATTTGGATCCTTTTTGTTTTTGCTGACTCCAAAGATGGGCTTTCCAGAACATGTGCCCACTTGGTCAGCTGAGTTTTCATGTGTTTGATGGGATTGGGAGAAATAGTTGTCAGATAAGCAAGTGATAAACCCTCCATACACATTCACTATGGACAGATGACATCGGAGGAGATTAGAATGTCGGATTTTGGATTACAGATCCTTTTGTTCTTGGTGAGATAAACCACAGGCAGAACAAAAGGATTGAAGTTTATGGGAAACTGATCAGTTAAATAGCCATCAATTTTTCTTTCAAGCGAGAAGTATCAGCTACGGTATTTGCTTACTGGATCACTTTCAATTGAAACAAAATTTACTATTTAACTGATCAATTTTCCATAGACTTTAATGTTAAAAAACGACAGATCCAATTAAATGTTTGTTTTTTTAGCTGGACAAAAAAGTTTGTCTGCACTATTTTTCTTTGTTAATGGTTGCTGAATCTGTTCTAAGGGTACTGTCACACCGTGCAATTTTCGTCGCTACGACGGCACGATCCGTGACGTCGCAGCGTCGTATGAGTATCGCTCCAGCGTCGTAGACTGCGGTCACACTTTGCAATCACGGCGCTGGAGCGATGCCGAGGTTCGCTGGTAACCAGGGTAAACATCGGGTTACTAAGCGCAGGGCCGCGCCCTGATGTCTGATGTCCGTCAGGTCCCTTGCCGTCCGCTTCCTGCTCTGACTGAGCCGCCGTACAGTGAGAGCAGAGCGCAGCGGTGACGTCACCGCTGTGATCTGCTCTCACTTTCCGGCCGGCGCTCACAGTCAGAGAGGGAAGCGGACGGCAAGGGACCTGATGGACATCAGATGGTGAGCATGTACGGTTTTTTTTTTTTTACTTTTACGCTGGTAACCACGGTAAACATCGGGTTACTAAGCGCGGCCCTGCGCTTAGTTACCCGATGTTTACCCTGGTTACCAGCGAACGCATCGCTGGATCGCTGTCACACACAACGATCCAGCGATGACAGCGGGAGATCCAGCGACGAAAGAAAGTTCCAAACGATCTGCTACGACGTACGATTCTCAGCAGGATCCCTGATCGCTGCTGCGTGTCAGACACTGCGATATCGTAACGATATCGCTAGAACGTCACGAATCGTACCGTCGTAGCGATCAAAACTGCACTGTGTGACAGTACCCTAACTGATGATTACTGGTCATGTGAACGTAGCCTAAGCAAAAACTGATCTGTTTCAAACGGCTAATTAATGGATCTATTTTCCAAAACATCAATGTTAAAAAAACGGATTCAGCGGTTGTTAAAAAACAGACAAAAAGTTTTGTCTGAACAAACGGATTCCTGATGGATCTATTCTACTGATTACTGGACATGTGAACATAGTCTAAAGGTACCTTCACACTAAGCGACGCTGCAGCGATATCGACAACAATGCCGATCGCTGCAGCGTCGCTGTGTGGTCGCTGGAGAGCTGTCACACAGACAGCTCTCCAGCGACCAACGATGCCGAAGTCCCCGGGTAACCAGAGTAAACATCAAGTTGCTAAGCGCAGGGCCGCGCTTAGTAACCCGATGTTTACCCTGGTTACCAGTGTAAATGTAAAAAAACAAACAGTACATACTTACATTCGCGTCCCCCGGCGTCCGCTTCCCTGCACTGTGTAAGCGCCGGCCCTAACAGCAGAGCAGTGACATCACCGCTGTGCTTTGCTTTCCGGCCGGCACTGACACATTCAGTGCAGGAAGCTCTGAGCAGCAGCGCGGACGCCGGGGGACGTGTGACAGACATCAGAGGGTGAGTATGTACTGGTTTTTTTTTTACTTTTACAATGGTACCCAGGGTAAATATCGGGTTACTAAGCGCGGCCCTGCACTTAGTAACCCGATATTTACCCTGGTTACCATTGTAAAACATCGCTGGCATCGTTGCTTTTGCTGTCAAACACAACGATACACGCTGATCTGACAACCAAATAAAGTTCTGAACTTTCAGCAACGACCAGCGATATCACAGCGGGATCCAGATCGCTGCTGCGTGTCAAACACAACGATATCGCTATCCAGGACGCTGCAACGTCACGGATCGCTGTCGTTATCGCTGCAAAGTCGTTTAGTGTGAAGGTACCTTTAGCTGGACTTGCCTGGCCTGGCCAGCACCTACTGTATATCACCTATCTATTGTGTATGCGGCCTGATGGCTATCAGAAGTGTGTGACCATCCTACACTAATCTGTCATGGCCAGGGAATTTATATTCAGTGCTAGGACAACAAATGTAATCTTTCTCCTGGGTGTAGTAAAGCTGAACTACACCTCTAGTTACAGCCTGAAGGGAGACTTTTATCAGACTACAATGAGACACCAGAGGACAGCTGTGTCTCCTCACAGTTTGCTGATGTCTGTGTCAGCTGCTCCACCTATGTGATCTTTAGCCCCATGCCTCAGCTGGTCCCAACCCATAGGCCAAGATAACTCTGATCAGTCTGGGCAAAGACTTGTTGCATGCTACCTGAGAATATCTTGGCCATTTATAGCAAGCTTACATACTGTAGGTAAAAGTCATTTTTTATCCACATATTCGTATGATGGGAGTATGGACTATAACTCCAACAATAGTTACGGTACATTAAAATTTTAGTAAAATGTAATGTTTCAAGTATAAAAGCAAAATAAAATCTAGAGTTTAGAAGTGACCTTAAAAACATACTTCGCGGACTTCCGGGAGGCGGGACACATAGATGGCCGCATCTTAAGCAGCTCCCTGCTAGTGGGACCTAAAGTGCACCTTGCTGTGCCCACAGACGCCGCATTTGTGTCAGATAAGTGACCGGAGACTCACTGCAGGGGCCAGGCATCACCACCTGCCTTTTTCTCCCGGAATCCAAGGCTGCACGAGCCTGAAATTAACCCCCCGGCCGACACACGTGCTCTCTCGCCCGCCATCTTGGAGGCCTGGGAGAGGGAGAGTTTTTCACCCCGCTGTCAGGGGACTCCTACTGAAGACAGGAGCCAGGTAGGAGCGGAGCCCCGCAGCGCAGAAGCCTCCAGTGTGTGCTTCTGCCAGCAAAAGAGACCACACACAGGCAGCAGTAACCAGCGGCACCCGAGAGACTGCATTCCTCGGCCCCCCCTCCCCGCCGACATACCTCCGTGCTTTATCAGCACACCGCTCAGCTCAGTAAGGAGGGAGCTGCTCCTGGGAGACTGCAGCTACTCCAGTGTTTGCGAGATACTTGGGGGAAGATCACTATCTTCCTAGGTTTTCTTTCACAAAATCCTCGCCAGGAGTCTGAACTTTACAAGCCGTTCATACAGGCTGCACTTCCAAAATTGACCACCAGAGGGAGCCAACACTCCACCATTTAAAATAACTGCAAAATAATTCTAAAACAAACAAAAAAAAAAAAAAAAATGTAACCTTCATTACTGCATGACTCCCTAGTTAATATTTCTGCTGCATCCATTTTTACAGACATTCTGATGAAAAAATATCTCATCACACCTGAAACAAATATGGCCAACAAACAACCTCCCAAAAAGACAACGGGAGCAAATAAAGATAAAAATATAAATAAGACCCCTTCGGCACCAACAATACAAGCCGGGAAAGGCTCACCGTCTCCGAATAAGTCTGATGACTCAGCTACCCAGTGGGACTTTGATGATACTCAGGTGGAGGCACTAGCAATAAAGGTCTCTAAGATCCTCATGCCAATGTTTGACTCAAAATTTAACCAACTGCAAACCTCTATTAATTCAGTGCTCACGCAAGTTACCACCCTAACACAAAAAATAGGGGAACTGGAGAATCGTGTGGTGGACTGCGAGACCTCCTCCTCAGATATCCGCTCAATCCTTACACGCCAACAAACCACCATTGACTACTTGAAGGACAAGGTCGACGACTTAGAGAACCGGAGCCGAAGGAGCAACCTGCGGTTTGTGGGCATACCTGAATCGATCAGGGGAGAGGATCTCATCACTTTGTTAACAAAGGACTTGCCTAAGGCCCTGGACTTATCCTTCCCACAGAGTCCTCCTTTGATCGAAAGAGCACACCGATTGGGAGACCAGATCCCTGATGAGAAAAGGAGACCAAGACCAGCGATCGCTAAATTTCTATACTACACGGCTAAAGAGGCCATTCTTAAAGCATATAGACAGCGGCGTTCACTTGTCATCAGAGACTTTCGGGTCCTAATATTTCAGGACTTCTCACCAACAGTAACTGCTAGGAGAAAGTTGTTTACCCCAATCTGCAGTCAACTGGTAGAGAAGAACATCAGGTTCCAGCTGCTATTTCCGGCCAAACTCAAGGTGACAGAGAATGGCCGAACGACCGTATATACAGACCCGGATGCAGCAAAAGCGCACTTCCTTCCTCAAAATGATTCTGACTAGGAGAGTCAATTAGGATGATACTGATCCTCTCATTTGTGTTATGGCAGAACGTTACTTTGCCTGTCAATTATCCATGTTAATGTTTATATGTTTACAGGTTTATGTCTCCCATCCTGGGAAAGTTAATCTGTTGCTTTTTTCCTACCAGCTTCAACCTACCCCCTTCCTCCTGAGGGCACACGGCTTCTTACCCTATCCGGCCTACCTTGAGGGACCTGCTCGCTGGGACAGGACCCGAAAGACCCAGAAGCAAATGTTTCCAATATTCGAGATGCCCAGAGCTGGAGTAGGATGAGTACCGCATCCACACAAATTACACCAGTACATGCACAACCACATACATTTATTTCTTGGAACGTGGCAGGATTGAACTCCCCAGTGAAACGCAGGCGTGTTCTAACCCATTTGAATAGATTTAAGCCCGATGTTGTTTTCCTTCAGGAAACCCACTGGAAGCAGGGAGAAGATAATTCTCTACGAGCTCCTTGGATTCAAAAGTGCTACACGGCCACACATACCACTAAATCAAGGGGCGTGGCCATTTTGCTGGGGACTTCATTATCTTACACGCTGCTAGAGGAACACTCTGACGCAGAGGGAAGATTTCTATATCTCCTGCTCCAGATTGGAGACACTGTTTATACACTGCTCAATATCTACGCTCCAAACAGCCCTAACAGCACTTTTTTCTCTAATCTATATCAGTTTTTATTATCTAAACGTATAGACAACCTTATTTTGGGTGGAGATTTTAATGCTGCTCTTTCCCCACATCTGGACAGGTCTTCCAACTCACCCCATGACAATCAGACTGCTCAAATTATTGTAAAAATGATGCAGCACACTGGTTTGTGCGATCCTTGGCGCGTGCTCCACACCACGGAGAAAGACTATACGTTCTATTCACGGGTGCATGATGTGCATTCAAGAATAGATTATTTTCTACTTACTGATACCTTGTTTG
Organism: Ranitomeya variabilis; assembly: GCF_051348905.1. Classification (NCBI taxonomy): domain Eukaryota; kingdom Metazoa; phylum Chordata; class Amphibia; order Anura; family Dendrobatidae; genus Ranitomeya; species Ranitomeya variabilis. Next base: position 504,292,718 of record NC_135235.1, read on the forward strand.
AAAAGGTGGAAAACACAACAATAGAAACCATTGAGGTGTCGGATCATGCGCCAATTACATTACGGCTCTTTCTGAACCCGCCAAGATATCCCTTGAGGCATTGGAGATTTCCATCATATTTGTTTAATTCAGAGGATTTTAGGGGATTCCTTCAGACACACTGGAACAACTTCCTAGACGATAACATGTCATCCTCCTCAGACGCGTCCTTACTGTGGCGCACCTCTAAGGCAGTGATGAGAGGCCATATTACTTCCTACCTGATACATCAAAAGAGGGAAAAAAGGGCAAAATACCAACTTTTACACACGGACCTATTGACTGCCCACCAGGCCTATCTGATTGATCCCACAGACACACTTAAAAAACAAAATTACCTAGAAGCCAAACGACTCATTGATACTTTCACTATTGCCCAGGCTACAAGAAGTATAGATTTCACAAAGAACCATTATTATAGGTGGGGCGGAAAGACTGGCAGCTTACTGGCACGTTTAACTAAGCCGTTCCACTCTAGACGCACAATTATACAAGTGAGACACCCAGAGAACCATCAAGTGGTCACATCAGAAAGGGATAAACAACAGGCCTTCCTAAAGTACTATACTGAACTATACAGAGAACGGCCATATAGCTCACAGGACACGTGGGATCTTATATCCTCGATTGCACTACCAAAAATAACGGGAGACCAAAGGGAACAGTTGTCAGCTCCAATAACTATTGAGGAGGTGCAGTCGACGATCAAGTCCCTACACAATAACAAGTCACCAGGACCTGATGGTCTAACTGCTGAGTATTACAAGATGCTGCAGCCAGATATCACCCCCATGATGGTGGATTTGCTTAATACCATATACGCACAGGGGGAACAAGTGGAAGGCTTCCATGAAGCCCATACAATTCTTCTACCCAAACCAAATAAAGACCCTCTTGAGGTAGGCTCATATCGCCCGATATCCCTACTAAATGTAGACTACAAAATACTCACTAAAATCCTGGCGGATCGCTTGCAAGAGTTTTTACCAGGTTTACTCATACCCTCACAACTGGGTTTTACAAGAGGCCGCCACTCTGCCCTGGGAGTTAGGACGGCTGTGGCCGCAACAGTTCTTGCTAAACAACAAAACTGTCCTCCCTCACTGCTACTCAGCCTTGATGCTGAGAAGGCATTTGACTCAATATCATGGAGCTTTCTGAACACGGTTTTAAGGCACAGAGGCTTTGGCGATATTTTTCTTAGATTTCTACACATCATACAACATAACGCAACCACTAAACTATCCATAAATAATTTACTATCTCCTCCAATCATTTTGGAAAGGGGAGCAAGACAGGGATGCCCAATCTCACCGATACTTTTTAATCTGGCACTGGACCCACTATTAAGGTACTTGCAGAAGTGGCCAGGTCTTCAGGGATTACAATTTGGGAATACTGAAATTAAAACGATGGCTTTCGCAGATGACCTTTTAATCTTTATGTCAAGACCTCGGGTCAATTTGGGCCCTTTGCTTTCAATAGTAGAGCAAAAGGGAGCAATAATAGGTTTCTCAATAAATGTGACAAAATCTGAAGCTCTGATGCTTACGGGACCTGCAAAACCTACGTGGGCTCAAAGTTACCCTATCCAGTGGAAAACCCAATCTATTACATACTTGGGTGTTCAAATTACTAGATCTCCAGCAGAACTGCAGCGGACTAACCTGCAGGCATTTATCAAATCATTACAGGACGACTTAAATGCGTGGAGCAAATTCACCCTCTCTTTTATAGGTCGGGCAAACCTAATAAAAATGATCTCCTTCCCGCGGCTGCTATACCTGTTTAATGTCTTACCGTTCTATCTAAGACCCGTAGATGAACGCAACATCAATCGACTATTCCGCAATTTCATATGGCAGGGAAGGAGACCTAGAATTGGACTGTACATCCTCCAACAGCCTAAGACTAATGGGGGAATCAATTTCCCAGATGTTAAATTATATAATCTGGCAGCCAATATGCGGATCCTTAAGGACTGGCTGAACGGTACATCCACGTATTCATCCAATAACGTAGAATCATCTCTGATAGATAATAGGTCCCTGGTAAGCTTATTACATTCCCCATATCCCTCATTAACATCAGACCATAAAAATAACCCCTTATTTATGTCAATGTGGAGGACGTGGGTGGTGGTACGTAGGAGGCTACACTTGTCCAGTGGTGTTTCACTTGCACAATCATTTTCCAATAACCCTAGTTTCCATGATGGAAAGGCACACCCCATCTTCTCTAGATGGCAGAGAGAGGGTTTACAATCCATTGGAGACATAGTTGACACACAGACAAGGACCGTCATTTCATTTGCTCAGGCATGCACTTTGTTTGACTATATACGCGCACATCCTTTCCATTACATGCAGCTGCAAAGCTACGCACATAGTGTCATACATGCTTTCAATGACAATGACTGGCAGGACGAATTACTGAGCAAGTTGAATACAGGCACTCAGAATAAGGGTCTGGTCTCGGAGTACTATACATTCCTCCGTCCTTTGATACAGTATGATACCGTAGGGGTGGGAATTACAAAATGGCAGGTGGATGATGTCTCCTTTACACCATCTCTTATCTTGCGGGCATTACAGAAAGCACTCAAATATATACCTTCTGTCTCTTATTGGGAAATGGCGTTACAGATCCTGCACAAGACCTATGTTTCACCAAAACGTAGTTATCTGATGGGGAATCTGGCGAGCTCGGCCTGTTCTAGATGTGGGGAACCTGAAGCGGACCATTATCACTGCTTTTGGGCTTGTCCACAAATTCAACTGTTCTGGCAACGTATATATACCTTCGTGTCGACGCACACCTCATATAACATCACACTTACTCCAGCCTGGGCTCTCTTTGGTCATATTACGGATAGTGATGTCCATATACCATACCATGGTAAAAAATTCCTTTTTATTATCTCAGCTGCAGCTCGTAAGACAGTTCTGCAAAACTGGTTAGCGCCTAAAGTGCCCACACTGCGACTTTTCCTAGAGAAACTTGCTTTTCTGTTTAGAATGGATTGGATAGACGCTTCCCTCCAAAAGGAGAGGAGGACTCAGACATTCTTTGACACATGGGAACCATTTATAGCGATCCTTCCGACTCACACTAAGCAAGGAATTAGAGATTGTTTTAAGATGACTACTTGGTTCTTGGAACAAACAATAGCAGGTCGTCCGCCTCTGTGAGGATGACTCGCGGATTGGGTCATATAAACCCGAGGATGTGGGAGTGGAAGCCGTGTGCTCTCCCCCCTTCCCCCTTCCTTCATTTCCCCAGATGTTTCCCCCTCCCCCCTCCCCCCCCCCTCCATTTTCCTAAGTATTTTCCTCATACTTCTCTGTCTTTCTGCCCATTCTGGCATAACGTCAAAATATGGCAACGATAGATAATAAAGACCAACAACAGACCTTTTAGATTAGCCATTCTACTTATTTGTTATGTCTATGTAAATTATTTTATTTACTTATTCCGTATTGCTCGAAATGTGACGTAACATTGTCTGATTGATACAAGAATGTGCAGATTTTATATTTGTATTGTCAAAAAAGTTTAATAAAAACATTATTGAAAAAAAAAAAAAACATACTTCGCTATGGCTTTCTTAATAATCTGTCAGGGGAGTGTCCCATACACATTAGTCTGTCAGCCAATAGTCTAATATGCATGGAGGCCTCCTGACTCTCCCTCCACAGATGATGTCGGGGGATGGGTGGGAGACAAGGATCTGGCATATCTGAATTCAGCCTGTTATCCTTTTGTTCTCGATAGGCCAAGTTCACACTTGTGTATGGCTGGTCTGCAGCGGATGGTTGCGTACGTCCTCCCATAAGCTCCAACTACGCTCCGCCTACTTCCACATGCGTCCTGCGTACCTATCTTTAACATTGAGTATGCAGGGATATGCGTTGTATGCGGATGTGGCGTTTTGACGTGCCCGCCAACTGCACGGGAACGCAACTTTTTGCGTTCCCGTGCGTTCGGCAGGCATGTCAAAACATCGCATCCGTACGCATCCACATACAACGCATGTCCCTGCGTACCCAATGTTAAAGATAGGTAGGCAGGACGACGCATGCGGAAGTAAGCGGAGCTTAAGGAGGACATACGCAGACATCCGCAGACTTGCCGTACGCAAGTGTGAACTTAGCCTAAGATAAGATGTCTGGCAGAGTGTATGGGAGAGTTGAGGGATAGATGGCGGCCCGCTGAATGATCAACCAAAACATTGTTCAGCTGATGGCTGTCTTTTGCGGGGACATTAGGCTGAAGAGATTTGATAAAGGAATGTAATGTAATTTTTCTTAATCTCTTGAATGACCTTGAATGAAAGCAAATTAAATTACAACAATTCTAATTTGCATCAGGCTTTTGTAAAATGAAACTCCTTAATCTAAGGGCTCATACTCACTTGCGTGAAATACGGATGAGTCTCGCATGGCTCTGGCGCCGGCACTTGGGAGAGGAGCGTACAGCTCCATGTATTGCTATGCGGCCGCATGCTCCGCTCTGGAGTGCCGGCGGCAGAGCCGGGTTTTAACATGCGAGATTCGGCCATATTTCACGCAAGTGAGTAGGAGCCCTAAAAGTGATTCTGTGGGCTCATCCCTCACTCCGATGCATTCAATGCTTTTTCTGCCCTGGTATTAGACTGTCAAATACACAATGTAGAGGTCCATAGAAATACTCTCTTGTGCTGTAAAGCTGAGAATTGGTTTCACCACCCTTCTCCCTTTGTGAATAATTGCTATTGTGTCACTAATTAGCAAACTTTGGTTACCAGCCACTGATACTATATGCAGTAGTGCCTGCAGCCACAGAAGGAGTCATCGCCCTGTGTCGGTCTGGCCAGCAATTTTACTGCACCCTCTTTTTATGTTGCACAATCACTAAGGCTGCCGTCACACTAGCAGTATTTGGTCAGTATTTTACATCAGTATTTGTAAGCCAAAACCAGGAGTGGAACAATCAGAGGAAAAGTATAATAGAAACATATGCACCACTTCTGCATTTATCACCCACTCCTGGTTTTGGCTTACAAATACTGATGTAAAATACTGACCAAATACTGCTAGTGTGACAGCAGCCTAACAGAACAAGACTTTAGCAGCTGGCCCTAGGAACTCCGCCAGGAGAAAATGGAAGCATTGCTTAGAATTGTCTTTGACGTCAGGGTTCATTCACATGTCAGTTTTTCACCTACGAGAACAATCCATGTTTTCTCGGACAGCACTAGTACCTGTGATAGTCTATGAGGCTATTCACACATGTCAGTGTTTTTTTTGTTTTTTTTTGTGGATCAGGGGGTCCATGCTAAATCACGGAGACATGTCTGATATTGATCCAATTGTTGGATCAATCTCAGCAAAGAGAGTCTACAGGTCTGTGATAAAATCAGACAGAACTCTGATAGCTGTCCGTTTTCACTGACTGATAGGAGAAGGGGGAGAAATATTTTTATTTCCTAATGAGTGAAAAAACCTGATGATATGCTGATCACACTCTGTTGAAACTCGGTCCATTTTTCTTGTACGTCCAAAAAACTGAATGTGGCTTTATTCCATGTTCCCATGCAGCGTAGATGCTGCTTCTTTATTTATTTGTAGCGACAATCCGCTGCTGTTAGAAATTCAAGTAACGTGGTCCGTGGATGTGTTTCTAATGAAAACTCATGCCCACTACGTCTGTAAAGATGCCATTGAACTATGCAATTTTTGGTGCAGTTTTTTCCAGTAGACTTCTATGAGGAACCTAAATATATACATGTAATGAATGCAATTTCTTTTTTAAGTGCAGAATTCGAAGACGCATATAAAATTTGTCAAATCTACACCAACAATGTATCAAAAGGGTAAACCCTAGTAAACGCTAATCAGAGCAGACTACTTTTGCGTATTTTGGAACACAGAACTTCAGAAAAAAAGAGTTTTTGTTTGTGAGAACATGAAAAAAACTGTATATATAATAGTAGCAAGGTTTGTCAAGTAACCAAAACAGCAGAGGTTGGCACCCTATATATAGAAATGAGAAATGGTGCCCCGCTCCATAGCGGCTGTCCCTAATCAGCCCTAGAAAACCCTACACTGTACTAATGATAACCAAAAATAAGACAGTTATTCAGTATAAGGTGTTAATAAAATATAAATTAAATTGGCTGAAGGATAGAAAAAGGTTGGTGAAAGTGTATACACTCGCATTGCACTCGCAAGTGTGACCCAGGCCTTAGGCAGATAAAAGGTTAGGGGTGCATTAGTATCTCAATAGGGTTCAGATCTATACATATATATCATAATTGTGTTTTTGGTTTGTTGGTAATTTTTAGTAGATATTAGTGATGCGCGAGTATACTCATTGCTCAGAAAAACACACACGCTCGGGTGATCTCCGAGTATTTGTAAGTGCTCGGAGATTTAGTTTTCGTCGCCACAGCTGAATGATTTACAGCTGATAGACAGCTTGAATACATGTGGGGATTCCCTAGCAACCAGGCAACCCCCACATGTACTCAGGCTGGCTAGCAGCTGTAAATCATGCAGCTGAGTCAACAAAAACTAAATTTCTGAGCACTTACAAATACTCAGAGACCACCCAAGCGTGCTCGGGAAAACCCGAGCAATGAGTATAATCGCTCATCACTAGTAGATATAGAAGTACCGTAATTGTTTTGGATATGTGACTCCATCATCGCCCCAATCCTCCTGTATGGCAGCGAAGTCTGGGGTCCCCATACCTACCCAGACTGGTCAAGGTGGGATTCCAGTCCAACAGAAATATTCCACCTGGAATTCTGCAAGCACCTTCTCCAGGTCCACCGGAGCACCTCCAACAGTGCTTGTCGGGCCGAGCTGGGCAGATTCCCTCTACACCTAACAGTTCTAAAGAGGGTGCTGTCATTCCGGGCTCACCTGCATAGGAGCAATCCAAGCTCCCATCACCATAAAGCACTGATACATGTAGGTGAAACAGTAAAACCAGAACCCTCGGAACAGCCAAGCCAAACTCAACCGGACCAGAACACCAATCATAACAACCTGACAAAAGCCGGAATCAGGAAGATGGCAGAAGAAGGCCAGGAGAGGTATGTCAGTGACTGGAAGAATGATATCAACAACTCACAGAAACTGATCATGTACCGGAGCCTACAGAGAGACTACAGACTGGCCCCATATCTGGAGAAACTCCCGGACCCCGCAGATCGCAAGATCCTGAGCCGATATAGACTCAGTGCCCACAGTCTGGCCATCGAATGTGGCCGACACAGGCAGAACTACAAGCCCAGGGAGGAAAGACTGTGCCAACACTGTGATCAGGAGGCCATAGAGGACGAAACCCACTTCTTGCTACACTGCTCCAAATACTCAGCAGTGAGGGACACTCACTTCAGGAGACTCTCACATCTCTTCCCGGACTTCATCACCATGAAGGAGGAAGAGAAGACATATATCCTGCTGGGAGAAGAAGAGAGAGCAGTGGAGATAGCAGCGCGGTATGTGAGCGAATGTCATAGACTGCGAGAAAGAGAACTATGATGCCATGGACTATAGCCCCCACCCTGGATCTGCCCCCATCCACCTTCCCTATGCCATGGACTATAGCCCCCACGATGGATCTGCCCCCATCCACCTCCCCTATGCCATGGACTATAGCCCCCACGATGGATCTGCCCCCATCCACCTTCCCTATGCCATGGACTATAGCCCCTACCCTGGATCTGCCCCATCCACCTCCCCTACAGCTCCTACCCAACATTCCCACAGTCCCTATCCCTATTGCCTTTATACACTTGCTTTGGCAAAACTGATGTGTATTTGGTCCTGCCAATAAAGCTTCTTTGAATCTTGAATCTTGAATCTTGAATATGTGGGAACATGGCCTTAACCCCTTAGTGACAGAGCCAATTTGGTACTTAATGACCGAGCAAATTTTTACAATTCTGACCACTGTCACTTTATGAGGTTATAACTCTGGAACGCTTCAACGGATCCTGCTGATTCTGAGACTGTTTTTTCGTGACATGTTGTACTTCATGCTAGTGGTAACATTTCTTCGATATTACTTGCGATTATTTATGAAAAAAATGGAAATATGGTGAAAATTTTTAAAATTTTGCAATTTTCAAATTTTGTATTTTTATGCCCTTAAATCAGAGAGATATGTCACACAAAATAGTTAATAAATAACATTTCCGACATGTCTACTTTACATCAGCACAATTTTGGAAACAAATTTTTTTTTTGTTAGGGAGTTATAAGGGTTAAAATTTGACCAGCAATTTCTCATTTTTACAACACCATTTTTTTTTAGGGACCACATCACATTTGAAGTCATTTTGAGGGGTCTATATGATAGAAAATAACCAAGTGTGACACCATTCTAAAAACTGCACCCCTCAAGGTACTTAAAACCACATTAACCCCTTCCCGACATGTGACGGAATAGTACGTCACATGTCGGGACCCCCGCTTTGATGTGCGCTCCGGCGGTGAGCGCACATCAAAGTCGCGACATGTCAGCTGTTTTTTACAGCTGACATGTGCGCGCAATAGCGGCGGGTGAAATCGCGATCACCCGCCGCTATTAACTAGTTAAATGCCGCTGTCAAACTCAGACAGCGGCATTTAACTACCGCATCCGGCCGTGCGGCCGGATATGAGCGCATCGCCGACCCCCGTCACATGATCGGAGGTCGGCGATGCTTGTACATTGTAACCATAGAGGTCCTGGAGACCTCTATGGTTACTGATCGCCGGTGGCTGTGAGCGCCCCCCTGTGGTCGGCGCTCACAGCACACCTGCATTTTAGCTACATAACAGCGATCTGATGATCGCTGTTATGTAGCAGAGCCGATCGGGCTGTGCCTGCTTCTAGCCTCCCATGGAGGCTATAGAAGCATGGTAAAAGTTAAAAAAAAAAGTAAAAAAAAATGTGAAAAAAATAAAAAAAATATAAAAGTTTAAATCACCCCCCTTTCGCCCCAATCAAAATAAATCAATAAAAAAAAAACCCAACCTACACATATTTGGTATCGCCGCGTTCAGAATCGCCCGATCTATCAATAAAAAAAAAGCATTAACCTGATCGCTAAACGGCGTAATGAAAAAAAAAATCGAAACGCCAGATTTACGTTTTTTTGGTCGCCACAACATTGCATTAAAATGCAATAACGGGCGATCAAAAGAACGTATCTGCACCAAAATGCTATCATTAAAAATGCCAGCTCGGCACGCAAAAAATAAGCCCTCACCTGACCCCAGATCACGAAAAATGGAGACGCTACGGGTATCGGAAAATGGCGCAATTTTATTTATTTATTTTTTTGCAAAGTTTGGAATTTTTTTTCACCACTTAGGTAAAAAAGAACCTAGTCATGTTAGGTGTCTATGAACTCGTACTGACCTGGAGAATCATAATGGCAGGTCAGTTTTAGCATTTAGTGAACCTAGCAAAATAGGCAAGCAAAAAACAAGTGTGGGATTGCACTTTTTTTGCAATTTCACTGCACTTGGAATTTTTTTCCCATTTTCTAGTACACGACATGGTAAAACCAATGATGTCGTTCAAAAGTACAACTCGTCCCGCAAAAAATAAGCCCTCACATGGCCAAATTGACAGAAAAATAAAAAAGTTATGGCTCTGGGAAGGAGGGGAGCGAAAAACGAAAACGGAAAAACGGAAAAAGCTCCGGGGGTGAAGGGGTTAAAGAAGTTTATTAACCCTTTACGTGCTTCACAGGAACTCAAACAATGTGGAAGGAAAAAATGAACATTTAACTTTTTTTGCAAACACTTTAATTCAGAACCATATTTTTTTATTTCACAAGTGCAAAAACAGAAATTTAACCATACATTTTGTTGTGCAATTTCTCGTGAATACGCTGATACCCCATATGTGGGGGTAAACCACTGTTTGGGCGCACCGCAGAGCTTGGAAGAGAAGGAGCGCCGTTTGACTTTTTCAATGCAGAATTGGCTGGAATTGAGATCGGATGCCATGTCACGTTTGGAGAGCCCCTGATGTGCCTAAACAGTGGAAACGCTCCACAAGTGACACCATTTTGGAAACTAGACCCCTTAAGGAACTTAACTAGATGTGTGGTGAGCACTTTGAGCCCCCAAGTGCTTCACAGAAGTTTATAATGTAGAGCCGTGAAAATAAAAAATCGCATTTGTTTACACAAAAATGATATTTTCGCCCACAAATTCTTATTTTCACAAGGGTAACAGGAGAAATTAGACCACAAAAGTTGTTGTGCAATTTCTCCTGAGTACGTCGATACCCCATATGTGGGGGTAAACCACAGTTTGGGCGCACCGCAGAGCTTGGAAGAGAAGGAGTGCCGTTTTACTTTTTCAATGTAGAATTGGCTGGAATTGAGATCGGACGCCATGTCGCGTTTGGAGAGCCCCTGATGTGCCTAAACAGTGGAAACCCCCCACAAGTGACACCATTTTGGAAACTAGACCCCATAAGGAACTTAACTAGATGTGTGGTGAGCACTTTGATCCCCCAGGTGCTTCACGGAAGTTTATAACGTAGAGCCGTGAAAATAAAAAATCTAATTTTTTCTACAAAAATGATCTTTTTGCCCCAAAATTTTTATTTTCCCAAGGGTAACAGGAGAAATTAGACCACAAAAGTTGTTGTGCAATTTCTCCTGAGTACGTTGATACCCCATATGTGGGGGTAAACCACTGTTTGGGCGCACTGCAGAGCTTGGAAGAGAAGGAGCGCCGTTTTACTTTTTCAATGTAGAATTAGCTGGAATTGAGATCGGATGCCATGTCGCGTTTGGAGAGCCACTGATGTGCCTAAACAGTTTAAACCCCCCACAAATGACACGATTTTGGAAACTAGACCCCTTAAGGAACTTATCTAGATGTGTGGTGAGCACTTTAAACCCCCAGGTGCTTCCCGGAAGTTTATAACGTAGAGCCGTGAAAATAAAAAAGTCACATTTTTTCTACAAAAATGATCTTTTTGCCCCAAAATTTTTATTTTCACAAGGGTAACAGGAGAAATTAGACAACAAATGTTGTTGTGCAACCTCTCCTGAGTACGTCGATACCCCATATGTGGGGGTAAACCACTGTTTGGGCGCACTGCAGAGCTTGGAAGAGAAGGAGTGCCGTTTTACTTTTTCAATGTAGAATTGGCTGGAATTGAGATCGGATGCCATGTCGCGTTTGGAGAGCCCCTGATGTGCCTAAACAGTGGAAACCCCCCACAAATGACACCATTTTGGAAACTAGACCCCTTAAGGAACTTATCTAGATGTGTGGTGAGCACTTTAAACCCCCAGGTGCTTCACGGAAGTTTATAACGTAGAGCCGTGAAAATAAAAAATCCTTTTTTTCACTCAAAAATGATTTTTTAGCCTGCAATTTTTTATTTTATCAAGGGTAACAGGAGACATTGGACCACAAAATCTGTTGACCAGTTTGTCCTGAGTACGCTGATACCCCATATGTGGGGGGAGGGCACTGTTTGGGCACCCATCAGGGCTCGGAAGGGAAGGAGCTCCGCTTGGAATGCAGACTTTGATGGGATGGTCTGCAGGTGTCATGTTGCATTTGCAGAGATCCTGATGTACCTAAACAGTAGAAACCCCCCACAAGTGACTCCATTTTGGAAACTAGACCCCCCAAAGAGCTTATCTAGATGTGTGGTGAGCACTAGGAACCCTCAACTGCTTCACAGAAGTTTATAATGTAGAGCCATGAAAATAAAAAAAATCATCTTTTCACCCCCAAATTTTTACTTTCACAAGGGTAACAGGAGAAATTGGACCCCAAAATTTATTGTGCAATTTATGCTGAGTAGGCTGATACCCCATATGTGGGGGATAAACCACTGTTTGGGCGCATGGCAGAGCTTGGAAGGGAAGGAGCGCCGTTTTGGAATGCAGACTTTGATAGAATGGTCTGCAGGCATTATGTTGCGTTTGCAGAGCCCCCGATGTACCTAAACAGTAGAAACCCCCCACAAGTGACCTCATTTTGGAAACTAGACCCCCCAAGGAACTTATCTAGATGTGTTGTGAGAACTTTGAATGCCAAAGTGCTTCACAGAAGTTTATAATGCAGAGTCGTGAAAACAAAAAAAAATATTTTTTTCACAAAAAAGATTTTTTTTAGCCCCCCAATTTTTATTTTCACAAAGGTAACAAGAGAAATTGGACCCCAAAAGTTGTTGTCCAATTTGTCCTGAGTACACTGATACCCCATGTGTGGGGGGGACCACTGTTTAGGTGCATGGCTGAGCTCGGAAGGGAAGGAGTGCCGTTTTGGAATGCAGACTTTGATAGAATGGTCTGCGGGCGTTATGTTGCATTTGCAGAGCCCCAGATATACCTAAACAGTAGAGACCCCCCAGAAGTGACCCCATTTTGGAAACTAGACCCCCCAAGGAACTTATCTAGATGTGTGGTGAGAACTTTGAATGCCCAAGTGCTTCACAGAAGTTTATAATGCAGAGTCGTGAAAATAAAAAATATTTTTTTTTCCACAAAAAAAGATTTTTTAGCCCCCAAGTTTTTATTTTCACAAGGGTATCAGGAGAAATTGGACCCCAAAAGTTGTTGTCCAATTTATTCCGAGTACGCTGATGCCCCATATGTGGGGGTAAACCACTGTTTGGGCGCACGGCAGAGCTCAGAAGGTAGGGAGCACCATTTTACTTTTTGAGCACAAAATTGGCTGTGGCGTTTAGAGACCCCTTGATGTACCTAAACAGTGGAAACCCCCCAATTCTAACTCCAACCCTAACCCCAACACACCCCTAACCCTAATCCCAACCCGATCCATAATCCTAATCACAACCCTAACCCCCAAAACACCCCTAACCCTAATCCCAAAGCTAACCATAACCCTAATCAAAACCCTAAACCCAACACCCCCCTAATCCTAATCTCAATCCTAACCTCAAAACCTAACCCTAATCCCAATACACCCCTATCCTTAATCCCAACCCTAGCCTTAACCCTAATCCCAAACCTAACCCTAATCCCAAATGTAACCCTAATGCCAACCCTAATCCAAATCCTAATCCCAACTCTAACCCTAACTTTAGCCCCAACCCTAGCCCTAACCCTAACTTTAGCCCAAACCCTAACTTTAGCCCTAAACCTAGCTCCAACACTAAACCCTAACTTTAGCCCCAACCCTAGCCCTAACCCTAACTCTAACCCTAATCCTAGCTCTAACCCTAACCCAAGCCCTAACCCTAACCCTAAGGCTATGTGCACATGTTGCGGATTTTGCTGCGGATCCGCAGCGTTTCCGCAGCTGTGGGTCCGCAGCAGTTTCCCATGAGTTTACAGTACAATGTAAACCTATGGGAAACATAAAACGCTGTGCCCATGCTGCGGAAAAAAAACCACACGGAAACGCAGCGGTTTACATTCCGCAGCATGTCAATTCTTTCTGCTGATTCCGCAGCGGTTTTACACCTGCTCCATAATAGAAAACCGCAGGTGTAAAACCGCAGTGGAATCCGCACAAAAACCGCGGTACATCCGCGATAAATCCCCAGGAAAAACGCAGCGTTTTGGTCCTGCGGATTTATCAAATCCGCTGCGGAAAAATCCGCAGAGAACCATTCTATGTGTGCACATATCCTAACCCTACCCCTAACCCTAACCCTACCCCTAACCCTAACCCTACCCCTACCCCTAACCCTATTTGGAAAATAGAAATTCATACATTTTTTTTATTTTATTATTTTTTTCTTACTAAGGGGGTGATAAAGGGGGGGTTATTGACTATTTTTTTTATTTTGATCACTGTGATAGGATCTCACAGTGACCAAAATAAAAAAAGAGGAAGAATTTTCTTTTGCCGGCCGGCAGATCATGGCGGGCGCACTGCGCATGCGCCCGCCATTTTCTTACCGGAGCAAGAAGCCGGCGGCCAGCAGAAGAAGCAGGAGGACCCAGGGACACCGGTAAGTATAACAGGGTCCCCGAATCCCCCTATTTCTCTGTCCTCTGATGTGCGATCACATCAGAGGACAGAGAATGACATCGCTTTTTTTTTTTTTTTTTTGCGGTCGCCGGTAAACAGTTAATTACCGGCGATCGCAAAACAAGGGTCGGTAAAAACCGACCCCGATCATGTTCTTTGGGGTCTCGGCTACCCCCGGCAGCCGAGACCCCAAAGAACATCCGGGTGCCGGGCGGCGGGCGCACTGCGCATGCGCCCGCTATTATTTCCCCGGAAAAAGATGGCGGCGCCCATCGGGAGCCACGAGGAGCACCGGGGGAGGTAGGTGAGTATTGGGGGGCTATCGGGGGCTATCGGGGACCACATTTCTCTGTCCTCCGATGTGCGATCACTTATTAAATTAAATTAAATGGCAAATCGCGTTTTGTTTTTTTTTGTTGCGACCGCCGGTAAACGGTTAATTACCGGCGATCGCAACTCGGGGGTCGGTAAAAAACCCCCGAATCATGTTCTCTGGGGTCTCGGCTACCCCCGGCAACCGAGACCCCAGAGAAAATCCGACTCTGGGGGGCGCTATTCACTTTTTCCACAGCGCCGTTAATTAACGGCGCTGTGGTTTAAGTACCCTTAGCGGCCGCCGTTAAAAGGCGTATCGGCGGTCGTTAAGGGGTTAAATAAGAAAAGCTTAAAGGGACTCTGTCAGCACAGAATGACTGTTCAACCAAGTATGAGCACCCAGTGTTTGATGGAGGCCAATCATTTATATACACCTTCCCATCTGCTTGGTTTCTGTCTCTCCACCCTTTTCTGGCTCTAGGAAGCCAAAGCCGTCAATCCAAGGGAAGGAGGAGATAGAGGGAAAACAAGCCCATGGGAAAGTGTATATACTGTAAATGATTGGTTCCCCGTGATGCACTGAGCGGCTTAGTTTGATCAGTCATTATGTGCTGGCAGAGTCCTAAAGGTTCGTTCCCACAATGGCTATTTTGTGAGTTTTTGAAGTTGCAGATTTTCTGCATCTTTTAGCGGAGTTGGGTTAGTTGCATTTTTTTCACTGCACTTTTTTATGCACTTTTTTAATGAGTTTTTATCACATTTTGATGTTGTAGTTTTTGTCTGTTGTTGGTAAATCATGTTTTAAATAAAGATACTTTGTTATAGAAACTTCCTGATATTTGGCTTTGAGCAAACAGTCATGTATGAATTAGGCTACGTTCACATTTGCGTTGTGCGCTGCAGCGTCGGCGCCGCAACGCACAACGCAAACAAAAACGCAGCAAAACGCATGCACAACGCTGCGTTTTGCGCCGCATGCGTCCTTTTTTTCATTGATTTTTGACGCAGCAAAAATGCAACTTGCTGCGTCCTCTGCGCCCAGACGCAGGCGCCGCAGGGACGCACGCGGCGCAAAACGCAAGTGCGACGCATGTCCATGCGCCCCCATGTTAAATATAGGACGCATGACGCATGCGGCGACGCTGCGGCGCCCGACGCTGCGGCACACACCGCAAATGTGAACGTAGCCTTACATGTGTTTTTAGTACGTTTCTGCTGTGGAAAAATCTCTAAAACCGCAAATCGTCATTTTACCTGCAGAGTTTCTGCATCTACTGCAACTTCATGGGGAAAATATGCATATGACACTCAGGAGAAATTGACATGTTGCAAATTTAAAAAATTCAACACAGTCGGCACGAGACTTCTAGAAATCTTATCCGCTTTTCTGGAACTGTAAGATGCTGCATTTTTTGAGCAGCAAAAATATGCAACATTAAAAAGAACTTAACATAAAGAGAACTTAAAATGTTCCCAAACATGTATATATAGGCAATATACACTGCTCAAAAAAATAAAGGGAACAATTAAACAACAGAATATAAGTAAATCAAAGTTCTGTGAATTCAAACTGTCCACTTAGGAAGCAACACTGTTTGACAATCAGTTTCACATGCGGTTGTGCAAATGGAATAGACAACAGATGGAAATTATTGCCAATTATCAAGACACTCAATAAAGGAGTGGTTCTGCAGGTGGGGACCACAGACCACATCTCAGTACCAATGCTTTCTGGCTGATGTTTTGGTCACTTTTGAATGTTGGTTGTGCTTTCACACTCGTGGTTTGCTGTGTCTGTCAGCGTAGTGTCTAGAGGCTGGAACCGCTACCAGGAGACAGGTCAGTACACCAGGAGACATGGAGGGGGCCATAGGAGGGCACCAACCCAGCAGCAGGACCGCTACCTTAGCCTTTGTGCAAGGAGGAACAGGAGGAGCTCTGCCAGAGCACTGCAAAATGACCTCCAGCAGGCCACAAATGTGCATATGTCTACACAAATGGTTAGAAACCAACTCAATGAGGATGGTCTGAGTGCCCAACGTCCACAGATGGGGGTTGTGCTCACAGCCCAACACCGTGCAGGACGATTGGCATTTGCCACAGAACACCAGGATTGGCAAATTCGCCACTGGCGCTCTGTGCTCTTAACAGATGAAAGCAGGTTCACACTGATCACATGTGACAGAGTCTGGAGACGCCATGGAGAGCGATCTGCTGCCTGCAACATCCTTCAGCATGACGGGTTTGGCAGTGGGTCAGTAATGGTGTGGGGTGGCATTTCTTTGGAGGGCCTCACAGCCCTCCATGTGCTTGCCAGAGGTAGCCTGACTGCCATTAGGTACCGAGATGAGATCCTCAGACCCCTTGTGAGACCATATGCTGGTGCGGTTGGCCCTGGGTTCCTCCTAATGCAGGACAATGCCAGACCTCATGTGGCTGGAGTGTGTCAGCAGTTCCAGCAAGATGAAGGCATTGAAGCTATGGGCTGGCCCGCCCGTTCCCCAGACCTGAATCCGATTGAACACATCTGGGACATCATGTCTAGCACCATTCACCAACGTCATGTTGCACCACAGACTGTCCAGGAGTTGGCGGATGCTTTAGTCCAGGTCTGGGAGGAGATCCCTCAGGCGAATGCCGGCAAGGGGAAGTGAATCATTCGGCTGATCCCTGCGGCAGATGCGCGATGTGTCTACAGGCAGAGGAAGCCGATCACATGAAAGGTTTTTTCCCACGAACGAAAGATCATTTAAAAAATTGCCTGTGTCTGACCGTGTACGGAGCATACCACATCTCCTGGGCAGGGGAGGAAGCAAAAGACAATACTGACTTAACAGCAGGGGATCACAGAGGATTCATTTTGTCAGGTAAAATATTTCACTGACTGTTCTTAAACAATATTTTACCTCACAAAATGTGAGTGCAATCTCCTGGACACACAGGGGGGAAACAGCGCACACGAGACAACACATGAGGGAAGAAGACAGCACAGTGGTGGAGAGAGAGCACACAAGGGGGAGAGCACATGGGGTACACAGGTCAAAGAAGAGATTACAAGAGAGGAGAAGGCAGCAGATGAGGGAGAGAGAAAGAACACAGGGGTGAGAGAGACAGGAGCACAGGGGGGACAGCTCAAACAGGACAGCACATGAGGGGAGAACACTGCACAGGAAGGACAGAGACAGCAGACAAGGGGGATAGCACATGTGGTAGACAAGTCAAAGAAGAGAGCACAGATGGGAGAAGTCAGCACATGGGGAAAGAGAGTGGATAGGTGGGTGAGCACATGGGGGGGGATTCTTAACGCTGCAAAGCCTGCTCCCATTGTGACATTACCACCCTCCCAATGCAATAGCAACACTCACTCACCCCGACCCAGAGTGAAATAGAAGGGGGCAGCAACTGAGACCAGGCGCGCGGGTAGGAGCTCCCTGTCCCTGATACATTCTTGTGCTGCAGATCTCAACCAACTGCTGCATCCTCCTTTACAGGGATGGGGGAGTAGAGCGCGCTCTCTCCACCCACAAAGAACGTCCTGACGTGTCAACGTCAGCGCGTTCTTAACCTTATGTGCATCGCAACAGTCAAGCATTGACTGCTGCATATGCGCTCCTCTAGAACCGCCATGTCCACAGATTTAAAGGGCTGGAAAAAACGGGCCGGTGGGCAGATCAGCAGGTGGGTGGCCTGAAGAGCGGGCGCCGCCGGCCTGCGGCCCACAATGAATGGACACATTGTAGCTCAGCGGGAAAATGCCCAGTGGGGCAGATTATCAATCCGGGCCTGATGGAATTCAATATTCTCACTGTACAGTAGTCTCACTGATAGCAGAGTCACATCCTCCCCCAAATTGGCCTACTTTCTATTTCTCCGGATTCAGTCTCAAAGTCAAAGAAATAAATCCTTAAGCACTTTCTAACAGATGTTCAGTCAATTATTGTTTTTTTTAGGGACCACATCACATTTGAAGTGACTTTGAGGGGCCCATATGACAGAAAGTACTCAAAAGTGACACCATTCTAAAAATTGAACTGATCAAGGTGCTCAAAACCACATTCAAGAGCTTTATTAAACCTTCAGATGCTTCAAAGAAATTGAAGCAATATGGAAGAAAAAAGTGAACAGTTCACACTGGGCGTTTCTGCCGCCTTTTTTTCTGCAGGAAAGAAGCTGCAGCAAAAACGCAGGTTTTGTTGCATCTTTGCTTCATTTTTTCATGTGTTTTTTTTCCATTAAATTGAATGGTGAAAAACACTGAAAAAACATTGAAAGAAGTGACAATGTGTAAACTTAGCCTTAATAAAAAAAACAAGAAAAAGAATAACTTTAGACCCAAACTTTTTATTTTCACAAGGGTAACAGGAGAAAATGGACCACAAAATTTGTTGTGCTGAGCACGCCGATACCTTATTTGTGGGGGAAATCCACTGTTTGGGCGCTTGGCAGAGCTAGGAAGGGAAAGAGCGCCATTAGACTTTTTGAATTTAAAAATTACTGGAATAATTAGCGGACTCGATG
Organism: Ranitomeya variabilis; assembly: GCF_051348905.1. NCBI lineage: Eukaryota > Metazoa > Chordata > Amphibia > Anura > Dendrobatidae > Ranitomeya > Ranitomeya variabilis. The sequence continues at coordinate 504,311,554 of NC_135235.1, forward strand.
TTGCATTTGGAGAGCCCCTGATGTGCCTAAACAGTGGACCCTGTTGTGAATTCCGTTCTTGGGCTCCATCCTGTGGTTACGAATGGTATTTTTGGGAGTTCTGCTCTTGGGCTCCCTCTGGTGGTTTCGAGTGGAACTTAGCAGCTGCTTTCTCTAATCGGTTCCCTGGCCTTGTTATTTAACTGGGCTTTTGGCTGTAGTTGATGCCAGCTGTCAATGTTTTTCCTGTGGATTCAGTTCTTTCCTGGAAGTTCTCTGTTGGCCAGTTCATTTCAGCTTAAGATAAGTTCTGCTAGTTTTTGGGTGTTTCCCTGCTTATGACCTTCTGTTCAGTTTAAGTTATGTCTCTTTTGTCCAGCTTGTCATTATGAAATATTCCGGCTAGTTGGAAGCTCTGGGGTCGCAGATTTGCCCCTCCACACCGTGAGTCGGTGTGGAGGTTATTTTTGTAAACTCTGCGTGGACATTTAGTTTTTATACTGACCGCACAGTAGCCTTTTCTATCTCTGTCTATTTAGATAGTTTTGGCCTCCTTTGCTAAAATCTAGTTTCATTTCTTAGTTTGTCATTTCCCTCTCCACTCACCGTCAATATTTGTGGGGGGCTATCTTCCTTTGGGGGTTTCTCTGAGGCGAGATAGTTTTCCGTTTCCATCTTCAGGGGTAGCTAGTTCTTAGGCTGTGAAGAGGCATCTAGGCAGAGATAGGAACGCTCCACGGCTATTTCTAGTGTTGGTGTTAGGAGTAGGGATTGCGGTCAGTAAAGCTACCACCTCCTCAGAGCTTGTACATTATTTGTTTACCCACCAGGTCATTTCTGTGCTGCTTCGTAATCACTAGGTCATATCAGTGATTTCTGTCTGTGGAGCTGCCACCTCCTCTGAGCTTGTCCATGATTGGTTTTACCCACCAGGTCATCTCAGTACCGCTCCGTAACCACCAGGTCATAACAGTACAGCTGGCCCACAATGTGTTAAATGCATCTCAAAAGAGGGAAGAGAAAGTTCTGAGTCAGTGTTTTTTTTTTCTTGTTGCTTGTTTCGTCTTTTTTCTTCCCCTTGATTTTTGGATGGTGCAGGAGCTTGGTGCTGATATGGAGGTTCAGGGTCTGTCTGCGCGTGTTGATCATCTCGCTGCAAGGGTACAGAGTATCCAAGATTATGTTGTTCAAACTCCTGTTTCTGAGCCTAGAATTCCTATCCCTGATTTGTTTTCTGCTGGGGATAGATCTAAGTTCTTGAACTTTAAAAATAATTGCAGATTGTTTTTTGCTCTGAGACCCCGTTCCTCTGGTGACCCCATTCAGCAGGTGAAGATTGTTATTTCTCTGCTGCGCGGCGACCCGCAGGATTGGGCATTCTCCCTTGAGCCAGGGAATCCTGCATTGCTCAATGTAGATTCATTTTTTCAATCACTTGCATTGCTTTATGACGAACCCAATTCTGTGGATCAGGCAGAAAAAATTTTGCTGGCTCTGTCAGCGTCAGGAAGCGGCAGAGATATATTGCCAGAAATTTAGAAAGTGGTCTGTGCTTACAAAATGGAATGAGGATGCCCTGGCGGCTATTTTCAGAAAGGGTCTTTCTGAAGCCCTTAAAGATGTTATGGTGGGGTTTCCCACGCCTGCTGGTTTGAACGAATCAATGTCTCTGGCCATTCAGATTGATCGGCGCCTACGTGAACGTAAGGTAGTGCACCATATGGCGGTGTCCTCTGGGCAGAGTTCTGAGCCTATGCAATGTGATAGAATTTTGACGAGAGCAGAACGGCAGGAGTTCAGACGTCAGAATGGGCTGTGTTTTTACTGTGGTGACGCTACTCATGCTATCTCTGACTGCCCGAAGCGAACTAAGAGGGTTGCTAGGTCGGTTACCATCAGTACTGTACAGCCTAAATTTCTCTTGTCTATTACCCTGATTTGCTAATTGTCGTCCTTTTCTGTAATGGCATTTGTGGATTCTGGCGCTGCCCTGAACTTAATGGACTTAGAATTTGCCAAGCGCTGTGGTTTTTCCTTGGAGCCTTTGCAGAGTCCGATTTCCTTGAGGGGGATTGATGCTACGCCATTGGCCAAGAATAAACCTCAGTACTGGACACAGTTAGCCATGAACATGGCTCCAGCACATCAGGAAAATATTCGCTTTTTGGTGTTGCATAATTTGCATGATGTGGTTGTGCTGGGGTTTCCATGGTTACAGGTACATAATCCAGTGCTGGATTGGAAATCTATGTCTGTGACTAGTTGGGGTTGTCAGGGGATACATAGTGACATTCCTCTGATGTCAATTTCCTCGTCCCCTTCTTCTGAAGTTCCTGAGTTTTTGTCGGATTTCCAGGATATATTTGAGGAGCCTAAATCCAGTCCTCTGCCTCCTCATAGGGACTGTGATTGCGCTATTAATTTGATTCCTGGCTGTAAGTTCCCTAAGGGTCGACTTTTCAATCTGTCAGTGCCAGAGCATGCCGCTATGCGGACTTATGTAAAGGAGTCCTTGGAGAAGGGGCATATTCGCCCGTCTTCGTCACCGTTGGGAGCGGGGTTCTTTTTTGTTGCCAAGAAGGATGGCTCCTTGAGGCCCTGTATAGATTATCGCCTTCTCAATAAGATCACGGTCAAATTCCAGTAACCTTTGCTCTCTGATTTGTTTGCTTGGATTAAAGGGGCTAGCTGGTTTACCAAGATTGACCTTCGAGGGGCGTATTGTTGTGAACTGTGTTTCTGGGCTCCCTCTGGTGGTCACTAACGGTATTGTGTTAGGTATGTCTTGTTGCAGGCCTGAGCTCCAGCTGTGTCATTAAGCAGCGGGTGTTTCCTATTTGAGTCTCCTCTGGACTCAGTCTCTTGCCTGGCATCGTTGTATCCAGACCTATTTGGTCTCCTCCGGATTCCTTTCAGTCTGCCTCATGCAAGAAAAGCTAAGTCTGTTTTGTACAATTTGGATCGTTTGCATTTTTCAGTGTTTTTGTCCAGCTTGCTTTACATTTGATTTTTGACTCGCTGGAAGCTCTAGGGGGCTGATATTCTCCCTCCACACCGTCAGTCAGTGTGGGGGTTCTTGAATGTTCAGCGTGGATGTTTTGTAGGGTTTTCTGCTAACCACATAGTCCACTATCTATTTTCTGCTATCTAGACTATTGGGCCTCACTTTGCTGAATCTAGTTCATCTCTGCGTTTGTGTTTTCCTCTTGCCTCACCGTTATTATTTGTTGGGGGCTTTCTATATCTTTGGGGTTCAATTTCTCTGGAGGCAAGCGAGGTCTTATTTTTTCCCTCTAGGGGTAGTCAGTTCTCCGGCTGGCTCGAGACGTCTAGAACCAACGTAGGCACGTTCACCGGCTACTTTTAGTTGTTTGTGTCAGGATCAGGTATGCGGTTAGTCCAGTTTCCACCTCCCTAGAGCAGTATTTATATTTTTGCTATCTTGCACGGAATATCAGAGATCCTCTGCCATTGGGATCATAACAGAATGCCAGGCCGAGCGAACTAATCAGACGTTAGAGACTTATTTGAGATGTTTTGTTTCTGCTGATCAGGACGACTGGGTTACCTTTTTGCCACTGGCCGAGTTTGCCCTTAATAATCGGGCTAGTTCTGCCACCTTGGTTTCACCCTTTTTCTGCAACTCTGGTTTTCATCCTCGTTTCTCCTCGGGTCAGGTTGAATCTTCTGACTGTCCTGGGGTTGATTCTGTGGTGGATAGGTTGCAGCGGATTTGGAACCATGTGGTGGACAATTTGAAACTGTCACAAGACAAGGCCCAGCGGTTTGCCAACCGCCGCCGTGGTGTGGGTCCCCGACTTCGGGTTTGGGATTTGGTTTGGTTGTCTTCTCGGCATGTTCCTTTGAAAGTCTCCTCTCCTAAGTTCAAGCCTCGCTTTATCGGTCCTTATAAGATTTTGGAAATCCTTAACCCGGTGTCTTTTCGCTTGGACCTTCCAGCGTCTTTTGCTATTCATAATGTGTTCCATAGGTCCTTGTTGCGGCGGTACGTGGTGCCTATGGTTCCTGCTGTTGAGCCTCCTGCCCCGGTTTTGGTTGAGGGCGAGTTGGAGTACGTGGTGGAGAAGATTCTGGATTCTCGTATCTCTAGACGAAAACTCCAGTATTTAGTTAAGTGGAAAGGCTATGGTCAGGAGGATAATTCCTGGGTTGTCGCCTCTGATGTTCATGCGGCTGATTTGGTTCATGCCTTTCACGCTGCTCATCCTGATCGCCCTGGGGGTCTTGGTGAGGGTTCGGTGACCCCTCCTCAAGGGGGGGGTACTGTTGTGAACTGTGTTTCTGGGCTCCCTCTGGTGGTCACTAACGGTATTGTGTTAGGTATGTCTTGTTGCAGGCCTGAGCTCCAGCTGTGTCGTTAAGCAGCGGGTGTTTCCTATTTGAGTCTCCTCTGGACTCAGTCTCTTGCCTGGCATCGTTGTATCCAGACCTATTTGGTCTCCTCCGGATTCCTTTCAGTCTGCCTCATGCAAGAAAAGCTAAGTCTGTTTAGTACAATTTGGATCGTTTGCATTTTTCAGTGTTTTTGTCCAGCTTGCTTTACATTTGATTTTTGACTCGCTGGAAGCTCTAGGGGGCTGATATTCTCCCTCCACACCGTCAGTCGGTGTGGGTGTTCTTGAATGTTCAGCGTGGATGTTTTGTAGGGTTTTCTGCTAACCGCATAGTCCACTATCTATTTTCTGCTATCTAGACTATTGGGCCTCACTTTGCTGAATCTAGTTCATCTCTGCGTTTGTGTTTTCCTCTTGCCTCACCGTTATTATTTGTTGGGGGCTTTCTATATCTTTGGGGTTCAATTTCTCTGGAGGCAAGCGAGGTCTTATTTTTTCCCTCTAGGGGTAGTCAGTTCTCCGGCTGGCTCGAGACGTCTAGAACCATCGTAGGCACGTTCACTGGCTACTTTTAGTTGTTTGTGTCAGGATCAGGTATGCGGTTAGTCCAGTTTCCACCTCCCTAGAGCAGTATTTATATTTTTGCTATCTTGCACAGAATATCAGAGATCCTCTGCCATTGGGATCATAACAGCGTATAATCTGGTCCGCATTAAACAGGGTGATGAATGGAAAACAGCATTTAATACGCCGAAGGCCATTTTGAATATCTTGTGATGCCTTTCGGGCTCTCTAATGCTCCATCTGTGTTTCAGTCCTTTATGCATGATATTTTCCGGGAGTATCTGGATAAATTTATGATTGTATATTTGGATGATATTTTGTTTTTTTCCGATGATTGGGAGTCTCATGTGAAGCAGGTCAGGATGGTATTTCAGATTCTTCGTGCTAATACTCTGTTTGTGAAGGGGTCTAAGTGCCTTTTTGGAGTTCAGAAGGTTTCTTTTCTGGGGTTCATTTTTTCTCCCTCGGCTATTGAAATGGACCCTGTTAAGGTCCAGGCTATTTATGATTGGACTCAACCCACATCTGTGAAGAGCCTTCAGAAATTTTTGGGCTTTGCTAATTTTTATCGCCGCTTCATTGCTAATTTTTCTACTCTGGTTAAACCTCTGACCGATTTGACCAAGAAAGGTGCAGATGTGGTGAATTGGTCCTCTGCGGCTGTGGAGGCCTTTCAGGAGCTTAAGCGTCGTTTTACTTCTGCCCCTGTGTTGCGTCAGCCAGATGTTTATCTCCCTTTTCAGGTTGAGGTTGACGCTTCTGAGATTGGGGCAGGAGCTGTTCTGTCTCAGAGAAGTTCTGATGGCTCTGTGTTGAAGCCGTGTGCTTTCTTCTCTAGAAAGTTTTCGCCTGCTGAGCGTAATTATGATGTCGGCAATCGGGAGTTGTTGGCTATGAAGTGGGCATTCGAGGAGTGGCGACATTGGCTTGAGGGAGCCAAGCATCGTGTTGTGGTCTTGACCGATCATAAGAATTTGATTTACCTTGAGTCGGCCAAGCGGTTGAATCCTAGACAGGCTCGGTGGTCTTTATTTTTCTCCCGTTTTGATTTTGTGGTCTCGTATCTTCCGGGATCTAAGAATGTGAAGGCTGATGCCCTGTCGAGTTTTTTGCCTGATTCTCCGGGAGTCTGTGAGCCGGCTGGTATTCTCAAGGAGGGGGTGATTCTTTCTGCTATCTCTCCTGATTTGCGGCGGGTGCTTCAGGAGTTTCAGGCTGATAGACCCGATCGCTGTCCTGTGGGGAAATTGTTTGTTCCTGATAGATGGACTAGTAAGGTGATTTCTGAGATTCATTGTTCGGTGTTGGCTGGTCATCCTGGGATCTTTGGTACCAGAGATTTGGTTGCCAGGTCCTTTTGGTGGCCTTCTTTGTCACGGGATGTGCGTTCCTTCGTGCAGTCCTGTGGGATCTGTGCCCGGGCTAAGCCCTGCTGTTCTCGTGCTAGTGGGTTGCTTTTGCCTTTGCCTATCCCTGAGAGGCCCTGGATGCATATTTCCATGGATTTTATTTCTGATCTTCCTGTTTCTCAGAAGATGTCTGTCATCTGGGTGGTTTGTGACCGGTTTTCTAAAATGGTCCATTTGGTACCTTTGCCTAAGTTGCCTTCCTCCTCTGATTTGGTTCCTTTGTTTTCCCAGCATGTGGTTCGTTTGCATGGTATTCCGGAGAATATTGTGTCTGACAGAGGTACCCAGTTTGTTTCTAGGTTTTGGCGGTCCTTTTGTGTTAGAATGGGCATTAATTTGTCTTTTTCTTCGGCGTTTCACCCTCAGACAAATGGACAGACGGAGCGAACCAATCAGACCTTGGAAACCTATTTGAGATGCTTTGTGTCTGCTGATCAGGATGATTGGGTTACCTTCTTGCCGTTGGCCGAGTTTGCCCTTAATAATCGGGCTAGTTCGGCTACTTTGGTTTCGCCTTTTTTTTGTAAATTCGGTTTTCATCCTCGCTTTTCTTCAGGACAGGTTGAGCCTTCGGACTGTCCTGGGGTAGATTCTGTGGTGGACAGGTTGCAGCGGATTTGGACTCATGTGGTGGACAATTTAACATTGTCTCAGGAAAAGGCTCAACGTTTTGCTAACCGCCGTCGGTGCGTTGGTCCCCGGCTTCGGGTTGGGGATTTGGTCTGGTTGTCTTCTCGTCATGTTCCTATGAAGGTCTCTTCCCCTAAGTTCAAACCTCGTTGTATTGGTCCGTATAGGATTTTGGAAATTATCAATCAGGTGTCTTTTCGTTTGGCCCTTCCAGCTTCCTTTTCCATTCATAATGTGTTCCATAGATCTTTGTTGCGGAGATATGTGGTGCCCATGGTTCCCTCCGTTGACCCTCCTGCTCCGGTGTTGGTTGAGGGGGAGCTGGAATATGCAGTGGAGAAGATTTTGGATTCTCGTCTTTCAAGGCGGAAACTTCAGTATCTGGTCAAGTGGAAGGGTTATGGCCAGGAGGATAACTCTTGGGTTTTTGCCTCCGATGTCCATGCTGCCGATTTGGTACGTGCTTTTCATTTGGCTCGTCCCGATCGGCCTGGGGGCTCTGGTGAGGGTTCGGTGACCCCTCCTCAAGGGGGGGGTACTGTTGTGAATTCCGTTCTTGGGCTCCATCCTGTGGTTACGAATGGTATTTTTGGGAGTTCTGCTCTTGGGCTCCCTCTGGTGGTTTCGAGTGGAACTTAGCAGCTGCTTTCTCTAATCGGTTCCCTGGCCTTGTTATTTAACTGGGCTTTTGGCTGTAGTTGATGCCAGCTGTCAATGTTTTTCCTGTGGATTCAGTTCTTTCCTGGAAGTTCTCTGTTGGCCAGTTCATTTCAGCTTAAGATAAGTTCTGCTAGTTTTTGGGTGTTTCCCTGCTTATGACCTTCTGTTCAGTTTAAGTTATGTCTCTTTTGTCCAGCTTGTCATTATGAAATATTCCGGCTAGTTGGAAGCTCTGGGGTCGCAGATTTGCCCCTCCACACCGTGAGTCGGTGTGGAGGTTATTTTTGTAAACTCTGCGTGGACATTTAGTTTTTATACTGACCGCACAGTAGCCTTTTCTATCTCTGTTTATTTAGATAGTTTTGGCCTCCTTTGCTAAAATCTAGTTTCATTTCTTAGTTTGTCATTTCCCTCTCCACTCACCGTCAATATTTGTGGGGGGCTATCTTCCTTTGGGGGTTTCTCTGAGGCGAGATAGTTTTCCGTTTCCATCTTCAGGGGTAGCTAGTTCTTAGGCTGTGAAGAGGCGTCTAGGCAGAGATAGGAACGCTCCACGGCTATTTCTAGTGTTGGTGTTAGGAGTAGGGATTGCGGTCAGTAAAGCTACCACCTCCTCAGAGCTTGTACATTATTTGTTTACCCACCAAGTCATTTCTGTGCTGCTTCGTAATCACTAGGTCATATCAGTGATTTCTGTCTGTGGAGCTGCCACCTCCTCTGAGCTTGTCCATGATTGGTTTTACCCATCAGGTCATCTCAGTACCGCTCCATAACCACCAGGTCATAACAGGACCCCCCCCCAAGTGACCCCATTTTGCCAGCCAGACCCCTCAAGAATTTTATCCAGGGGTATAGTGCGTATTTTTAACCCACAGGTACAACACAGAATTTGATAACATTAGGTTGTCATATTGAATACGTCGCCATTAGTGTTGAACGCAAGTGCTCGCTACTCCAGTTTGCACCGGGTGCTTGGATATGCATCGAATATCGTGGGTGCTCGAATGACATGCTCGAGTCCCTGCCCCGCATGTTTCGTGGCTGTTAAACACCCACAAAAAAACATGCGGTGATCTGCAATACTCTGTGCATACCCGAGCACCCGAAGCAAACTCCAGTAGCGAGCACTTGCGCTCAACACTAATTACGACTTATTCAATATGACAACCTAATGTTATATATTTGTGTTGATAACCGTCATACCATTTTTTTTTTTGTGTTAAAAAAAAAACATTCTAACCCTAACCCCACATCCAACCCTAACCTTCACGCAACCCTAACCCTAACCTTCACGCAACCCTAATCCCAACCCTAACACCAACCCTAACACATCCCTAGCCCTAACCCCAACTGCAAAGAATGGAAAAATATATATATTTTATAATTTTTATTTAACTAAGGGGGTGACAAAGGGGGATTTGATTTACTTTTTTTTTCTCTTTTGATCACTGTGATGGGGTTGTCACAGGGTTACCGCAATGGAGTGGAGCCGGAAGATCGCACTTCTCCAGTCTTTTAAACATGTTTATTTCTTTCAGCAGATCAGGGGTTAATCAGCCATGTTGTGCTCGGTTAGCCACTCCTTTCCCCTATAAAATCTGTGTTTGATTACCAAGTCCTTGTCTGAGTTAGCATTTACTGCAAGACATAGGAGTGGGAGAAGTTGGTTTTATGAAGGAGTGCTGGAGGAATTTATTAGCGACTGTTCCCTGGTTTGTACGCTTGGAAATTCTTTATCCTTCCCTGTTTTGCTTTCTTCCCCCTCCGTACACACCCTGGTGAATACCTCTGTTATATGTGAGTGTATATTTTGTGTGCGTGGAGTTTTCAGTTTACCCTGGTCTTTGTTACCCTGTCTTGCGGGTTAGTGTACTGCGGTGCACAGTAGCGCCCCCTGTTCAATGGGTGGGGGAAGGGGACAGACGAAGGGCTATTCTAGGTGATAGGGCAAGGGCGGAGGCTCCGGCGTCTTCTGAAGTATCCCGTGTAACAGGGCGAGCTAGGGCGACCCCTAGTGTTAGGGCCAGGAAAGGTGCCACTGGTCCCAGGTCACTCGCCAGTCAAATCATGACAGGGGTCTATCAGAGTGATCATAAGGAACTAATAGGAAAAATTTCCTATTGTTTCCGGGTACCGGCCAGCAGATCTGGGCGGGCTCACTGCACATGCGCCCACCGTTTGTTTTACCAGGAAGATAACACTGGGCTGGGGGAAGGATCAGGACGATCCGTGGATGGTGGAGGTATTGGGGTGGTTCAGGGGGGCATCCTTTCTCTCTCTCTTCTGACATATATATCATGTCAGAAGAGAGAGAAATCATTGTAACAGCAGGCACGCTTTTTTTTGTGATCGGAACCTGGAAATCCATCCCTGATGGTAGCGGAGATCCCAGAGATTTTCTGTTTTAAAATCGCAATGAGGGTATAAGTACCCTATGCGGCCACCGTTTTAATGTGGATCAGTGGTCATTAAGGGGTTAAAGTACAAAAAACAAAGCTGCTGTTTGGGCACATGACAGGGCTCGGAAAGGAATGAGCGCTATTCAATTTTTGGAGAGTAAATTTGTCTGGAATAGATTTTGAACGCCATGTTGCATTTGCAGAGCACATATGTCAAAACAGCAGAAACCCCCCACAAGTAGAGATGATCAAATTTGTTCGGAAAACGATCACCAAACATAAATTCGGCATGAATGTGGCACATTCGGATTCGTGATCGGAAGCACAAGCAAAATATTACAAAATCAGGAAAAATCAGAAATATTCAGTAAAAAGTGCGGGAAAATATTTGCGTTGTCAAAAAAAGTATTTTCAGCACTTTGGCTATGATAATGGTGGTGTATCATGAGCGTGGGGCACGTGTTTGATTATATGAGGGGGTTTGCAGAGCTCAGAGGCGCGGCGTTCTTGTAAGTCTTTTTATTCCCCTAACTTTATGTATGCACAGTGTGGCTAGCCAATCAGGGTACAGGAAACATCCACAATGTCCTGACACAACGGCTTGTGTCATTGGCTGCTAAAATCACATGTCCCTCTCCATATAAAGAGTGGACATCTTGTTTTAGTGCCATTTTGACACTGTAACAGCGCAGAGAGGCTGCTCCAGATGCTGGCAGTGTTTGCATCTAGATTTTAGGTACTTAGCTAGGCAGTTGTTTCTTATTCAGAAAGTTTAGCTAGCTTTTGTCCTGTGTGGCTGTGAAATCGACCTTTCAGCTTTTTCCTTTTTTTTTTTGCCATCACTGAGGTCCACAGACAAAGACAGCAGGGCACATGTCATACAAGTGTGTTGTGCACTGCTTCTATTGTGCTCCATGCATGAGTATAGCGTTCTAAATCTTATTTTTTCACTAGCTAAATGCAAAACAGCATGCCATATCCCATTTTGTCATTTAGTGCTGTGGTGACATAGTTCTGTGATTTGAGCTGTTGTGCATGAAGAAATATTTTTTGGGGGGCAGTTGCTAGCGTGATTCCCCATGCCATATCTCATCTTGTTATTTAGTGGCGGTGAAATTCCACAGTGTGCATAGCTCATACACATTAAAAAAATATTTTTTTCTGTTGCTAAATGTGATACAGCCCGCCATATTCCACGTTGTAATTTTGTGGCGGTGATATGAAGCTGTCTTCAGACCTAACGCACATTAAAATAAAATTTTAACGTTTATCTGTTGCTAAACATGATACAGCTTGCCATATCCCATGTTGTAATTTTGTGGCAGTGAAATTGTTCTGTGTGCAGAGCTGCTTTTTTTCTTGCCATGATACAAATTCTAACAGTCTATTCAGTAGGACTATCAGCTGTGTATCCACCAGACTTCTGCACAACACAACTGATGGTCCCATCCCCATTTATAAGGCAAGAAAACCTACTTATTAAACCTGAAAGGGCACACCTGTGAAGTGAAAACCATTTCCGGTGACTACCTCTTGAAGCTGATCAAGAGAATGCCAAGAGTGTGCAAAGAAGTCATCAAAGCAAAAGGTGGCTACTTTGAAGAACCTAGAATATAGGACATATTTTCAGTTGTTTCACTCTTTTTTGTTAAGTATATAATTCCACATGTGTTAATTCATAGTTTTGATGCCTTCAGTGTGAATATACAATTTTCATAGTCATGAAAATACGGAAAAACCTTTAAATGAGAAGGTGTGTCCAAACTTTTGGTCTGTACTGTATCTGTTCATCGGAAAATAAACATTCATTGAGATGTCGCATTCTGTTGGTATTCTCCCGCCAGGAGCGTGGCTACTATAGAGAAGTATGGTGCTCTATGGAGGCAGTACACAGTGGCATATGGGGTCCTAATAGGTCTGTATTGAATCCAGGCTCCAACCGCTAACTACCATCCCACTCCTATCATCCACTGGAAACCATTAGGCTGTGTGCCCACAGTGAGTGTTTGGTGAGTTTTTGACGCTGCATGTTTTCACTGCGTCAAAACCGCAGCTCCAGTACAGTGGATGGGATTTATAGAAATCTCGTGCCCACTGTGCTTCTTTTTTACGCAGTGTAAACTGACCTGCGGTGTGGGTTTCACATCAACAACTTGTCAATTTCTCTTGCAGGTACACTGAGCGTTATGTGCAGATTTTTCCCATAGACTTGCATTAGCTGTGGAAAATCAGCAGGTGAAAAACTCTGCGGAAACGCATAAAAAATGTATGCAATCTGCACATCACTGTGTCAATAAAGTTTTGTTAAACCTAAATACCAGAAAGTATCAAAAATAAAGCAGCTTTATTTAAAACATTACACACCAACAAGAGACAAGAATGCAGCGTCAAAAAGTGATAAAAACATGTAAAAATCACACACAAACGCAATGAAAAAATGCAAGTAACCTAATTTACATGATAGGTGCAGTAAATATCACCAATATCTCATTATGGTAAAGTAGCCTTATAAGGCAGGGGTTGAGAATCACAAAAAAGTGTCACAAGTTTGCGAATATTTCTTCTATTTTACCTCATTTTTGACTGCCTCGGACGCCATCGTCGTATCTTTGGTGTGACCGCAATATCTGTAATCATAAAAATAAAATATTAGTTTGGTAAGAAATTGCATAAAATGAGAACTTAAATGTCTTAAAATTTCTTACTGCTTTCTTAGCTCAGCTTTAGTTTATCTGAGTATTGATATTGATAAGATATACAGGGCCGCCATCAGGGCATTACTACCCTTACTGGTGTATGGAGCCCGGTGAGCAGAAGCAAAGAACAGAGTCTCAAACCCAGTCTGGGCCCCCCTATTTTTCTGTTTTTGCTCACCAGGTGCAGGGGTGGGTTGTGGCTCAATCTTGTCGGGGCAGGGAGCTTTACCGGAGCAACATGACCGTGCAGCTCCAAGCTCTCTCCACCTCGTCAGTGACAAGCTGGGGTCAGGTGACAGCACCTACGCAATGACTGCATCGCACCAGCACATACGCGCACTGGACATGAAAGTGGAGCTGCAAGGGATCGTATGAGAGGCAAGTATGAAAACTTTTTTTTTTTTTTTTTTAATGAAATAAGTTAAATGGGTGTGTGGGAGCAAATTGTGCTGTATTAACCCCTTCATGACGGAGCCCTTTTTCATTTTTGCGTTTGTTTTTCTCTCCCCTTCTTTCCAGAGCCATAACTTTTTTTTATTTTCCGTCAATATGGCCATGTGAGGGCTTGTTTTAGGCGGGACAAGTTGTACTTTTGAACGACATGATTGGTTTTACCATATCATGTACTTGAAAATGGGGAAAAAAAATTCTAAGTACGGTGAAATTGCAAGAAAAAAGCAATTCCACAACTGTTTTTTTTATTTTTTTTTTCTATGTTCACCAAATGCTAAAACTGACCTGCCATTATGATTCTCCAGGTCATTACGAGTTCATAAACACCAAACATGTCTAGGTTCTTTTTTATTTAAGTGGTGAAAAAAAATCCATAGTTAGCTAAAAAAAAAAAAAAATTGCATCGTTTCCAAAGACCTGTAGCGTCTCCATTTTTCATGATCTGGGGTTGGGTGAGGCCTTATTTTTTGCGTACCGAGCTGTCGTTTTTAATGGTACCATTTTAGTGTGTATACGATCTTTTGATCACCCATTATTGCCTTTTAATGCAATTTTGCGGCAACCAAAAAAACGTAATTCTGGGGTTTTTACACTTTTTTTTTTTGCTATGCCGTTTACCAGTCAGATTAATTATTCTTATAGATTGGTGATTTTGAACGTGGTGATACCAAATATGTGTATGTTTGATTTTTTTTTTAAATTTATTTTGCATGGGGCAAAAGTGGGATGATTTGAACTTTTATATATTTTTTTAATATTTATGAAAACTTTTTTTTTTACACTTGGCAGACTTCATTAGTCTCCATGGGAGACTAGAAGCTGCCGTTGTCTGATCGGCGCTGCTACATACAGGCAATGATCAGATTGTTTGTATGTAGCAGAAAAGCATCCAAACCGCTGTGTTCTAGGTTACAAGCACACTGGGTGGGATCTATAGGAATCCCGTGCCCACTGTTCTTCTATCAGATGCTGCGTACACTCCCCCGCGGTGCGGATTTACAAGCCGCAGCATGTTAATTATCTCTTTCTCTGCTGTGTAGTCTCACCCATAGCCATTCAGTGAACACATGCAGATTTACATGCGTGATTAGAACGCAGCTATATCCTGATCATGGATAAATAGCCTTAGGGTTCACTGTCATATATTACCAAATAATGAGCAGCAGATCCTCAAAGAACTAAAAAGTACGGTGCCTTATATATCTTATAAAGATTCAGATTGTCATCTAAAGTGAGCCCATACACTTAGCACATGGTGTACTGATGACAGACTGGCACACTGCTCATGTATCAGTATTAACAAATGTACTTATTAAAAGGTTGTTCCCCAAATCATAGGTTATCCCCTATCCATAGGAAAGAACTAACTGATCACTGTGATCTGACCCCCTGTGATGATGAGAGTTTGGAACCCAGGAACCGGACTCTGCAGAGCACTGTCTTGAATGGAGCTGAGGGGCACATGTTGAACCTCCGCCCTCATTTATTGTCTATGGGACTTTTGGAGAAAGAAAAGTACAGTGCTTGGCTAAGCCCGGCAGTCCAACAGACAATAAATAGAGAGGTGGTCAACCATGCATGAGCATAGACAAACCATTCAAGACAGAGGTTTTACTTTTTTGGATCACTGTGGCTCCTAACGGTCAGACCCCATTGATCAATAAGTTATAGTATAGGGCAGAGGTGTCAAACTGCATTCCTCGAGGGCCGCCAACAGGTCATGTTTTCAGGATTTCCTTAGCATTCCACAAGGAGCTGGAATCATTCTGTGCAGGTGATTAAATTATCACCTGTGCAATACAAGGAAATCCTGAAAACATGACCTGTTGGCGGCCCTCGAGGAATGCAGTTTTGACACCTCTGGTATAGGGGATAACATACTATTTTGGCAATTACCCGTCAATATTAAAACGGACCTGTCCGGTCTGTAATGGTACATATCATAGGATAAATGGGTCTTAATCCGTGTTGTGGAATTGCAGCTTCAAGTTCAGGTTCCTACTCCATGTAAAAAGTCTTATTTGTGGCCATAAACAAGGTAGGTGTACATTTATACAAGAGCACCAGCTGCAGAGTTGTTCAAAGATATGGGGCGATCCCAAAATTCTTACATTCAAAATTCAAAACAGAATAATAATGATTTAGTACCTTAGGGACCCTTTACATGGCGTGACCAACGGCACGAAATGACCGGCGATCGGTAAACATTAACCGATCAGTAGTTGTTTAATAATATGTTTACACCGAAGATTATCATGAAATAAGTGCTATTAAGAACGCTCGCTCACAATCTTTTCTCAGTGGAAATGCCTAATGCCAGATACCAACGAGCTAAGGCCTCTGCCAGTCAGATTAGCCTAAAATGAACATTTCTGGAAATGAAGAGTTTGTCCAAGCAGATATATGTGGGAGTGACATAAAAAGGCAACATGTAATAATCTATTCTGTATCAAAGTCAATATAGGAAACCCAGTGTTACCAGGACACATACCAGGCATAGCTATGAGAGGTGCGAGCAGTCGGGGGCACACAAGGAAACAGACTGCCTTTGGTTTGGAGGGTCTTTGACTACAGTATGGGGGCATAAACACGAATGCAATAGTCTATGGAAGCTGCAGTATATAAGAATACAGCATGTGCTCCAGGAGTGACACACTAGGTGATATATAAGGAGTCCAGGCACAGTCTGGTTCCAGGCTCTACAGACACATGGCACTGTATCTAATGTTGTGTAATGTAGGACTAGTTTCGGGATAAATAGCACATTTCCTACCTCTCCTCGGCCGCCTCTCCTCTCCTCTTGTCCTGTTCTCTGCAGCTCCCTTGCTTTTACTTTCATTTCTCCTCCAGCAGTCCTCTTCCTGCTTTCATCAGCTTGCCTTACATCAAATACTTGGTTTCCCAGTTTAGAATATACACTTCTTCCCCAACATTGAAATTGCAACGCCAAGAAGGAAACGTTTTGGAATAATATATCACAGAATGAATAGACATGTTAATTATATGCAATTAATGAAAAAAAAAAAATACATTTTCAAAACATCTTGATTTATTCAGTATTGAGTATGAGTACCACGTGCACAAATCCACGCACTTATATGCCTTAGCTGCTATCAATATGGTTATTAACACCTTAATGACCGCCGATACGCCTTTTAACGGCTTCAGTCAAGGGTACTTATGCCTCAGTGCCAATTTTTAACGGCGGTAAGAAATTAGTGGATAGCGCCCCCCAGCCTGGGAGTTTCTCCGGGGTCTTGACTACTGGCAGTAGCTGAGACCCCAGAGAACATGATTCGGGGTGGTTTTCACCGACCCCAGTGTTGTGATCGCCGTTATTAACGTTATAACAGCGACCGCAAAAGTCTGATTTCCCGTTTAATTTCTGTCTCCTCTGATGTGATCGCACATCAGTGGAGACAGAAATGGGGTCCCCCGATCCCCCCGGTACCTCTGGTGTCCCTGCAACCCCCCGTGAAGCCCCCCGGGCCGCCGTCTTCTTCTGGGAGATAATGGCAGGCGCATGAGATCTGCCGGCCGGCACTCAGCAACAATAGGAAATCTTTCCCATTGGTTCATTTTGATCGCTGTGATTTTTTTATGTTGAGGAGGCTACATTCAGAGGTGGCAGATTTGTTATAAAAAGTTTTAGGACTGATCCGTTCATCTAAATGAAACTTGCAAAAACCCATGTACTTGCCACTGAAATAACCCCACTGAGATGAAAGAAACCAATGCAGCTGAAGACCTCCCTTGGCAATAGGCTGATCACAGTACCACCCTGATGGACTCCCAGGGACCTTGGGCCCAGAAGTGTTCTAGTTCCCCACAGTTTTCTAGACAAGTAATTCCTTTAGGAACATTACAGTGAAAAAATCATTACAGTAAAAATAATCTGTATAAGTTTCTTTAGCTTAAAAAAAAATCATGGACGCCTTACATT
This sequence comes from Ranitomeya variabilis, assembly GCF_051348905.1. Lineage (NCBI taxonomy): Eukaryota > Metazoa > Chordata > Amphibia > Anura > Dendrobatidae > Ranitomeya > Ranitomeya variabilis. Next base: position 504,328,642 of record NC_135235.1, read on the forward strand.
TTTTTATGGGCAGGGCAAAAAAGTGTTTTATTTTTTTATGGACTGTCCTGGAATTTCTGGAAAGCTGCAACACCGCCTCTCTGGCGGAGAACAAGAGGATTAGCAGTCTGAAATCAGAGATGCTGGATCCTTAAGGTATGTTTCCACGTGCCGGAATCCCTACGCAGCGGATACCCTGCTCCGCCCAAAGCGCCGCCCCTCCCCTGTTGTACGCGCGGTGATTCCTGTGTTCATTGAACCGTGCGGAATCACCGCATCATATTCATAGACTGGGTTATTTATCTTGTGGAGACTAAGCTTCTCCGCAAGATAAATAGACATGCTGCGGTCTGGAAAGACGCACCACATGTCCGGTAACACAGGTCCGGATGCAGCCCTGCACGCATAATGGAGATGGGATTTAATAAAATCCCCTCCACTATGCTGTAACATCTGGACGCTGCGGCTGTACGCAGCGTCCAATCCGCAGCAAATCCTGAAGGTTTCCTGAACATGGAAACATACCCTAATCATCCTCAACATCATGTCCAGAAGTCCATTATTCACAGACTGCCAGATCCGTTTTTTTTCACTTTGGAGTCAGTGGCTATCAGATTAATGCGGCATCTGTAGTAGTCGATTTCTAATGGATCCGGCAAGAAAAGGCATTTTCCTATTAGTGGACAACTCCTTTAAGTCTTATGAATAACTTTGTAATCTCCTCCTCAATTAGGTGAAATCGGACACTGTGGACCTTGAAACAGAAAAAACAGTTGAATTCTTTTTCATTCCAGGGTGTTGCCAGTGTCCTGGCTTTATACACCAAGATGCACAGTGACATCTGCTGCCTAACTATAGAACTACACCTCATAGTTATGCAAATTGTCTCTTCAGAGAGGAAGAGAACTAGAACTCTAGTGCCACCTATTGGAAGTAGTAATCCTATAAGTCACTGTCGACCCTTTAAGGAGCCTTGTCACATGACTTCTAGTTCTCTTCCTCTCTGAAGAGACAATTTTTCATAATTTGCATATTTCCCAGAGGAGCATTGCGGCTTTACGTCTCTTCATCTCGACATGCTTAGTATGTCAATCTCCGCAAGGAGAAACGATACTTCTTGGATATCGGTTGGACGCCTCTCACACAGCCAAAGCAGATCTCCACTTTGCACTGATGAGGGGCAGTACCCCGAAACACAGTGTCTGCAAATTGAGATTCTGGTTTGGCTATTATGCTAAGTCATGTGACAAGGCTCGTTAAAGGGTCAACATTGACTTGTAGGATTGCTACCTTCAAATAGGTGGCACTAGAGTTCTAGTCCTCTTCCTCTCTGAAGAGACAATTTGCAAAATTAGCATATTTCCCAGAGGAGCATTGTAGCTTTAAGTCTCCTCATCTCGGCATGCTTAGCATGTCAATCTCCGCAAGGAGAAACGATACTTCTTGGATTTCCATATTGAGATACCCATCACTTGGGTGTCCCAATATGGCGGTCAGTGAACTTCCGCCGCTTGGAATTCCGGGATCCAGACACATCTAGACGGAACAAGATGTGAAGACATTACAAGGTAAGTATATATTAAGACATGTAATGTACTTGTTATAGAAAAAAAAGGTAAAGATCAGTGTTTTATATCAATTTTAACCTTACATACCAATTTCTAAAATGTCCAGGAGACCTACAAAGAAAAAGGGTGTTGGCACAAATAAATGTATTTTCCAGATAGCTCCAGGTTCATTGGTAACACAGTTATGGCAGGCAGCAGGGGTGGTGTTGTCCTTGTTGTCTGTGCATTGGACTGTTTTTGTTTACACAGAAAAAATCTTGTCACTCATCTCTATGGCATTCTGTCCTATATTTTAATAGTCACTGTTCACGAATGCAGACTTGTGAATCCTACTGTTGACAGGCTGCCATCACTGCTCGCCACTGCAAGTACTCAACTCACTCAGGACTTCCGCACCCCGCCACTTCCTCTTCCTGGCAGCTCCTGTCATCGCATGCACTGAGTGCACTCAGCGCAGGCGTCACATAATAGTGACGTCATGCGCCGCCTGTGACACAAAAACACACACGTCAATTTACAGCCTCTGCTAGGATGGCGGCCTATTGAGACGAAGCAATACATTTCAACTGAATGTGCATCCAAGTACGCACATTCAGTTGAAAGCCGCAGGTCCTGTCTACGTCCTGCTCAAGGGCCCGCCAAGACCCCGAGGCCCACCGGAGAATTCTCCGGTGTCCCGGTGGGCCAGTCCTTCCCTGGGTGCAGCAGTTTGCTCTGCTGTAGATGTAGCTGAACTCAAATGCTGCCCACACCCACACCACAGCTTTCTGTATACTTTGTATATTGACAGTGAGCTGCTAATCAATGCTGGGGGCAGAAATGGATGAGGAGGCACTGTGCATAATGCATAACACAGTGCGGGGCGGGGATTCCAAAGGTGGCTGGCCGCACTGCCCGCACAGGCGCAGTCTGCAAGCCTGGCTGGGACGTCAGACGGCCAGAGCTTACTGCGACTGCGCAGCACATTAGTAAACAGCGCAGGCGACGGTTTTGAAACGTAAACAGCGCTGAGGGGGCGGCGCCGAAAGCGCATGAAGATTGGAGTGACGGCAGAGTAGCGGTTCAAGCTGGGGAGTGAGGACCCGCCTCCCTGGCTAAAGACCGGTATTGTGGCTAAGTATCAAAACGCTTTATTTTGGGTATACTTGAACTTAAAACTAAAAGAGCCACCTTGTTAGAATGCAGCATTACTGCTGCACAAGGTGGCTCTTTTAGTTTATAACGGCTGGAGGGGGGCCACAGTGGCCCTTTAAACAACAGAATATAACTTCAAGTAAATCAAACTTCTGTGAAATCAAACTGTCCACTTAGGAAGCAACACTGTCAATTTCACATGCTGTTGCGCAAATGGGATAGACAACAGATGGAAATTATTGGCAATTATCAAGACACTCAATAAAGGAGTGGTTCTGCAGGTGGGGAACACAGACCACATCTCAGTACCAATGCTTTATGGTTGACGTTTTGAATGTTGGTTGTGCTTTCACACTCGTAGTAGCACGAGACGGACTCTACAACCCACACAAGTGGTTCAGGTAGTGCAGCTCATCCAGGATGGCACATCAATGCAAGCTGTGGCAAGGTTTGCTGTGTCTGTCAGCATAGTGTCCAGAGGCTGAAGGCGCTACCAGGAGACAGGCCAGTACACCAGGAGACGTGGAAGGGGGCCATAGGAGGGCAACAACACAGCAGCAGGACCACTACCTCCGCCTTTGTGCAAGGAGGAGCACTGCCAGAGCCCTGCAAAATGACCTCCAGCAGGCCACAAATGTGCATGTGTCTGCACAAACGGTTAGAACCAGACTCCATGAGAATGGTCTGAGTGCCCAAAGTCCACAGATGGGGGTTGTGCTCACAGCCGAACACCGTGCTGGACGCTTGGCATTTGCCACAGAACACCAGGATTGGCAAATTCGCCACTGGCGCCCTGTGTTCTTCACAGATGAAAGCAAGTTCACACTGCGCACGTGACTGAGTCTGGAGACCCCGTGGAGAGCGACCTCCTGCCTGCAACATCCTTCAGCATGACCTGTTTGGCAGTGGGTCAGTAATGGTGTGGGGTGGCATTTCCATGTGCTCACTGTGCCCACTTCTCCTTCCTCTGTAAAAACAGCAATTCTACAATTTTAGAGTTAACTTCACCATGACTGGCATGCTAACTTTATTCTGAAGATTACTAGGATTACAGCAATGGCAAATTTATTTTATGTCACCGTATTCCGGAGAACTACCATTCTTTTTTTCTCCAATTCAGAAACGTTGGTTTCCACATGGTATTAGGTAGTATTTGATACCACATTCATATCATAGTTTCACAGTAAAAGGACACCCAAAAATGTTTTGGCAATGTACTTTTTCCCCAGTATTACAACTGTTTCACACTGCCAGGTTGGCCATTAGACCATGCTAGTACTAAGGGCTAACAGACCTCACCTCTGAAAACTCGATTTATAGAGTCAGAGAAGGGTGCAGATAGAACATAAGAAGGTGCACTTAAATTTTAGCCACGTGAAAGGGGCACTGAGTGCCTGTACTCACTTTAAAGTCATTCTGTGCTGACAGACATGTACTTTAACCACTAAAGGAAATCTCAGTATATACACAAGTGCTTCTTACTAAATTAGAATATCATCAAAAAGTTAAATTTTATTTCAATTCTTCAATACAAAAAGTGAAACTCATTAGAGTCATTACAAACAGTGATCTATTCCAAATGTTTATTTCTATTAATGTTGATTATGGCTTGCAGCCAATCAAAACCCAAGTTATTATCTCAGTAAATTAGAATACTTTATAACACCAGCTTCAAAAAAAAGATTTTAAAATCTGAAATGTTGGCCTACGGAAATGTATGTTCAGTAAATGCACTCAATACTTTGTCAAGGTTCCTTTTGCATCAATGCGGCGTGGCATGGAGGTGATCAGCCGGTGGCACTGCCGAGGTGTTATGGAAGCCCAGGTTGCTTTGATAGCAGCCTTCAGCTTGTCTGCATTGTTGGGTCTGGTGTCTCCTCTTCACAATCTCTATGGGGTTAAGGTCAGGAGTGTTTGCTGGCCAATCAATCACAGCGATACTGTAGATATTCGTACTCTTTGCAGTGTGGACAGGTGCCAATTCCTGCTGGAGAATGACATTTCCATCTCCATAAAGTTTGCTGGCAGAGGGAAGCATGAAGTGCTCTAAAATTTCCTGGCAGACAGCTGTGCTGACTTTGGTCTTGATAAAGCACAGTGGATCTACATGAAGAGGGGTGATGGTAAGAACCTGGCACTCAACTTGTTGTAATGCAAGTGGATTTATTCTGTACCACCAGTTGGAACAGAATAAATCCACTTGCATTACAACAAGTTGAATGCCAGGTTCTTATTATATATCACTAAGGTTTGGGAACCTACCTTGGAACCAATTCTCCTAGCTGTGCACACGTTTTATCTACATATTACTCATGAGTTACTTGGCACAAGGAATGCGACACTTGTAGCCCGTGTCCTGGATACATCCGTGTGTGGTGGCTCTTGAAGCAATGACTCCAGTAGCAGTTCAACTCCTTGTTAATCTCCCCCAAATTTTTGAATGCCCTTTTCTTAATCCTTTCAAGGCTGCAGTTATCCCAGTTGCTTGTGCACCTTTTTCTACCACACTTTATCCTTCCACTCAACTTTCCATTAATATGCTTGGATACAGCCAGCTTCTTTACAATGACCTTTTGTTGCTTACCCTCCTTGTGGAGTGTGTCAATGACTGCCTTCTGGACATCTGTCAGGTCAGCAGTCTTCCCCATGATTGTGGAGCCTACTGAAAGACTAAGGCTACTTTCACACTAGCGTCGTGTGACGTACGTCGTAATGCATAGTTTTGGAGAAAAAAAAACGCATCCTGCGGGCATAGACTTGCATTAGCGACGCATGGCCACATGTCGCATCCGTCGTGCGACGGATGCGTCGTGTTTTGGCAGACCGTTGGCACAAAAAAAACGTTCCATGTAACTTTTTTTGTGCGTCGCGTCCGCCATTTTCGACCACACATGCGCGGCCAAAACTCCACCCACTCCTCCCCAGACATTACAGTGGGGCAGCAGATGCATTGAAAAACTGCATCCGCTTGCCCCCTTTGTGCATTTATTTCACAACGTGCATCGGTACGTCGGGCCGACGCATGGTGACAGCCCCGTACCAACGCTAGTGTGAAAGTAGACTAAAACGCTTAGGAAGCCTTTGCAGGTGTTTGTTAATTATTCTAAGTTACTGAGATAATGACTTGGGTTGTCTTTGGCTGTAAGCCATAATCAAACATTAACAAACATTTGAAATAGATCAGTTTATAATGATTGAGTTTCACTTTTTGTATTGAACAACTGAAATAAACGTAGTAATCTAATTTTGTGAGAAACATCTGTAGGAGCTCTTCATGAGCACAACAAGTCGGTAGTACAAGATCAAAGCAACTTTTTTGGCCTCAGTTTTAATATACTACAGAAGTCTAGAGAAAATGTCTAACAGTATGTTACACAACTGTAAAAAACAAAAAAAAACACCTGTATTTAATGTTCTGCATACAATGGCTTAGTGTCTTGCCTGTAGATCTGCTAAATAAAGACCGTTCAACATATAATTCACATCCAAAACAAAATGACACTTCTAAGGAATGTTTTTTCATAAACTTTAATTTTGGACCAAATGAAGTGATTTAGAACCGCAGCTTCTGGAAGAACCACTTGTTTTTGCCTGTCTTGTACCTGCAAGAGACAGAAGGAAAATACATTTAACAAACTTGATAAAATTATCAGAAGTTAAACTCAATAAGGAGATGCTTCTACTAAAGACAACTTTTGGCACTAGTCATGAAACCTGTAATTCCTATTAGGTGCACAAATCTTTACAGCATGCCACATAAACCCAACATTACTGTTCCTGTACTATAGTTTTGCTCCACTGCCCATAAATGTAGCATCTCCACAACTCCTTCCAGCCGGCATCTGTCAGTGTATTGATCAATCATAGGTTGGAAAAAATGAGGATGTTGTGGCATGGGGTTTTATAACACAGGCAGCATGAGGGTAAGTGCTGACTGTACAATTGCAGTTGGATATATTTTATTTTAAAATGCTACTTTTTTAGAGAAAGCATACGAGAGCCAGTCTGGGACTATGCATTTTGGCTGACTAGTACCAGGCCAAACTGTCAGCTTCTCCCATAGACTGGCAGGCCGAGTACTATACAGAGCTACCCGACTACCAGCATGGCCCCAACCAGCATCTTCTCCATGCGTCGTGCTAGTTGGATAGCATCTTCCATGTGCATTCACAGGGAGAGACATGTTAATCATCTGTAGCGGTGTGCGGAGACAGTCAGTGGCTGCCTGGGGTTAGGCCCTTTTCACACATCAGTGTTTTGCCATCAGTCACAATCCATTGGCTCGACGGATCCGTGGCAGATTGTGAAAAACTGATGCGACGGATCCTGTTTTTCGCTGGATTCAATTAGCTGATCCTGCTAATTTGATCCTAAAAAAAAAAAAAAAAAAAAAAAAAAAAAAAAAAACGGAATCCAGCACCAATTCCATCATTTGACGGATCCGGCGCCATAGGCTTCCATTCTAGCAAACGACAGGCGGCAATGGTTCCGCTGCTGTCCGGTTTTTTTCGACGGACAAAAAAAAACAAAACACGTTACTATGTCTGTTGTCTCCAGCCGCCGGACAAACAATTTTTGGTGGATCCAGCTAATGACGGATGAAACATGAGGCCATCTGTCGCTAATACAAGTCTGAGAAAAAAACTCATATGGTGGTGTGAAAGGGGCCTTAGTCAGGTGTTGCCTTTAGTCCCTGGCCAAGATTTCACATTTTGTTTTATCTGAAACATGGCAGTTTCAAAATAAAAAAAACATACCTTGCTGCAGTCACACATTTGGGATCAGATTCATGCTGCCTGCAGTATGGAATTAATTTAGTGGGACGCTCCCATTAGTGAATGTTTGGCCACAAAAAACAAAACACCCGCATCAGGAAATGCTTTGTTTTGTCACGTTTTCGGTCCCAAAGCATTTATAAAACTTTTCTTATGGGCGATCCTTACATTTATCGAAATCCATTAATTAATTAATAAAAAGCTAGCATTTCATGAGACCAAAGAACCCAGGCATCTTGTAGCTTTCCCAGACTTTTGTAAAACATGGACTAATTCATACTGGGTAATCATTTGAAGGATTGACCGCCTTAAAATGCTTGGTTAAAAAAAAAAAAAATTTAAACATATGAAACAGTGAAGTTTTCAATAGAAGTACCGTATATACTCAAGTATAAGCAGAGAATGTCAGCCCATTTTTTTAGGCTGAAATTGCCCCTCTCGGTTTATACTCGACTCATACCCAGGGGTCAGCAGGGGAGGGGGAGCGGAGCTGTGTAGTAATACTCACCTGCTCCTGGCGCGGCCCCTGGACGTCTGTTCCACGGCGCTGACAGCTTCTTCCTGTAGTGAGCGGTCACATGGTACCGCTCATTACTGTAATGAGCGGTACCATGTGACCGCTCACTACAGGAAGAAGCTGCCGGGGAACAGATGTGCAGGGACCGCGCCAGGAGCAGGTGAGTAACGCAGTGCGCAATATTCACCTGCTCCCCGTTCCACCGCCGGCACAACTTCCCCGTCTTCTGCACAGACGCTCAGGTCAGAGGGTTCTGCCTGAACAGTCAGTGGACAGGATGGAGAAGACAGCGGCGTCGACAGTGGAACGGGAAAGTTGAGTATAGCAAGTGCCGGGGCCTGAGAGGCGGGTATGTGATTTTTTTTATCGCAGCAACAGCATATGGGGCAAATGTCTGTATGGAGCATCTTATGGGGCCATGTGCAGCGTTATATGGGGCAATGATCTGTATGGAGCATCTTATGGGGTCAATCAACATTTGTGCAGCATTATATGGGGCATATTTTAATATGGAGCATCTTATGGAGCCCATCATACACTGTATGTAGCATTATATGGGGTGTATTTTGTACGGGGCATCTTATGGGGCCCATCATGAACTATATGGAGCATTATATGGGGCTCCTGATTCAATATGGATACTCAAAAACACTTAACTTTTGATGTCTCAATTAATTTTTACTTTTATTGGTATCTATTTTTATTTTTGAAATTTATCAGTAGCTGCTGCATTTCCCACCCTAGCCTTATACTCGAGTCATTAAGTTTTCCCAGTTTTTTTGTGGCAAAATTAGGAAGGGAAGGGGGGGGGGTCTGCTTATACTCGAGTATATACGGTAAATAGAAACTTCAGTTTTTTAGCAAACTTTCAGCCATTTTTTGGGACAATCCCCCACAAATCAGGGCTTTCAAAAGTTAGTTCATATTGTCAACCCGCACATTATCAGAATAAACCACATTATCAGAATAAACAGGTTTCCATCCTGATTAAGAGGGCATCCACACGACCATTTCATGGTCTGCATTCAGACCGCAATGCCTAATCATTAGTTATGAGCGAATATAATCGTTACTCCAGATTTCCCGAGCACGCTCGGGTGTCCTCCGAGTATTTTTTAGTGCTCGGAGATTTAGTTTTTCTTGCCACAGCTGAATGATTTACATCTGTTAGCCAGGCTGAGTACATGTGGGGGTTGCCTGGTTGCTAGGGAATTCCCAAATGTACTTATGCTGGCTAACAGATGTAAATCATTCAGCTGCGGCAAGAAAAACTAAATCTCCGAGCACTAAAAAAACACTTGGAGGACCCCCGAGCGTGCTCGGGAAATCTCGAGTAACGAGTATATTCGCTAATCACTACTAATCATGCCTGTGAGGCTGTTAGTCCACAGACCAGTCAGGAGACCAGAGGTCGGTCTGACATTGCCCCCCAGAAACTGAAAATATGGTTGTGAGCACGAGGACAAAGTTGACTGCATTTTTAACAGATTGTTAGAAGACTGTCAATAAGCAGAGCATTGCAAGTGAGGCAAAGGCATATTTATGAAATGCAAACCAACTCCAATAGGGAATTCAGAGTAAAGTGGAAACTCTGCTGTAAAAGTGTTTTACATAAAGATAAATTTGTGTATCAAACTTTGCCTTTATCTACGCCAGATCTACATGTAATGTAAAGCAGCCATGTGCAGGACTTGTTCCCATCATGATAAATTCTGCAGATAGTTTTAGTGATGAGACAGTATACTCATTACTCGAGTGATCTCCGAGTATTTTGGTGTGCTCTGAGATTTAGTTTGACGCCGTAGCTACATGATTTACAGCTGCTAGCCAGCCCGAACACATGTGTGGGTTGCCTGTTAGGCTGAATACATGTGGGGATTCCCTATCTAGCAGTCGCAAATCATGCAGCTACGGCGTCAAACTAAATCTCCAAGCACACCAAAATACTCAGATCACCCAAGCATGCTCGGGATCTCGAGTAACGAGTATACTCATCACTAATTGTGTATACACTGCAGGCACAAAAAACAACCATCACAGGGGGCAATGAAAATATCCATGTAAATTATACTGTGCAGTCGCTTTCGGTTTTAATAGATAACTGTCCTGAACCAAAGGGGATCAGTGTAAAAACAGCAGCATGTCACCCACAAAAACAGGCAGGCTTTAGCTCACATAGGATCCGTGACAATTCTATTCACTCAGTAGGTCTTTCAGAATAGCAGGGCAGATTGTTAATCACCCAGGAAAGTGAAATGGGAGAACCGACAGAACAAAACTAACATGGGCAGCACGGTGGCTCAGTGGTTAGCAGTGCAGCCTTGCAGTGCCGGGTTCCCAGATTCAAATCCCACCAAGGGCAACATCTGCGAGGAGTTTGTATGCTCGCTCGTGTTTCTTCCCACACTCCAAACACATACTGATGGGGAACTTAGATTGAAAGCCCCATTGGGGACAGTTCTGCAGAATGATAGCGCTATAATAGCAAAGCATAATAAATGCAGCAGAAAGTTTTGCCATATTAAAATCTTGCAGCATGATATACCAACCTCTCCTCAAATTTTACTTTGGCCTCCCTCCTGGCTTTACGCTTCAGAGCTGGGTCCCTGAAAACGTCTTTATTCACTACAGCCTTGTCAAGAGGGATGTCAACAGAGTATCTGCAGAAACAACAACAAAAAAAAAAAAATCCATGACCAGACACATTAAATCTTTTCATACATTTGGTAAAAAAAAAAAAACAAAAAAAAACAAAAAAAAAAACACACAACTAATAAGTAGTTGACTTTCTTATTTGCTTTAAGGAGGTGGGTGTTCTTGCATTATGTTATGGTAAAATACCCTGGAAGACTGATACTTGCAGAAGCATACTTGGCGTAGAGAAGCACATCCTTCAAATACTCAGAGACCGCCATTTTTGCAAAGAAGCCATGTAATGTCTGCCTCGCATCCCTGCTGCAGAATGTGGGTGCTCAGTATTGATTCTCTAAGCCTGAGGCATTCAATAGTGTATATTGCCTGGAAAACCACTTTAAGGCTAAGCTCACACTAGGCATTTTTTTTTTTTCTTTCTGCAAAACCTGCACTATTAACAGAAAACAAGCAGTCAAAAACGCATGTGTTGGTGCATATTTGAGGATCCCAAAGATCAGCTTTGGTTCCACCACAGACACATGAACACAGGTCACCAATACAAGACATGGGATCATTGAAAAAAAATATGCATGTAAATGTAACTGGGGGGGGGGAATAAATTTACCCAAGACACTGGTAGTGCATTGAGTTTGTAGGTAACCAACTTTAAAGGTACCGTCTCACAGTGGCACTTTGGTCGCTACGACGGCACGATCCGTGACGCTCCAGCGTCGCTCCATTATCGCTCCAGCGTCGTAGACTGCGGTCACACTTCGCAATGCACAGCGCTGGAGCGATAATTTCATGACGTATTTGCGATGTAGAAGTCGTACGGGACAGTCGTTCGGGCATGTCATATCGTGCACACCTTTGTTACACGACGTGATCATGCCGCCACAGCGGGACACTTGACGACGAAAGAAAGTTTCAAACGATCTGCTACGACGTACGATTCTCAGCGGGGTCCTTGATCACAGTAGCGTGTCAGACACAGCAAGTAAGTATATCGCTGGAACGTCACGGATCGTGCCGTCGTAGCGACCAAAGTGCCACTGTGAGACGGTACCCTCTCTGCACAATGCATGAGCAACTCAATCTCACACCTTGGTCAGCCATAGGCATTGTTCAATCTCACACCTTTGTTCGCCAATCATTCCAATCTTTACTTTGTACACATCACTAATGTAATTAAACTGTACTAATCCCAACTGCCTTCTCAGTAAGGGTACTGTCACACAGTCACACTTTGATCGCTACGACCGTACGATTCGTGACGTTCTAGCGATATCGTTACGATATCGCTGTGTCTGACACGCAGCAGCGATCAGGGATCCTGCTGAGAATCGTACGTCGTAGCAGATCGTATGGAACTTTCTTTCGTCGCTGGATCTCCCGCTGACATCGCTGTGTGTGACAGCGATCCAGCGATGTGTTCGCTTGTAACCAGGGTAAACATCGGGTAACTAAGCGCAGGGCCACGCTTAGTAACCCGATGTTTACCGTGGTTACCAGCGTAAAAAGTAAAAAAAAAACAAACAGTACATACTCACATTCCGGTGTCTGTCCTCCGGCGTCTCAGCTTCTCTGCACTGTGAGCGCCTGCCAGCCGGAAAGCGAGCACAGCGGTGACGTCTGACGTCACCGCTGTGCTTTCCGGCTCTGCTGCTTACACAGTGGAGAGAAGCAGAACGCCGGGGACAGACACCGGAATGCAAGTATGTACTGTTTGTTTTTTTACATTTACGCTGGTAACAAGGGTAAACATCGGGTTACTAAGCGCGGCCCTGCGCTTAGTAACCCGATGTTTACCCTGGTTACCCGGGGACTTCGGCATCGCTCCAGCGCCGTGATTGCAACGTGTGACCGCAGTCTACGACGCTGGAGCGATAATCATACGATCGCTGCGACGTCACGGATCGTGCCGTCGTAGCGATCAAAATGGCACTGTGTGACAGTACCCTTAATCTGGGGATATATATATATATATATATATATATATATATATATATATATATATATATATATATATATATATATATATATATATTTTTTTTTTATTTTTTTTTCAAAAATAGGTTTCATAAGCAGGACTTGCTTGTTTTCATTACCCATCAATTTCGATGGGTAAAAAAAAAAAAAAAAAAGCTGAAAGAAGGACATGCTCCGTGTCCAAAACAAACATGCACAAAATACTAATGACAAAAAATAATGTGGGTGCATGACATTTCTGAAGTCTCAGGCTTTGCTAGTACTGTAAAACAGCTGAAAATCAGCATTAAAAAATGAAGCAAAAGCACCTAGTGTGAACTTATCCTGCAGACTCCTGACAGGTGGCAGCTCTCCATTTTGCCATGCAGTTATTTAGAGGCCGTTCCACCAGTTTGAGTATGATAAACTGGTCATATCATGGGATAGTGGCTTTAAAGCCAAGTAAACATGCTTTTGTTTTGGTTTTTTTTTTTTTATTTCTCACCCATTGCAGAGATAGTAGCTTGTAAAGCTTAGATTATAATTTATGAGAAGTGCAACTGGGCTTTTTAGAGATTTTACTGGGGTGTGTGCCTCTTCCCCTGCACGAGGTTGACCAGTGATATAAGCAGGCAGTGTTATGCACGCGAGAGTAGAACATGCTCCCCTCACTGATTTCTGCAGCTACCATGGGGAGATACAGCTGAGGCAAGTTGTGTATCATTACCAACTCCTTCCAGATCTCATCGTACTGTAAGAGTATGTGCACACGATGTGGTTTTTGCTGCGGATCCACAGCGTTTCTGCAGCTGCGGGTCTGCAGTAGTTTCCCTTGAGTTTACAGTTCAATATAAACCAAACCAAAAACACTCTGCACATGCTGCGGAAAAAAAATGCGCGGAAACGCAGCGATTTACATTCCGCAGCATGTCACTTTTCTGCGGATTCCACAGCGGTTTTACAGCTGCCCCTATGGAAAACTGCAGTTGTAAAACCGCAGTGAAAACTGCAGAAAAAAACGCGGTAAATCCGCAGCGTTTTTGCTCTGCAGATTTATCAAATCTGCTGCGGAAAAATCCGTAGTGGCCAAAAATACGTGTGCATATACCCTAAGCCTTTCCCCCTACACCGACTGCAATGACATCTGGAAGTGTTTGTAATGAACAACTCATCTCAGCTGTACCTCTACAGAGATCAGTGAAGGGTGTGTTCTTAACTTGCCTGCATGACTGCCTGCTTATGACTGGTCAATCTCATGCAAGGAAAGAAGTACATACCCCCAGAAAAATGTCTGGAAAGCCCAGTTGAGCTTATCAAATTCTAACCTAAACTTTACAAGCCAATATTGCCGAAACAGATGTGAAGTTTAAAATATAGGACCAGGATTCATGAAGACTGCCATTGTTCACGAAGGTCTTGAAGAGAGGGCATGCTGGATTTAGACACTCCTAAAAGAATCTTTAGTGTGAGTGATGCAAGTCTCTGCGTGCCATGCCAAAAGTCTTACTCAAGTGAAGGACTTAAAGGGAACCTGTCACCCCCAAAATCAATGGTGAGGTAAGCCCACCGTCATCAGGGGCTTATCTACAGCATTCTGTAATGCTGTAGATAAGCCCCCGATGTTACCTACAAGGGGAGAAAAAGAGGTTAGATTATACTCACCCAGGGGCGGTCACGCTGCGCTCGGGGTCCGATGGGTGGTGTCTCAGGTCCGGTCCGGAGCCTCCCATCTTCATTCCATGATGTCCTCTTCAATCTGTCACGGCTCCTGTGCTGGCGTACTGATTTGTCCTGTTGAGGGCAGAGCAAAGTACTGCAAAGCGCAGGGGTCGGGCCTCTGACCTTTCCCAGCGCCTGCGCACTGCAGTACTTTGCTCTGCCCACAACAGGGCAGACAAAGTACGCCTGCGCCGCAGCATGAAGACCAGAAGAGGACGTCATGGAATGAAGATGGGAGGCCCTGGATCGGACCTGAGACACTCATCGGACCCGGACCGCAATGGGACCGCCCCTGGGTGAGTGTAATCTAACCTCTTATGTAACATCGGGGGCTTATATACAGCATTACAGAATGCTGTAGATAAGCCCCTGATGACGGTAAGCTTACCTCACCATCGATTTTGGGGGTGACTGTTCCCTTTAAGTAAGATTTCTGAAGTAAGGACCACCACAAAGTCATGAATTAGATTAGCACCCCTGCCACATTACCGTCCCACCCAACTCCATCCATTTTGGCAGGGCTAGGAAAAACTCATGAAAAGTCCAAGTGACAATTTTGGTGCAACTCCGAATGGCGCATAAATCTTGCAAATTTTGAAGCAACTTTTAAGCTGGAATTCTGGCGTGAAAGCTGTGATGAGTTGAGCCCATAACGTATTTATTTCTCAGCTCTGCAGGAAATAGTCTGATGTGGCCAGGACAACATTTACAAACTGGTGAAAACTCCTCTTTAAATGCACTCATGTATGGAAGGAAATTTTTTGGGGGGCAATTTGTTACGAGTGGTATCACAAAATACTTAAACAACATTTCCCACATGTCTACTTTACATCAGCACAATTTTGGAAACAATTTTTTTTTGTTAGGAAGTTATAAGGGTTAAATAGTTGATCAGCGATTTCTCATTTTTCCAACAAAATTTACAAAACCACTTTTGTAGGGACCACCTCACATTTGAAGTGAGTTGGGGGGGGAGGTCAATATAACAGAAAATACCCAAAAGTGACACCATTATAAAAACTGCACCCCTCAAAGTGCGCAAAACCATGTTCAAGATGTTTATTAACCTTTCAGATGCTTCATGAGAACTAAAGCAATGTAGAAGAAAAAAAAAAAATTAAAAAAAAAAAATGAACATTTCACTTTTTTCATAAATTTACGTTGGAACCATTTTTTTTTTTTTCACAAGGGTATCAGGAGAAAATTGACCACAATATTTGTTGTGCAATTTCTCCTGAGTATACCAATACCCCGTATGTGGGGGAAAGCCACTGCTCGGGCGCATGGCAGGGCTCAGAAGGGAGGGAGCACCGTTTTGACTTTTTGAAAGCAAAATTGGCTGGAATCAACGGTGACACCATGTAGTGTTTGGACACCCCCTGATGTAACTAAACAGTGGAAAAACCCCGACAGAAAAATGGAAATACAGTTTTTTTATTTGATCATCTTTACCTAACTAAGGGGGTGAGAAAGAGGTGTTTAATTTACTATTTTTATTTTGATCACTATGATGGGGGTCCATCACAGTGCTCAAAATGAACCAATAGGAAAAATGTCCTATTGTTGCTGGGTGTCGGACGGCCATTTTCTTCCTGAAGAGGCCAATGGCTAGGGATGCATGAGGGTCAGGGACACTCGAGGTAGTGGGGGCAGGGCTCAGGAGACACCATTAGGGTATGTGCACACGTTGCGGATTTCTTGCAGAAATTTCCTGAAGAAAACCGGAAATTTTCTGCAAGAAATCCGCATTTTTTTTCCGTTTTTTTAGCATTCTGCAATCGTAATTAGCTTGCAGAATGCTAAAGTTTTCCAAGCGATCTGTAGCATCGCTTGGAAAACTGACTGACAAGTTGGTCACACTTGTCAAACATACTGTTTGACAAGTGTGACCAACTTTTTACTATAGATGCAGCTTTTGCAGCATCTATAGTAAAAGATAGAATGTTTAAAAATAATAAAAAAAATAAAAAAATGGTTATACTCACCCAGACATCTCCTCAGCGGCGTCCGGCTCCTCTTCCTATAGCTGGTCTGTGCGCACAGGACCCTCCGTGACGTCATGGTCACGTGAGCGGTCACATGACCGCTCACGACCAATCACAGGACAGTGACGTCATCGGCAAGGTCCTTCGCCGAACATCAGCTACAGGAACCGAAGCGGCAGCATGCAGTGGAGGCGGGAAGACATCGAGGGTGAGTATATCGCTATTTTTTATTTTAATTCTTATTTTTTGACCACTTATATGGTGCCCAGTGCGTGGAGGAGAGTGCGTGGAGGAGAGTCTCCTCTCCTCCACCCTGGGTACCAACCGCACATAATCTGCTTACTTCCCGCATCGTGGGCACAGCCCCGTGCGGGAAGTAAGCAGATCAATGGACCCCTAGGTGTGCGGAATCCCCTGCAATTCCGCATTTTAATGAACATGTTGCTTTTTTTTCCGCGATGCGATTTTTTCGCAGAAAAAAAGGCTACATTTGCACAAAAAATGCGGAATACACTTAAAATAATGGGAGGCATATGTAAGCGTTTTTTTCGCGTTTTTATCACGTTTTTATAGCGAAAAAACGCGAAAAAAAACGCGAAAAATACTTAACGTGTGCACATGGCCTGACTCTCTCCTCTGATGTGATAGATCATACAAGAGGAGACAAATTACATGGGAAATCAGACTTTTGTGGTCGCCGCTATTCCATGAATAGTGGTGATCGAAACATTGGGGGGGTCTGTTAAAACAGACCCCCAAGAATTAATGATGCTGGGTGGAGCTATAACCTTATATCTCAGTGCCATTAAAAGGCGTATCTGCGGTCATTAAGGGGTTAAATGTTTGCGTTTTGCTTCTACCATTAGGCAACATACAAGACTAAGGGCTGTGACTATACAATGATGTGGCCAAATAGAAACAAGACTGAACTGCTGCAGACATGGCAGGCCCTAATATTACCACGTAGCAGGCATACAAAGTGGCAACTAAACCTGGGCTAACAGCTGCTTACACAGAATATCCCGCACTCACCTGGTTGGCATAAGGTGGTTGTAGTTGTAGACCTTCACAAACGTTTTAATCTTGGATCGCTTGGCAATTCTCTTTTTGCCCATGGTGGCAATCACCTTGCGGGGATAGCGGTCAATACCAGCAACCAAGGCGTGACTGTACTGACGGTCTGAGGTGCCATCGTCAACGTTCTGACAGGGAAGTAACAGAATAAACCAACGTCAAAGTCCTGCAATTTACATATTACCACCCTAGAACAACTATCATACGAAACTAACAAATTAGGAGCAGACATACCTTTACTATGACGGCTTTGCGGCCAGCGTAGCGCCCTGCCAGAACAAGGACCACTTTCCCTGGTTTCATGAACTTGCCCATGTCTGCAGAAGAGAGGATTACATTAATAGGAGATTGTCTCCAGGGTCAAGTGTTCTCCTCAGTCAGGAACCCTGGTCATACAAATCAGATTGAGTTAATAGCAATTCTCTTAAAAACAAAAAATAAGATACCATTCACAGACATGCCTAATATAGCAGGTGGGCCTCAGACGAGACCCCCTCCCCACCCCCCAGGGACTACTAGAAGGATGTTGTAGAATAATTAAAGGGGTTGTGCAAAACAAAATGGTCAATAACCTGCAGGATAATTTACTGACGGGTGGCAATCAGGTAGGCACCTGGATCAGCAGAAGAGGTAGCCTTTATCTCAGGTACAATATGGACGGGCAGGCCAGACACACAAGCAGCGCTCCATTCATTCTCTGTGAGGCTGGCAGTCCCGAGGAATGGATCGAGCAGGGGTACAGTATGAGCACGATTACGCCATTCCATGTGACCACTGTAAATCTGCAGCTATCCATTCAGCGCTGTGTGCCCAGAGCCTCTCTGCCACCAAGAGACCCCGACAGTGACCACTGGGTGAACGTGTCACTACAAGGGGTGTCCACTGTAGATAAATATGATCCCCTTGAGGATAAGCTGAGCACAGCCACCAGTGATCACATGTAATCAGTGGGGAGCCCTACACCAATTCAGCTCCCCACTAGGAACAGCGAAGTATCACAAAGTTATCCTCAGACTCCCCTTTACTAAGCCATGGCAGCCCCCCGATGACTGCCCCTCCCGCACACACCAGGGAGACGACCACCACTGCACTAAGTACACAGGGGAGCCAGAGACCCCCGTACTGGCAGCTCTCACTGTGGCACCAGACAGATGGCCCCATGTGTGGAGACACTACTGGGCGCCGCTATTAAGCCCTGCACACACCAGGCCGGGCCTCACATACACAGGTAACACGGGGAGCACGTCCACAATACCCGCCCGGCACCACACAGCGGCACTGCGCGGCCACATCCCGGCGGCTACAGAGCGCTGCCCTGCGGGGACACGGAGGATGGCGGGGGATTACACAGCGCCGACTACTCACTCGCTCCAGCTCAATGGCCACCCTGAAAAGAAAGGAAGTAATTGCGGCTCCGCTCACCTTTCACGCCGCTGCCTCGGTGACGTACTTCCGCCCGGAGTGGTTGTACGCTCTGCCCTATAGGAGGCGTGTCTCTATGGTACTGGAGGACTCAGTCAGGCATGCGCTGTGGAGCCCGTGCTGTGCTATGTGGTGTAGGTATAGGACGGCGCCTGTATTCTGCCCTAGGCCGGCCCAGTGTTCCAGAGCGTACACAGCGGAATATAACATACTGCACTGCCGGCTATCCTAATGCGAGCTACCTAGCACCGCCTCTGACTAGTGGCCATATGTGGCAGCATACTAATCAGAGAGGCACTAGGGATATCACAGGTTCTGCCAGTGCCGGCATCCGTGGGCACCGGGCCAGGGTCCTGCACTCAGTAGCCAACCTCCGGTATTCCCGCCATCATCTGTGGCAGCATTGTCGTGGCCATTCCCAGGCGCGGAGATCAGCTCCTGTTCACATAAATAGGAACTGAGGTAGAGCGTTTTTTTCTGCTGTGATTTTGAAATTGTGCAAACCCGGGGACTTATGATTTTTTTTTTACTTTTTATCTCCCTACACAAAAGTGGGAAAGACTGCATTTTCTTCGGATTATCCATAGTCCACACCTCGCACTTCCATCTCCAGGTTTCTCTCACGCTGCTCCAGTTTTCTGGAATGCACTACCCCAGACAATCTGATTCATAATTAGCCCCCACTTTTTTAAGCGCTAAAACACATCTCTTTAAATAGGCCTATCATCTCACTTCACTAATCTTCCACAGCCCTAAAAGTTCCTCAGAATCTGCTCCCTCCTATTCATCCGTCTCCACATCCGCCAAATAGCACTTGCTAACTGTACTTGGACAGATACCGGCTGATGACCGGATCATGCATCTTGATGATATACATATCACTTATACTATTATACTGCAAGACAAGAGGTAATACCTGCACCAGATCCCCTATTTCCTGCCACTGCAATTTACCTCTTCAGACGGCATCAAAACACCGGTTAACAAAAGGAGTTCGTATGCGCACCAGAAAAAAAAAGGTTTAAACAATTGTCTAGAAAGAAATAAAAGGTTGTCTGACTATGAACAAGACTTATGTCGAAACACATAGGTTCTAATTTTTAAACTGCACCTTTGCCACAATGTTGTGTGGAACTTTCTATTTAAGTGACTAATGAAAAGCTAAGTTTTATTCAAAGCATTGAAGCCTTCTTTCACTGGATCGTCACTTACAGTATATTCCTTTGTCTTATCTGTGCGAGGCTGCATTTCCTCCACACCCTGCAAGATGAACAGATGATTACCTTCTCTTTTTGTTATAGTCCTCCATACAGTATAATGCACTCCCCATAGGCCCTCATATAGTATAATGCAATCACCATAGTCCTCCATACAGTGTAATACATCCCATAGTCTCAATAGAATATAATGCACTCCTGTATAGAGTACACATAGTATAATGCACCCCATAGCCCTCAATAGAGTATAGTACAGTCCCCGTATAATATAATGCACACCCCATAGCCCCTAATAGATTATAATGCAGCCCCATATAGTATAATGGAGCCCTATATAGTATAATATAGCCCCATATTGAATAATGCAGCCCCATATAGTTTAATAAACACCCCATAGTCCTGCAGTATTATGGTCACAATGTACTCACTGATTTAAAAAAAAATAAAAGTACAATACTCGCCTCTCCCCGTTTCCCTGCTGCTTCGGTCTCTGCAGCTCGTCTCCTCAGAAGCTCCACTGACGGGCACAGCATGTGGCACCCTTTGGGCCACACTCAGTTGGGGAATGTTGGGAGGAGTGTCACCTGTCGCTCCTTCCTCCATCATTGCTTTCAACTGACTCACAGGCCCCATAGCAGCCGCATGATCTGCCGCTATTAGCTCCATGCCACTGGCTGGGGGACTGAGGGCCCTAGGAAAATGCCTAGTTTGCCCTGCCATAACACCGGCCCTGCATACATGACAAGCCGTTTTTATTTACTATGTTTCCCTTATTTCCTTGCAGGTTGTAAGCTCGTGAGCAGGGCCCTCACTCTTTTGTAACTGCTGAATTATGTGTTACTTTGTGATGTCTTTATTGTCTGTATACAGGTCCTTCTCAAAAAATTAGCATATAGTGTTAAATTTCATTATTTACCATAATGTAATGATTACAATTAAACTTTCATATATTATAGATTCATTATCCACCAACTGAAATTTGTCAGGTCTTTTATTGTTTTAATACTGATGATTTTGGCATACAACTCCTGATAACCCAAAAAACCTGTCTCAATAAATTAGCATATCAAGAAAAGGTTCTCTAAACGACCTATTACCCTAATCTTCTGAATCAACTAATTAACTCTAAACACATGCAAAAGATACCTGAGGCTTTTAAAAACTCCCTGCCTGGTTCATTACTCAAAACCCCCATCATGGGTAAGACTAGCGACCTGACAGATGTCAAGAAGGCCATCATTGACACCCTCAAGCAAGAGGGTAAAGGCCCCGTCTCACACAGCGACGCTGTAGCGATACAGACAACGATGCTGATCGCTGCAGCGTCGCTGTGTGGTCGCTGGGGAGCTGTCACACAGACGGCTCTCTCCAGCGACCAACGATCAGGGGAACGACTTCGGCATCGTTGAAACTGTCTTCAACGATGCCGAAGTCCCCCTGCAGCACCCGGGTAACCAGGGTAAACATCGGGTTACTAAGCGCAGGGCCGCGCTTAGTAACCCGATGTTTACCCTGGTTACCAAAAAAAACAAACAGTACATACTCACCATCTGATGTCCGTCAGGTCCCTTGCCGTCTGCTTCCTGCTCTGACTGAGTGCCGCCGTACAGTGAGAGCAGAGCGCAGCGGTGACGTCACTGCTGTGCTCTCACTTTACGGCGGCTCAGTCAGAGCAGGAAGCAGACGCCAAGGGACCTGACGGGCAACAGATGGTGAGTATGTAGTGTTTGGTTTTTTTTACATTTAGGCTGGTAACCAGGGTAAACATCGGGTTACTAAGCGCGGCCCTGCGCTTAGTAACCCGATGTTTACCCTGGTTACCAGTGAAGACATCGCTGGATCGGTGTCACACACACCGATTCAACGATGTCAGCGGGACCTCAACGACCAAAAAAAGGTCCAGGCCATTCCGACACGACCAGCGATCTCGCAGCAGGGGCCTGATCGCTGGTACGTGTCACACATAGCGAGATCGCTACTGAGGTCGCTGTTGCGTCACAAAACTAGTGACTCAGCAGCGATCTCGCTAGCGATCTCGCTATGTGAGACGGGGCCTTAAGACCCAAAAAGAAATTTCTCAACAAATAGGCTGTTCCCAGAGTGCTGTATCAAGGCACCTCAATGGTAAGTCTAAAACAGAAAAAGAGAAAAATGCGGCAGCACTCACCCAATTGTGGTCCAGTTCTTTATTTAGAACATGAGTAAATACAGCTTTTCGGTCCGAGGGAGTGCAGTAGGATGGGAGGTGAGCAGGTGAATGACGACAGCTGTTTCGCGCTGATCCAAGCTGGACCACAATTGGGTGAGTGCTGCCGCATTTTTCTCTTTTTCTGTTTTTGATCTTCTGGATTGCTTCTATTTCTTATGCGAGCACCTCCTAGATTTCATTCAGCTTGTCACCACTTACCGCTGTTGACCTTCGGTCTGCATACACAGGCTGTGCAGCTTACTTTTTTCTTTTGTCTTGGACTATTCAATGGTAAGTCTGTTGGAAGGAAACAATGTGGCAGAAAACGCTGTACAACGAGAAGAGGTGACCGGACCCTGAGGAAGATTGTGGAGAAGGACCGATTCCAGACCTTGGGGAACCTGAGGAAGCAGTGGACTGAGTCTGGTGTGGAAACATCCAGAGCCACCGTGCACAGGCGTGTGCAGGAAATGGGCTACAGGTGCCGCATTCCCCAGGTAAAGCCACTTTTGAACCATAAACAGCGGCAGAAGCGCCTGACCTGGGCTACAGAGAAGCAGCACTGGACTGTTGCTAAGTGGTTCCAAGTTCTTTTTTCTGATGAAAGCAAATTTTGCATGTCATTCGGAAATCAAGGTGCCAGAGTCTGGAGGAAGACTGGGGAGAAGGAAATGCCAAAATGCCTGAAGTCCAGTGTCAAGTACCCACAGTCAGTGGTGTGGGGTGCCATGTCAGCTGCTGGTGTTGGTCCACTGTGTTTCATCAAGGGCAGGGTCAATGCAGCTAGCTATCAGGAGATTTTGGAGCACTTCATGCTTCCATCGGCTGAAATGCTTTATGGAGATGAAGATTTCATTTTTCAGCACGACCTGGCACCTGCTCACAGTGCCAAAACCACTGGTAAATGGTTTACTGACCATGGTATTACTGTGCTCAATTGGCCTGCCAACTCTCCTGACCTGAACCCCATAGAGAATCTGTGGGATATTGTGAAGAGAAAGTTGAGAGACGCCAGACCCAACACTCTGGATGAGCTTAAGGCCGCTATTGAAGCATCCTGGGCCTCCATAACATCTCAGCAGTGTCACAGGCTGATTGCCTCCATGCCACGCCGCATTGAAGCAGTCATTTCTGCCAAAGGATTCCCGACCAAGTATTGAGTGCATAACTGAACATTATTATTTGATGGTTTTTTTGTTTGTTATTAAAAAACACTTTTATTTGATTGGACGGGTGAAATATGCTAATTTATTGAGACAGGTTTTTTGGGTTATCAGGAGTTGTATGCCAAAATCATCAGTATTAAAACAATAAAAGACCTGACAAATTTCAGTTGGTGGATAATGAATCTATAATATATGAAAGTTTAATTGTAATCATTACATTATGGTAAATAATGAAATTTAACACTATATGCTAATTTTTTGAGAAGGACCTGTATGTCCCCACTTAATTGTAGAGTGCTGCGGAATATGGTGGCGCTATAGAAATAAAATTATTATTTTAACAGAAAGAAGGGATACTAATGTATAGTGGTGTGACAGAAGGATGTATTCAGCAAACAGGCACCACTAAGCTCAGATCGAAACCCCCCTAGGTGAGAACACCTAGACCAAAGCTGCACAGATCGGCTGTGTGGGGTCTCTGGTTCTCTCCTGTCTTGTCCATCACAATCTTCCACTGATGCCGATCCCACACTGCATGTAGTCTCCTGACATGGCTGTCATTCATAGGGCCTATGGACTCGCAAAGAAGTATTATTCAAAAACGGAAGGATTTTTAATTTTCTTGTTTACTGCTCATTGCCTAGGTTACCTGCTACCTCTGTAGTATGGAATTGGTGGCCAAACATGCTCAGTGCTACAATCTCTATTGGAAAGAGCTTCTGGCAGAGATTGGTGGAGCATACCGATAGCTCTCGATCTGGCCAACTGAAAAGAGTTTTCCCACGAATAAATTTCATTTTAATAAACATTTTATTTAATCAATCTTTGAATAATAATAATTTCCACAATTGGATGTGTTTAAAATAAATGTCCCTGTGCTGAGATAATCTTATAAATAAATGTTCCCCTGCTGTGTACTGTGTAATGGCTGTCTCTCCGTGCAGGAACATGGTCTGATCATACCACAGCTTCTGGGCAGGCGAGGACACACAAGAGTATACAGACATTACAGTATGGAATCACAGCGAATTCTTTCTGTGAGGTAAAACTATATACTTCCTCTTTTTAAGCAATGTTTTACCTCACAAAGAATCAGCTGAGATCCACTACTGTATTGTCTGTATATTTTCCCCCCTGCCCTGTGATATGATCAGACCATGTCTCTGCACGGTCAGACACAGACAGTACACAGCAGGGGCCCATTTATAAGATTTTCTCAGCACAGGAACATTTTATTTAACCCCTGGAGCTTTTTTCGGTTTTGCGTTTTTGTTTTTTGCTCCCCTCCTTCCCAGAGCCATAACTTTTGTATTTTTTCCGTCAATATGGCAATGTGAGGGCTTATTTTTTGTGAGGCGAGTTGTACTTTTGAATGACACCATTGGTTTTACCATGTCGTGTACTAGAAAACGGGAAAAAAAGTGCAATCCCACACTTGTTTTTTGTTTGGCTGTTTTGCTAGATTCACTAACTGCTCAAACTGACCTGCCATTATGATTCTCCAGGTCATTATGAGTTCATAGACACCAAACATGTTTAGGATCCTTTTTTATCTAAGTGGTGAAAAAAAAATCCAAACTTTGCTTAAAAAGAAAAAAAAATTGCACAATTTTCCGATACCCGTAGAGTCTTTAATTTTCGTGATCAGGGGCTGTGTGAAGGCTTATTTTTTGCGTGCGGAGCAGTTGTTTTTATTGATACCATTTTGGTGCAGATACGTTCTTTTGATCGCCCGTTATTGCATTTTAATGCAATGTCGCGGCAACAAAAAACCCCGTAATTCTGGCGTTTTGACTTTTATTCTCACTACGCCGTTTAGCGATCAGGTTAATCCTTTTTTTTATTGATAGATTGGGCGATTCTGAACGCGGCAATATCAAATATGTGTAGGTTTGATTTTTTTATTTTATTTTGAATGGGGCAAAAGAGGGGTGATTTGAACCTTTATATACACTGCTCAAAAAAATAAAGGGAACACTAAAATCCCACATACTAGATATCACTGAATTAAATATTCCAGTTGTAAATCTTTATTCACTACACAGTGGAATGTGTTGAGAACAATAAAACCTAAAAATGATCAATGTAAATCACAACTAATATCCCACGGAGGTCTGGAGTTGGAATGATGTTCAAAATCAAAGTGGAAAATTAAGTTACAGGCTGATCCAACTTCAGTGGAAATGCCTCAAGACAAGGAAATGATGTTCAGTAGTGTGTTGCCTCCACATGCCTGTATGATCTCCCTACGCCTGGGCATGGTCCTGATGAGGCGGCAGATGATCTCCAGAGGGATCTCCTCCCAGACCTGGACTAAAGCATCCGCCAACTCCTGGACAGTCTGTGGTGCAACGTAACGTTGGTGGATGGTGCGAGGGACAGTCTGTGGTGCAACGTAACGTTGGTGGATGGTGCGAGACATGATGTCCCAGATGTGTTCAATCGGATTCAGGTCTGGGGAACGGGCGGGCCAGTCTATAACTTCAATGCCTTCATCTTGCAGGAACTGCTGACACACTCCAGCCACATGAGCTCTGGCATTGTCCTGCATTAGGAGAAACCCAGGGCCAACCGCACCAGCATATGGTCTCACAAGGGGTCTGAGGATCTCATATCGGTATCTAATGGCAGTCAGGCTACCTCTGGCGAGCACATGGAGGGCTGTGTGGCCCTCCAAAGAAATGCCACCCCACACCATTACTGACCCACTGCCAAACTGGTCATGCTGAAGGATGTTGCAGGCAACAGATCGCTCTCCAGACTCTGTCATGTCTGTCACATGTGCTCAGTGTGAACCTGCTTTCATCTGTGAAGAGCACAGGGCGCCAGTGGCGAATTTGCCAATCCTGGTGTTCTGTGGCAAATGCCAAGCATCCTGCACGGTGTTGGGCTGTGAGCACAACCCCCATCTGTGGACGTCGGGCACTCATGCCATCCTCATGGAGTCAGTTTCTAACCGTTTGTGCAGACACATGCACATTTGTGGCCTGCTGGAGGTCATTTTGCAGGGCTCTGGCAGTGCTCCTCCTGTTCCTCCTTGCACAAAGGCTGAGGTAGTGGTCCTGCTGCTGGGTTGTTGCCCTCCTACGGCCCTTTCCACGTCTCCTGGTGTACTTGCCTGTCTTCTGGTAGCGCCACCAGCCTCTGGACACTACGCTGACAGACACAGCAAACCTACTTGCCACAGCTCGCACTGATGTGCCATCCTGGATGAGCTGCACTACCTGAGCCACTTGTGTGGGTTTTAGAGTCCGTCTCATGCTAAAACGAGTGTGAAAGCACAACCAACATTCAAAAGTGACCAAAACATCAGCCAGAAAGCATTGGTACTGAGATGTGGTCTGTGGTCCCCACCTGCAGAACCACTCCTTTATTGAGTGTATCTTGATAATTGCCAATAATTTCCATCTGTTTATTCCATTTGCACAACTGCATGTGAAATTGATTGTCAAACAGTGTTGCTTCCTAAGTGGACAGTTTGATTTCACGGAAGTTTGATTTACTTGGAGTTATATTCTGTTGTTTAACTGTTCCCTTTATTTTTTTGAGAAGTGTATTTTTTATTTAAACATTTTTTTTTTTTTTACTTTTGGCATGCTTCAATAGCCTCCATGGGATGCTAGAAGCTGCCATAACTCGATCGCTTCTGCTACATACAGGCGATGTTCATCTCACCCTTTTGTAGTAGAATGACAGCATTGCTATGAGCACCAACCACAGGGCATCAACAACCATAAAGGTCTCAAGGAGACCTCTGTTTGTTATGCCGACGAACCGATGACCCCCAGTCACGTGACGGGGGTCAACGTTGTGCGTATTTCCGGCCCGATGGCCGGAAGTGCGCGTTAAATGAAGCTGTCAGAGTTTGACAATGGCATTTAACTAGTTAATTCCACCCGCGCCAATTGAGGACACGTCAGCTGTTCAAAACAGCTGACATGTCCCGGCTTTGATGCGGGCTCACCGCCAGAGGCCACATCAAAGCGAGGGATGCTGGCATCGAACGTACTATTCCGTCCGAAGGCAGTAAGGGGTTAAACACCTCCAATTGTGTAAATTATTATTATTCAAAGATTCACTGATTAATACGTCGATTAAAATCAACTTTGTGTGAAAACACCTTTTAGTGCTTCTGTGCTCATCTAATGCTGAAGAGGCAAAGCTGGTTTTCACATTAACCTCAGAGAGCGCAGTTTGAGTCAGCAAGGAGTGCCACTGGTAAATCAAACAGGGGTGTCCGACCCCACTGCAAGCCCAGAAGCTGAGAGACTGGTGAATGGTGTGCTCCTGCTAAAGATTATGAAAATATCCTTTTAAAGCAAACCTGTCAGCAGGATTTGGATAAGTAAACAACAGGCAGTGTCATGTTGCCGCTGTTACAGTGAATAAAATGAAACCTGGAGTGAAGAAATCCGTCTTGTGGTTCTTGTGTAATCAGTGTCAGAAGTTTTCTGTTCATGCTTTGGGGCAGGACTGTAGGCAGAGTCTTATCTTCCTGCTCTATCCTGCTCAAGATCATAAACCAAAGGAAAACCTGCCCACAGGTCACCCCGAAGCAGAAACATGTTCCTCATCATAGAGACAGACTCTGCTTCAGGGCGGCCTGTGGGCAGGTCTCTCCTTTGTTTCTCTGGCCTAGAGCAGGAAGATAAGACTCTGCCTACAGTCCTGCCCTAGAGCACAAACAGTCTGTCTCTGATGAGGAACATGTTTGTCCTTCGCGGCAGCCTGTGTTTACACAGCCTGTTCTGCTCGTGCACTCATACTTGGCCTATCTGTATATATGTTCTGCTCGTATATCATTTCTGCTCATGAACTCATACTGGGCCTGTCTGTATATACAAAGCCTGTTCTGCTGATGCGCTCATTCTGGGCCTGTGTATACACAGCCTGTTCTGCTCATGTGCTCATTCTGGGCTCGTCTTTGTATACAGAGCCTGTTCTGCTCATGCGCTCATTCTGGGCCTGTCTGTGTATACAGAGCCTGTTCTGCTCATGCGCTCATTCTAGGCCTGTGTATACACAGCCTGTTCTGGTCATACGCTCATTCTGTGCTGTGTATACACAGCCTGTTCTGTTCATGAGCTCACTCTGGGCCTGTCTGTGTATACAGAGCCTGTTTTGCTCATGCGCTCATTCTGGGCCTGTCTGTGTATACAGAGCCTGTTTTGCTCATGCGCTCATTCTGGGCCTGTCTGTGTATACAGAGCCTGTTTTGCTCATGCGCTCACTCTGGGCCTGTCTGTGTATACAGAGCCTGTTTTGCTCATGCGCTCACTCTGGGCCTGTCTGTGTATACAGAGCCTGTTTTGCTCATGCGCTCACTCTGGGCCTGTCTGTGTATACAGAGCCTGTTTTGCTCATGCGCTCACTCTGGGCCTGTCTGTGTATACAGAGCCTGTTTTGCTCATGCGCTCACTCTGGGCCTATCTGTGTATACAGAGCCTGTTTTGCTCATGCGCTCACTCTGGGCCTGTCTGTGTATACAGAGCCTGTTTTGCTCATGCGCTCACTCTGGGCCTGTCTGTGTATACAGAGCCTGTTTTGCTCATGCGCTCACTCTGGGCCTGTCTGTGTATACAGAGCCTGTTTTGCTCATGCGCTCACTCTGGGCCTGTCTGTGTATACAGAGCCTGTTTTGCTCATGCGCTCACTCTGGGCCTGTCTGTGTATACAGAGCCTGTTTTGCTCATGCGCTCACTCTGGGCCTGTCTGTGTATACAGAGCCTGTTTTGCTCATGCGCTCACTCTGGGCCTGTCTGTGTATACAGAGCCTGTTTTGCTCATGCGCTCACTCTGGGCCTGTCTGTGTATACAGAGCCTGTTTTGCTCATGCGCTCACTCTGGGCCTGTCTGTGTATACAGAGCCTGTTTTGCTCATGCGCTCACTCTGGGCCTGTCTGTGTATACAGAGCCTGTTTTGCTCATGCGCTCACTCTGGGCCTGTCTGTGTATACAGAGCCTGTTTTGCTCATGCGCTCACTCTGGGCCTGTCTGTGTATACAGAGCCTGTTTTGCTCATGCGCTCATTCTGGGCCTGTCTGTGTATACAGAGCCTGTTTTGCTCATGCGCTCATTCTGGGCCTGTCTGTGTATACAGAGCCTGTTTTGCTCATGCGCTCATTCTGGGCCTGTCTGTGTATACAGAGCCTGTTCTGCTCATACGCTCATTCTGGGCCTGATTGCTGATTTTTTTTATATACTCTGCTGTACACATTGGGTATGTATTATTAGGCCATGTATCCTAGTCCTTGGGGACTGTTGTTCCTGGGCACGTGTCTCCTGCTATTTATTCAGCATCTCCTTTGTGGTGCCATTATTATTTCCTTCCTTACACTTGGTTTTATTGCTATCAATAAAGTATATATTTTTGTATTATACTCTGTTGGACCATGTATCATCCTTTTTTCGGTGTTAGGCTCATTCTGGGCCTGTCTGTGTGTACAGAGCCTGTTCTGCTCATACGCTCATTCTGGGCCTGTCTGTGTGTACAGAGCCTGTTTTGGTCATGCACTCATTCTGGGCCTGTGTATACACAGCCTGTTCTGTTCATGCACTCATTCTGGGTCTGTCTGTGTGTACAGAGCCTGTTCTGCTCATGCGCTCATTCTGGGCCTGTCTGTGTGTACAGAGCCTGTTCTGCTCATGCTCTCATCCTGGGCCTGTGTGTACAGAGCCTGTTCTGCTCATATGCTCATTTTGGGCCTGTCTGTGTATACACAGCCTGTTTTGGTCATGCACTCATTCTGGGTCTGTCTGTGTATACAGACCCTGTTCTGCTCATGCGCTCATTCTGGGCCTGTCTGTGTATACAGAGCCTGTTCTGCTCATGCGCTCATTCTGGGCCTGTCTGTGTGTACACAGCCTGTTCTGCTCATGCTCTCATTCTGGGCCTGTCTGTATACACAGCCTGTTTTGCTCATGCTCTCATTCTGGGCCTGTCTGTATACACAGCCTGTTTTGCTCATGCACTCATTCTGGGCCTGTCTGTGTATACAGAGCCTGTTTTGCTCATGCGCTCATTCTGGGGCTGTCCATTTATGCTCAGCATTGTGATTTGCAAGAAATAAAATATATACAGAAATGTTTGGTATTGGTGCGTTTGTGTGCTGACCCACCAAGCTATGACATAAACATGCCACTTATGCCAGTACAAAGTAGACAGAAGTACCTTTGCTCCATTCTCTCTCTATGGGACAGAGATAGGCGAATGCTGTACACTTATTTTCACCAGTACCATACAGAATTAAAGGGGCGGTGGTCCACATGCTGAACCTCCGCCCCATTAGACTTTATGGTCACAGAAA
The DNA here is from genome assembly GCF_051348905.1 of Ranitomeya variabilis. NCBI lineage: Eukaryota > Metazoa > Chordata > Amphibia > Anura > Dendrobatidae > Ranitomeya > Ranitomeya variabilis. Next base: position 504,359,295 of record NC_135235.1, read on the forward strand.
ACATCATCTCTTGTTTTTCTGGATTTGCCCAAACTTGCATTACGGGATAGCAGATGCCCTTCAGCGAGGAGATGATTGCCAGTCAGCTACATTTTGGGAACTTGGCGAGACTCCTTATACTGAGTTGCACCACTACGTCAACATGTAATTTTAGTTTAACACAGTTTATCCCAATCTCATGATATTTCTATTTGTCCTCTTACTTTATGGTATGAATACACATTCTATGACTTGATATGAAAACTAGCAGCATTTTATTTCCATGAGAAGATATATTTTCACCAGATTTACACACATAAGCATTTTATACAAAGGAACAAAATCCGTGACAGATTCCATGTGGGTGACATTGGCGGCAGAGAATAAAGGCTTTTACTAAACGCGCACCTTTATACATTGAAGTCTTGAAGGCCCACAGTCATACAGCAATATACCGACAGTGGGGGAAATAAGTACCGGTATTTGATCCCTGGCTGATTTTGTAAGTTTGCCCACTGCCAAATACATGAACAGTCTATAATTTTAAGGGTAGGTTATTTTTAACATTGAGAGATAGAATATCAAAAATAAAATCCAGAAAATCACATTGTATAAATTATATACATTTATTTGCATTTTGTAGTGATAAATAAGTATTTGATCCCCTACCAACCATTAAGAGTTCTGGCTCCTACAGACAAGTTAGATGCTCCTAATCTACTCGTTACCTGCATTAAAGACAGCTGTCTTACATAGTCATCTTTATAAAAGACTCCTGTCCACAGACTCAATTAATCAGTCAGACTCTAACCTCTACAACATGGGCAAGACCAAAGAGCTCTCGAAGGATGTCAGGGACAAGATCATGTCTTTGTCAGTGGGCAAACTTACAAAATCAGCAAGGGATTAAATACTTATTTCCCCCACTGTATACCAGCTATACATGATTAATGACATGAAAGCATTAAAGTGCTTTATCCCACAGTAACTACTAATTACATGTTATACACATTATTTCTCTCCAAATCATATTCATACATATCATCTAAAATGCACAGTAAATATGGAAAATCCCATTTATAGTAAAGTTGTTAGTTGTCCCCTTTGTATATAGAATTATTAAGGATTCATGAACAAACAGAGGCCGCATGGTGCATCCAGAATATAATTAGGGTTCATTTCTCCAGAGTTTGTTTGACAACAACTTGAGTATTTGAAGCTACAGTATGTATTTTCTGTGTGCAATACAGTACGCTGCCTCTCCATGGGACACAGACTTGTTTAGAAAAGTTTCCTAATCAGGAATCACAAATGACACACCTGATCTTCAGAATGAAAGGAAATGTGTATGAACATGAAGGGTTGTAAATTGTGCATTATCTGCTTAGTAGATTTTGTGAAAACAGGGAATATATACGTAACTGGGGCATTTCCATCTTGTAATCTACACTATGCCTCATCATTATGACCTCTGCGCCCCCCGCCGATCCAGTGAATGAAGTGAAGGGGGTTCCTTGGACATTTCCCCTGTGCAGTAGATAGGGCTATGGTGTAGCTACCTGCACTGACAGTTCTTAGCTTCACTCTTGGATCTGTGGAACTCCCACAAATCAGAAGGTTACAAGGGTTGTCCGCGATTACGACAGACACTTCTTAAATACTATCTTCTATAAAATAAAATAAAGAAACCTTATGCTCATCTCCTGTTCCAGTGATGCGGAGGTTCGTATGACATTGTTAACCATACGAGCCATTGTTAAGCCCTTCAACCAGTTAAGGGCCACTAATGAGCTGGTGTGCCCTCAGTTCCTTCAAATTCACATCAGACATCCAAAAGGGAATAAGGGAATAGAAGAAGTGCACTAGATTAATGGCTGCAGCGCCCACATGGCATAACCATGTCACATGAGTCTGGGGAGACCGAGTGCCGGTACAGTAGAGGAGTACAGGGCATTTATGGTTTACATTTGGGAATATAACAGTTAAGAAAGGGTTGTCCTATTAGCGGACAATCCCTTTCAGGTATATCACTGCAATATGCTGTAACTGTCCTTAGTGGGAAAACCCATTTAGCCTGGAGATACATTACAGCAATTCTCAAACAAGTCAAGTAACATGTCGCGTGTATTTTAGTGCTGCAAGTGTGCTGTAAAAAAAAAAAAAAACAAGAAAAAAAAAAACCCACCCAAAAACTGACAGATGGCAGAAGAGAATGATGCAAGTTGCAGACGCATTTGTCTTCCACTGTGAATCGTGCACAACTTGCAACCACAGACAGAAAACAGAACACGTCTGGATAATTTACGACTGTGTTACAAGTCACAATGCAACACCGTAGGCAATCAGTAAGTGCGACATCGCACTGCGACACATCTCCGGGTAGCCCTTGCCTTTATGTTCTTAACTAAGGATTATCCTTTGGACCATTCCAGTTCAATGCGCTATAAAAGTAGAATACTTTAGGGTTCCCGGCTAAAGGTCTGGCTGCTGTAGAACACAGAAAGCAGAAACTCTGCAACACATCCAGGATCACACACCACCATACATATATGCTACAGATAATACACCAGAAGGAGTATCTGAAAAGAACCTTCACCCCGGCTCCGGCTAAGCTCGCCTTATAAGTATGTCCGGAGCTAACCCAGACTTCGGGATCCTTAAACTTTGGCTAGACATCTTTGGTGCCCAACTGGATTATTTTAGAACATTGGCAATTGTGAAGCCATCTTTAACGATTAATTAAAAATACTCTGATTACCAAAATCAGTCCTTTAGTCTTCAGCCCCACCATGACACATCATCGCTGTACGTCAACCCTATTTTTTCCCCATGACAGAAGTTTCAAGCGACTTTGACAATCACATAAAATATGGTCGAAGGGATGAACAACGAGTGTTATATGCTGCATTCAGGTGCCATTTTAGGCATCCGGCATCCTTAGAGGGCCAATATGATAGCCATCACACAACTGTCCCTCTGATCCCAGCGGATCCCACCGGCAGCTATTCTGAATAGCTGTCTCAATGTAAGACATCAGATGTGCCCGCTATGTAAATTATACATAGTAGGGAGCTGCGGATAATGCCATTCTCCGATAAAAAAAAAAAAAAAGAACTGTGTCTTTCAAGTAATATTCACTTTAAGTGCCAGTCTTCCTTGGATCACAGCATACTAATGCAGTGATATATTCGGTTCCCGTATAGCTCTATTGTATATGTTTCTTGAGCTATACAGTTACACCCTCAGGTCTATAATGGCAGTAGTGTCAGAGTAATTGCAGTTCCTTAGTGATGGGAGTAGCTTTTCCACTAGTTACATACGATATATACTATATTTAAAATACATATAAACATCATAAAATAAATTTTCAATTGTTGTAACATAATAAAAGACCTCACTGGATAATGGAAGATTAGTAATTGTGCTTGGTATCCTCCTCAAAACTTTAGGACCACACAGACCTAGTCTGCAATTGGCAGATACAGAAGAGAATGGGGTACAAAGCCCAGCCCTCTACATACACCTGAAATGATAACAGCGAGATGAACACACAGGACTCCGATTCTCTAGGTAGCATCAAAAAGCATCTTTTATGTTCTTGAGCTGCCGAACAGCAAGGTCTACAGGAAGGTTAAACTTTAGGGTGCTGAGACGGCTGAGAACATTCAGGGCACTCTCAAAGCCGCTACTGGCCATGTAACTCCAAGGTTGGTAATGAGATTGTATCAACACGCCCGACTTACAGATGAGGTTGAGCCACGATACAAGACGCTGCTCGTTTAGTGCCACGCAGATCAGCGCCTTGAACTCAGAGTCCGCACCGCGCTTAAATGGGTCATGTTCTGTTAACACGGAGTGGATGGCAGAGAGGAGACTCTGCTTCGGGGTCACCTTATGGCTTCCTGAGACAGGGAGGGAAAAGGATTGTGAGAGCTTGCGAGCAGGAGAGTCTACAAATGCCTTTCCATTCTTCTCCTGGTAGTACTTGACAAATAGCTCCCAGGGGTGCATGGACGGCGGTGAGGCGGTGAAGACCGGGATCAGGCAGGCAATGGGTGCCAAAACCAAACTCATTCCTTGAGATGTAGTATATAGACCATGTGACATGAGGTCCCTTATAGCACTGGCCAGCTCTTTCCTGACAGCCACCGTCAACTCGTCTTTTCCTCCAATCTCCTGCATAGCAGCAAAGCTAATGACGTGATCGTGAGGTTGTTGGCGCAGTGCCAGCTGCTTCACCTTCTCCACGGACGTTTCCAACTTCTTGATTAGTGGGGTGAAGTCTCTGTTGCTTTCATCTTGATTCCAGAGGTTTTGGGGGATATGACCTGCACTGCAGCCAAACTGACTGGCTGCAAAGATCTGCAACATGGCCAGGGCCCGCCGTAACAGATGGAGTCCAGTCTCTCGAATTTGCTTGGCCTGCTCTGGATTCACTGATAAAACACAAGACATTTCTAAGAGTCAGCACAATATTTCTGTCAACATTTCAAGTTTCACAGGCAAGAAGTAAAAACATACAACCTCCCTACTGTGCAAAAGGAAAAACCTGTGGCATAAATAGACTTATTGAATCCGCAGCGCCAGACAGATTATGCTGCAGGTTCTCGCTGCGACATTTGGAGGACATCTTGTAGAAACTCAGCCACAATGCTGTGACTATTAATATTCTGATTTGTGGGGACATACCCTACATGGGAAACACATTCAAGTGCTTTGCAAGAAAACTGGGGTAAAACACTTTAAAAAGTCGCTAAATGTTTGTGCCAAAAGTTGTGTGACTTTTGGTGGTGTCACACCAGTATAAAGCAGATCTGCAGAAATGGGCAGAACTGGGGACGCTGCGCTAATCTTCTGTTGATCATCATAGGCGCATTACATACAATTTAGTGCATTTCTGCATCTAATGCAATTTTATGGGGAAAAAAATGGAAATAAAACTCTGCATACCCGCAAGAGAAATTGACATGCTGCGGATTTCAAACACGCACCGCAGGTCAGTCTATGCCTCTTGGACTAGTCATCCTAGTTACATCTCATGGTGAAACATACATGGCTGTAGTAAGGGAACCAGTGTTTGTTATACCAGCAGGTCTGCCAGTGCAGCATGCTCACCATTGGGCCGTGCATTTGGGCCAGAACTTGAGGTGTATCCTGTCGCTCCTCCGAATAGATTCTCAGATGGGCTGCCACACTCATCTATTAAAAAAAGAAAAAGGATTTAATTTACCGTAATATATTCAAGAGCTGTTACGGTAGTTATCATTGATGACTAGGAAACCATTACAAATACCCAAGTATATCATATTCCCATTTTTTTTTCTATACACAAAATTTTCTATCCCAGGGAACCCATTCTGCTAGATAGTTTCTAGGGAAGCTGACGGGGAGGAGGGGGATGCTGCTGCAGCATAATTCCCAACCTACCAACCTACCCGTGCCCTCCGCTCTGCTAATGACCTCAGGTTAGCATCCTCAATAATCAGAACCTCCCACTCCCGTCTCCAAGACTTTACACGTGCGGCGCCGATTCTTTGGAATGCACTACCTAGGTTAATACGATTAATCCCCAATCCCCACAGTTTTAAGCGTGCACTAAAAACTCATTTGTTCAGATTGGCCTACCGCCTCAACGCATTAACCTAATTATCCCTGTGTGGCCTATTAATAAAAAAACAACAACATAATCACGTTCCTTCATCATGTTCTCATACACTTTATGCAGTTAATAGCCCTCTGTGTCTGTACTGCTACACACTTAGGCAGTTAACTGGTTCATGCAGCTTTACATGAACACCCGAGCCTTACACTATGGCTGGTCCAAATAACTAAAGCAATTGTTACCATCCACCTCTTGTGTCTCCCCTTTTCCTCATAGATTGTAAGCTTGCGAGCAGGGGCCCTCATTCCTCCTGGTATCTGTTTTGAACTGTGATTTCTGTTATGCTGTAATGTCTGTTGTCTGTATAAGTCCCCTCTATAAGTTGTAAAGCGCTGCGGAATATGTTGGCGCTATATAAATAAAATTATTATTATTATTATTATTATTATTCCCTCTGTGTGTGTGTGAAACAACATGTTAGAAAGAAAGGTAACACACAGCAGAACTGTGGCGTCACACCAGAAGTAGGTCGTCCACTCGGTTCACATGGAGAAAGTAAAGGCCCCATGTACATTAGACGTTGTTAGTTTGGCTGACAGCCATCTCTCCGACTCACAGGAACCACTCTCTTGGTCTCTATGAGAGATCTGCGGACAGAGATTTATCTCCAGGGAGAACAAAAGGGCCGGCTGTTGGAATTTCAGCAGGTTTGTTCGTTTTCTTTCCATTTGTCATGGGAGAGTCGTGAGGCCCCCCATATACATCAGACTACAGTTGGTGGACCCCGACAATATCGACAGGCTCGGGTGATGTCAGTCTAGTGTGTATGGGGGCGTAATTGTGCAGGCCAAGTATTCAGTGCTCAGTGGAGGGCAGAACTCGGTCCTTATTACCCGTTGATAACACCATGATCAGATAATTATTTGCCAGTTTTCTGTTCATATCTTTACTTGGCCTCAGATATATCAATCGTGAGTCACACAAAGATATCAAACCATCTCAGAAATAAATAGGGACAGCCTTGTGCCGTATATAACAAAGTTCCACCCAGCCACACATCAAATCCATGGAGCTCTCTGACCTTACACGGCCATGACCCGCCTCGGCTCTCGACACCCCTATACACAAGAGTCTAGAGGGGAGGGAGACAAAGATGGCAGAGCACATCTGTCACATTGCACTGTTGGCATGCCACATAGGAGTGGGCACCGTATCTCTGCCTGCTGAGAAATATGGTGCAAACTACTATACGTTCAGATTATTTAATTTTAAAATACAACAAAAACATATATATTTCTGACGAGGCAGGCGAATCCCCCTTATATGCGAGTTACTACTATTAAAAACATTGACGCCGCCACTGCAGCCGCAGACCGGAGGAAGCAACAGAGACATCACCGGAACCGCAGGGGTCAGTCTTTCTTATTTTTATGTGCAGGAAACCATAGGAATTAAAAATAAATAAAACACACAACCCTTCGCAATCCTAACCAGTCACACTGAGAATTGCAGCATTTATCCTGATTTTGGCCACAGCCCCACCAGTTCTGACCTTGAATGAACTGTATGAACATCTCGAGGTCTCGGATCTGGGTCTTCAGTTGGTCCACTAGCTGTTCTTTTACCCGCGCTGGATTGACAATCTGAGCAATGGCAGCGTCCACTCTCTGGCGCAGTTCTTCAGGGGACAAGCAGCCGATATCTTCATTTATATTGACATCCAGTTTCTTTATTAACTCATCGATGATCACCTGCAAGAGGAGGACGATTTATAGCTTACAAACGTAGGGCTGTGCCAAATAAACTCTTTATACTGTGCTATTGATGACCTATCTGTAGGATTAATTTAAGATCGGCGGGAAATCAGTACGCCCCACCAGTCAGCTACAATCATCTCCTGCAAGAGCCAGATGTAAACAGCAAACAAAGCAGAACATCGCAGCTCCGTACACGGTTTGGGGGCTGCTGCTGGACACTGCAGATCAGCTAGTATTCTTTTTAAAAGGATTTGATTTGCAGCAGTCACTAACCAGTGCAGTGTAGTGTACCGCTTCATAACGTGTTTACATCTGTCTGCCACTGGTGATGATAACAAGTGTGGGCGCCAGACACCCACCGATCTTCCATCGATGATTGATGGCATCCAATAAAAAAGCTGCACATAAACAGCTGCAGATCCAATGGATTAGCTGTGGACCCTCCCACATAAATGACCAATTTCACATATGGTGACTGCAAGCTTAAAAGGAGTTATACCAAATTTGATATTATCCTCTATCTATGGGAGAGCCCCATGTGAGTGGAGCGGTGGTCGATCATGTGCACTGATGCTTCATTCATTCTTAAGGGGACTGCCGGAGATAGCAGAGGATAGCGTTCGGCTAGTCTTCAGCATTTCCATTAAGAATGAATGGAACGGAGGTGTGTACGATTGGCCACCGCTCCATTGACAGGGGGCTCTTCTGGTATTAGTGGTAGCCCCAGAGATTGGGAAGTTATCCTTTATCATATGGATAGGAATTTACTTCCAAATTTGATACAACCCCTTTAATACAAGTATAAAATGTAAAATAGGCAGGGAGTCAAAATGCAGTATACAATAAATCTGTACATATTGAATAGTCAAGAAAAAAAAACACCTACAATTTATCACAGACTACAACCTTTCAAATCTGGAAATCAAAAGAATATCAAGTGCATACAAGGTATGCATCCAGGCAAGAGAGTGGGGGAGACTACACCAAGCGTATTGTCATGCAAGGACGGCGTCCTTATTACCCCTGGGCTATGGGGTATTCCCATCTCACTGCTGCAGTGCACATTTTGATGGAGCGAAGACCACCAAGAACTGCAGCTGACAATAAATGTGGAGGCGCCCATGCATGGTCAACGTGCCATTTAAACGTAGTGCTTCAGGTCCCTGGTCGCATGATCCTCAGTGATCTGTGAGTTATCAACTTGCCATGATCGGGACAACTGATTAACGTGCAATATGCATACTGTACTGGTGGGAACAATAGAGTCCTTGCATCCACTGTCCAAGCTAGAATGTCTATCAAGAGGCTAGTCCTAATGAAGAATCGGGGGGGATGTGCGACATCTCTTGGCTAAATAGCTGGTAGATGTGGACACAATACTCACTGGCCAGCACCGCATAATGCAGATAAATGAGAATCATCATTACATCACTATACATTAATTATGGGCTTTTGGGGGGTAAATGTGGGGTGTATGGCGACCTCTCTACAAGACGTTGATATTCTCTTTACCATTTTATATACAAGTATTGCACTAATTTATAGATCATGTCAGATCTGCAGAGCCACTTACCCGCTGTCTCTCCATGACCATAGATTGGGGTAGGGAGTCATAATTTCCCTCTTGGTATGCAAATGTCTCCAGATCATCGAGCTGTGTCTTGAGCTGCACGATCAGTTCTCGCTGCTTCTCCCTCTGCGCCTCAATACGTTCCCTCTTCTCCCAATCACTCTGCAGGATAAACATGAAGGAGAAGGATCTTTATATCAAATGGCTGCAACATGGCAATTCAGTAGACTCTAAGACAAATTTATGCCGATCTTGCCCATCCACCCGAATGAAAGCAACATATATAACCCATGGATACGGGAGTGTATGGAATCGCAAGCCCCATTCCATCGGCCAATGACGGTGGTTTACAGCCGCTGTATAAGAGCGGAAGTAATGCCTCTTCCCTACCGGCATCTCTTCTTTCGATTAGCCTGCCTGGCGTCACGTGTATTATGCTGCAACGATGACTTTGCACCAGGCTGGCTACTCGGAGGAAGCCACCACAAGACCACTGTCGTAGCCGATGCCGAGGGACAAGTGATAACATTCACACCGACTCTAATCATCTCTACTGTGAATATCTACAATGTGCAGGAATATTTGGGGTTAATGTTTCTCCTTGTGGAGACCATCAGCTGGTATAGTGAGTCTTATAGACTAGTTAATGACAGTGCCACCAATGGGAAATAGCTACCCTATAAGTCAATGTTTGATCACCCATGTCTACCCCATCCGAAAGAGACTCTGATCTGCAACTATTTTGTGGTTCTTGTCGCTCAGCAGGATCCTGGTTGGCAATGTGAGAGGCCGTTGATGTGGGTCTTAGGGGAGAGGTATTGTTTCTGCTTGTATAGGGAGACCTATAAGCATGGCAAGACTACCTGGGGAAAAAGACGTACAAATTAGGTTCTCAACCATCTCTGCGCTGATGAGGGGCAAAAATGCTGAAAGAGACTTCTACAGATGTGTGCCTCTGACTTATGTCCTTTGTCATCCTTAAAAAAAAGACACCATAAACTCCGATAATTGCTGTTTTGCATGGAGTATAAAATCCTCCCTCCTGGATCCTATAAGATCTAGTAGAGTATGTCTATATAGGAAAAGGTGGATCACAACGAGAGATGAGGAAACCATACTGTAAAGTTAGCGGAGAGAGGAAGAGATGGTTTTGGTGGGCGGAAGATCGACACAATCTCAAAATTGAAAACCTACAGTAAGTTTCAAGATCCCAAATTTTCCACTACACGTTTTGATGTGGATCTACAGCACAACTACAACATAACAGGCATGTGGGACATGGGGATTTTCTGTTGATGTTACCCTTACAAAGACTAAGATCTGCTGTGAAAAGCAGCTGTATAGATTGTCGTGCTGTAAATTTTGAATCCACAGCATGAGCCATAATACACGCCTCATGTCAGTGTTCTCCAACTCCGGTCCTCAAGAGCCACCAACGGGTCATGTCTTCAGGATTCCCTTAGTAGGGCCCAGATGGTGGAATTATTGCCTATGCTGTACTAAGGAAATCCTGAAAACATGACCTGTTGTGGCTCTTGAGGACCGGAGTTGGGGAGCATTGCCGTATGTGAACATGCCCCAAGTCTTTGTGCGGAGATGCCATTGAAAATAACAATCTAACGATGGATCAGAAAGGAGACGGCGTTATGCATTGATACATGATTGACACAACAGACTGATACATGACACTCACCAGATCCTGTGCGGGGAAAGCATGAAAAAGAAAAGAAAGAGGACAGTTTCCATTAATGGTCAGAAGTAGAAGCAGAACAGGTTTGACATGATGGTAGCAGAGCCGGGCGTGGTATTTGCTTAATGTCATTAGGCATTGCTGGGAGCCAGTCATTCTGATATCTCAGCACATGGCTGCCCTTGCATTTACCCTGCCCATGCTCGAAAACCCAAACACTTCCTTAGGGAATATTTCGATCCTACTTTCTACAAGGATTTCTTCCTACGTTGTATAATAAAAAGTCATTGTGCAATTTACTGCTTATTGAAATTTGCAGCCGGTCTTGAGATATTATCAATTTTATTTTGTTTACAACTCATTGTCTTGGATACCGACCACTACTGCTATTCAGCAGAACATGCACAGTGCTTACAAGCTCCTTTTTATTGAGCTTGAAAGCACTGTTTAAGGTAGCCAGGACTACTGACTGCCTAATTTCAGCCAGATTTAGTGCAGTTCTGACAAGCAATACAACAGCGGTGATCGGTCTAGGCCACAAGTTGTAAAGGAAAATAAAAAATTGTTAAAATCTCAGGAACGGAAGTTTTAATATACAGCAAATTGCAAAAGGGATTGTTTTTACAAGCTCTATCCATCTATGAAGATGGGAATAACCCTGTCCGTCCACAGAAGGGACTGGGATCAGTATCGGGGTCTTCAGTTTGTCAGACTGGGGACTTTATAGAGCATTGTCTATGGCAGTGCCAAAGATGGTCCAGCACGGCGCTCAGCTATAGTCTCCACTGACAGACGATGAATGAGTGCGGGGCACACACGGATCGGCCTCACCACTAAACTGCCTGCGCAGGAGGTAGAGCGACCATTACAGGATAGGTGCTATTTATGGACGCCCTTTCATTTGGCAGCACCCACAATGGCGACTGGCTGTAGTGTTCCACTATTGTACTGTTACACGGAAGTATGAGATTACATACACACAAATTCCACTTCTAGGTGCAGCTTTCGTTATTGATGAGAGATGCAGGGTCGGAGCATTCACCGGCACTAGTGATGAGAGAACGTCCTGCCCAGAGGTCTATCCACCGATGTCCCAAACACTACACATTAAGGGGGTTGTCAGATGCCCAGTTACTGCATGCGGACATTATAAAGGGGGATCCTCCACCCAGCACCCCACCTCTGAACTACAGCACCAAAAGGAACTCTAGCAGACTCGGTCTGATCAATTACTCTCCTCCTGTTTTTATGAGATTTCCTAATTATTGGGGAACAGAGGGAATTGGTATTCTGGATTTCCACATGGCCAATAACACAGGAGTCTGGCACCAGCCCCTCTAGCTGAAATAAACACGCAGCTTGCATGGTTATCTTCGAGGCGAGGAAACGGCTGTCGGCCAAATGGTCCATTTTACGTGATCCTCCAGATACAACATTTATAATGTATAAGCGCTAACCATGCGGACGTATGGCAAATTGGGAATCAGATATTATAATGCAGGGATTAGGAGCAAAAGATTCCTTTAAACTATTGAGCGCTTGCAGATAACAGAGTTTTAGGCCACATTGAACTTTTAGTCAGTGTTTTACCTCAGTATTTGTAAGCCAAAACCAGGAGCGGAAAAGTATAAAAGAAACACGTCACCAGGTTTGTTGGGTTTTTTTTGCTCACTCCCGCTTTTGGCTTACAAGTACTGAGGTAAAATACTGACCAAATACTGAGGTAAAATACTGACCAAATACTGTACGTGTGAACGTGGCCTTACCTAGTGATATCTTCAAGTAACATGGAAGTACATTACGTGCACACAGATTACCCCAAACTGCAGAGAGGAATAATCCAATTGCACAAAGCGTTGTATAGACCAGGCCTGATATGTGGATAAGGATGAGATCTCCAATAATCCCAGCTTGAGACATACAGCCAAAAAGATCCACATCTTGAATTCTATGCTAAAAGCTCTACAACTCAAATAATGCTCCACATCTTCTGTAATCCCAGCCTAATTCACGCACATGACGAGAGCCCCATATCCCATATAATCCCAGGTTGATACATGTACAGGGTGAATGGGCTTCATCGCCTATAATCCAAGACTAAAAGCTCCACATCTCCTATAATCCCCGGCTGATGCATGCACAGGATGACAGCTCCAGATCTCATACTTCACTGATGTCCATTGATGGTCACCTAGATGTAATGGACTGGAGAAGTCCAGAACTCATCAGAAAGCTGAAATAAATGATTTTCAGAAAAATGTCTGGTGATTGCTATTCAGGCAATTCTCTGACGTGTCCTTCACAGTCAGTCTCCGTTCACACATCCGCTCGGACAGTCCGTTTTATTTTCCGTGGTATCACACATACAAATGAGATCAGAGCCTCCAGGGGATCATTACAAGCTCTGTCTGGTGTTTGTCTTTAGAACAAAGTAAAAAGGTCTCCAATCAAAACCATTTACTTCTATTCCAAAACAGTAGACCCCATAACTGAGCCCCTCGGCTTCTGTTTGTAGAACTGATGCAATGGAAACTAGAAGTGACAAACTACAGAGGCGAGTCTTCCTTACACTGACCTAGGCAGGCGGCCATCACCAGTGACCGCTCCGTACTGCTGCCATACAGGATAAGGCTGCCGTCACACTAGCAGTATTTGGTCAGTATTTTACATCAGTATTTGTAAGCCAAAACCAGGAGAGGAACAAATAGAGGAAAAGTATAATAGAAATATACGCACCACTTCTGTATTTATCACCCACTCCTGGTTTTGGCTTACAAATACTGATGTAAAATACTGACCAAATACTGACAGTGTGACGGCAGCCTCATAGTTATAACTAGTGATGAGCGAATATACTCGTTACTCAAGATTTCCCGAGCACGCTCAGGTGACCTCCGAGTATTTAGTGCTCAGAGATTTAGTTTTCATCACCGCAGCTGAATGATTTACATCTGTTAGCCAGCATAAGTACATGTGAGGGTTGCCTGGTTGCTAGGGAATCCCCACATGTAATTAATCTGGCTAACAGATGTAAATCATTCAGCAGCAGCGATGAAACTAAATCTCTGAGCACTAAATACTCGGAGGTCACCTGAGCGTGCTCGGGAAATCTTGAGTAACGAGTATATTCGCTCATCACTAGTTATAACTCATTATTGGGGTGATCGCATGAAGTTGGCAGGGTGGTCCGCACATCCGGGGCCATCAGCTCTCAGCCCCCTAGACGCTGCCTCTGGGGGTCCGTGTAAGGCACCAGGGCTCTCGGGGGCCCATCCAGGCGGTTCTGCCCTAACAGGACCTGAGTGGCGGACACAGACAGAACAACACATGGGCCCTCCCGGACCCTGGCACCGATCACACCGGCCCGGGCAGCCATACAGGAGGCGGCCAGCAGCACTCACCGACTCGTCCAGGCCCGGAGCCCCGCGCACCCCCTGCACATACGGGCAGCCCTTGAAGGCGAAGTCCTCCAGCTCCGCCAGCAGCCGCTCCTTCTCGCCGCCCTCCGCCCGCACGATCTGCTTCAGCCGGAACTGCACCTGGGCGAAGTGCGAGGTGAGGGCGAGCAGGGACGAGTTCAGCAGCTCCTGCTCCTCCTCCAGCCGCCGCAGCTTCTCCCCCATCTCCTGGGACACGGAGCCGGAGCGCAGGCGGCCTGTCCCCGGGGTCTCCGCAGCCCCTGCCTTCACAGCCGGCCGGTCAGCCTCCTCCGCCACCGCCCCCACCGGAGCCCAGCGCTCCCCCGCCAACAGCTCCCCATCGGACACTGACAGCTCGTCGGCGGACATGGCGATGTGTCAGTCCCAGCTGGAGCTAGGCCGCCATAGTAGAATGCTGACGTCAGCCTCGCCCGCTGACAGATGTCTGTTGCCATGGAGAAGTGACGCGGAAGAACCTTCCTGTTCCTGACAATTAAAGGGACCGCGCTGGTTTTGTGGTGACGTCAATGCCTGGCTGTGTAGGGGCCATGGAGCCCCCTTAGCCCATCACAGGGGAGTCTGAATGCCAACAAGCCGTTTTCCTAAGGCAATGGCAGCATTTGTCCTGGTGAACACACAGCTACAGCTCTGGTGGGTGGAACAGCACGGCCTGTCATGCCATGGAGCAGCAGAAGTATATACCTGCATGACTGTCATACCCATATACCGTATACCTCTTATGTAGGGTCACCGTCATCGAGGGGGAATTCCTAAAATACCAAGTTAGTCCCTAGGATAGGATAAGGATGACCACCGGGCAGAGGTGTATCTAGCCTTTTGGCGCCCCCCGAACCTCCCCCATTTGAACCTTAACTCTGTTGAAACTGTATGACCAAGCCAAGGTACATTCCTGAATCCCCATAATGTTAAAATAGATACCAATAAAAGTAAAATTAATTGAGACATCAGTAGGTAAAAAGTGTTTTTAAATATCCATATTGAATCATGAGCTCCATATAATCCTGCATAAAGGTTAATAATGGCCCCATAAGATGCTCCATAAAGATATTTGTGCCATATAGTGCTGCATAAACGTTATTTATGGCCCCATAAGATGCTCCATACAGACACTTGCCCCATTATAGTGCTGCACAAATGTTATGGCCCCATAGATGCTCCATACAGACACTTGCCCCGTTATAGTGCTGCACAAAGGTTATGGCCCCATATAGTGCTGCACAAACATTATGGCCCCATATAGTGCTGCCCAAATGTTATGGCCCCATATAGTGCTGCACAAACATTATGGCCCCCATATAGTGCTGCACAAACGTTATGGCCCCATAAGATGCCCCATACAGACACTTGCCCCATTTGCTGTTGCTGCGATAAATAAAAAAAAAATCACATACTCACCTCTCCGTCGCCCAGGCCCCCGACACTTTCAATATTCACCTGCTCCTCGTTCCAGCCGCCGCTCCATCTTCAGCACTGACGTTCAGGCAGAGGGCGCGCACTAACTACGTCACCGCGCCCTCTGACCTTAGCGTCACTGCTGAAAATGGAGCGGCGCCTGAACGAGGAGCAGGTGAATATCGCGCTGCGCTCCCCTCCCCGTTATACTCACCTGCTCCTGGCGCGGTACAGTCCCTGCTTCCCCGGCACCAGCAGCTTCTTCCTTTACTGAGCGGCACCATTACTGCTCATTACAATAATGAATATGCGGCTCCACCCCTATGGGAGGTGGAGCCGCATATTCATTACTGTAATGAGCGGTACCATGTGACCGCTCAGTACAGGACGAGGAGCCTCCTTGGACCGCCGCATCATCAGGCGGCCCGCTGGCGCCCCCCTGTCGGCTGCGCCCGGGGCACATGCCCCGGCTGCCCCCCCCCCCCCTGGATACACCACTGCCACCGGGGTCAGATTGCTGGGATCCCCAGTCCTGTCCTGAATCCTGTCGTGTCTGCTGAGATCCCCCCTCCATTCATTGTATATGGGACTGCTGGGATATTCCGGGTGCTGTAGTCTGCTTTCTCCGGCAGTCCCCCATAGATATTAAATGATCAACCGTGCTCGATCTCCCCTCCATTCATTGTATATGAGACTGCTGGGATATTCCGGGTGCAAATTTGGGCTTATTCAGTTTAGAAAAACGAAGGCTTAGGTGCAATGTTATCACAATGTAGAAATATATGAGGGGACAGTACAGAGATCTTTCTAATGATCTTTTTACGCTTAGGTCTGCGACTGGGACAAAGGGCATCCTGTACATCTAGAGGAAAGAAGGTTTAATCATAATCACAGACGCAGATTCTTTACAGTAAGAGCAGTGAGACCATGGAGCCACATAATGGTATAATGGGTGCTTCAATAAAAAGTGATAGGAGGGCCTGAATGCCTTTCTTGAAGATTCAACATTTTTGTTGATAAGCTGGAGGGATTTGTTCTAATTGCCATATTTGCACGTGGTGAGCAAAAATTATGGACATGTGAACGGCCCTAAAAACTATGATTGGTACATGTTCTATCGTTGAAAACCCTGGAAAGGAGACGTCCATGAAAAACGGATGTCTGAATTATGCCTTAGGCTCTATGCACAAGTAGCCTATTACCTGTGGATATTATCTGCATATTCTCATGCAATGCGAATATTCAAATGGTGCTAAACAACATGCGATCAAAAAACGCACTAAGCATGTTTGTTTACGCCGCAGCTACATGTAGTCAGTTGCACATGTTTTTTGACCACCTTAATCGTGTCATGATGACGTCACAACTGCGCTGTGTAGACCTACCATTATTGGTGCAGGGCAGCAGCTTAGGCCAGTTTTCAGAGATCCGTAATACATGCGCCAGCCATGGGTCTCCTGTCCTAAATTCGACATCCTGATACTTGGGTCAGGAGATCCAGGCCAGCAAGGGATCTCGTACTCAGGCCATGAAACATGGATGAGTGAATCTGGCCGCCAAATTCCAGAATGCAAATTGTAGGGATGTGGACAATCTTACCCTGTTCTTCCCCCTGAAGGCAACAGCTGCACTTTGTGCAGGGCTGGCTCCAAGTTTTCGTGGGCCTCGGATGAAAGAGTTTCAATTGGCCCTTTTAACACATACCACAATTCATGATGCACCGATAAGAAATATAGGTAATAATAATAATTTTTATTTATATAGCGCCAACATATTCCGCAGCACTTTACAATTTAGCGGGGACATGTACAGACAATAAATTCAATCCAAGTTAAGACAATTTAAGCAGTGACATTAGGGGTGAGGTCCCTGCTCACAAGCTTACAGTCTACAAGGAAATGGGGGGGGACACAATAGGTGAAAAGTGCTTGTTATTTCAGGTCTGGCAATTATAGTAAATAGGGATTTTCATATAGCTGCAAGGTATAGTACAATGCAAAGATTTCACTGCAGACATATCATTTTAGACTGGACAGTATAGTCCTCGATACAGTATTATGGGCACCACACAGTGCTCCATACAGTATTATAGGCCCCATATATTGCTCCATACAGAATTATGGGCCCCACATAGTCCTCCATACAGTATTATGGGCTTCATGTATTGCTCCATACAGTATAATGGGCCCATATATTGCTCCATGCAGTATAGTAGGCCCTATATATCAGGTTTTAGGAACACTCCAAGGAGGAGTCACGCGAGAGAAGAGCTTGGCTCCTACCTTTCAAAGGCCAATCATGCTGCAGGCCTCAGCTTGGACACCCTTCTCTGAATTCATGCAGATCGACCAGGTGAAGCTGGCCAAGCATTGTCAGGAGGTCCATTGTGTCGAGGGGAGGTGTTTTTATTGCGGCAGTACCGAACATTTAATCCACTCCTGCCCTGAAAATACGGGAAACTCCAGAGTCTATTGTTGGAGAGGCTACCCTGGGCGAAGACCACTCCCCTCCTTTGCTGACTTTGTCAGTATCCCTTTCCTGTGGCAACATCCGTTTTGTCGAATCAGCCTATTTTGACTCATTAATTCAACAGGCCATTGTGGAGCAGTATCAAATCCCAATCCAACATCTACAGAATCCGTTGGTGGTATCGTCCGTCGATAGGAGACCTCTATCTGGGGCCTTTTCTAAGAATGCAAAACTTTGGGTCAGAATGTTGCACTTTATACTGTCTGGTTTGTCCCATCCACTGCTCCTGGTCCTACCATGGCTACAAAAACATGATCGGAGATCTGGAGATGTACTCCTTTGGGGCACGGCCTGTTACAATAGATGCCTTGTCCCCATTCGTCCTGCCATAACTTCGGTTACTCCAAATTTCTGTCTTCGATAAAAAGGAGGCAGAGACGCTACCACCACACAGGCCGTACGATTGCCCTATAGATCTCCTTCCTCCACTAGGCCATACCTACCCGCTGTCCTGGGCTGAGACCCAAGCCATGTCCGAATATATCAAGAAGAACCTAGCCAGGAGATTTATCTGGAATTCTACCTCCCCTTCTGGAGCCGGTTTCTTCCTTGTAAAGAAAAAGGACTGTTCACTTAGTCCTTATAAAATAAATATCAGCTGCCTCTCATATCAGAGCTGTTTGATTGTCTCAAAGGGTCCAGAGTCTTTGCCAAACTTGACCTGCGGGGGTTGGTGGGGTGGGGTCAGTATAACTTGATCTGAATACTCCAAGGGGAAGAATGGAAGACTGCCACAGGAGGGATGTCTGCCACAGGAGAGATGTCTGTCAGGTACTGCAGAGACTGAAGAAGAATCATTTGTATGCCAAGTTTGAAAAATGTGTTTTCAAGCAAACATCTCTTCCGTTCCTTGGGCACATAATCTATTAGACAGGACAAAGGATGGACCCCGAGAAAGTATTCGCTGTTCTGAAGTGACCTCGTCCTGACGGTCTGAAGGCAATCCAGTGGTTCTTTGGATTTGCCAATTATTATCGCTGATTCATCCTGCATTTCTCCTCTTTGACTGCTGCATTCTCTGCTCTGACCCGCATGGGTGCTAACCCCGGGGTGTGGAATCCAGAAACTGAAAGCACCTTTGTTTCCTTAAAACAGGCCTTTGCATCCGCTCCAGTGCTTCACCGACTGGATAACAACAAACTGCTCTTTTTGGAGGTGGATGCCTCCTCTTCCATATCCACATTTGTTTGTAGGGCAATTGGCCTACTCTTTCCTTCATTTACCTTCCTTTTGCAGCCCCTAGCCCTGACTATGACCATTTTGGAACCACTGTGCTGGAGCCCAAGGAAGACCTGGAGAAGCGTGACTAGGAGCCTCCACTAATCTGACCAGGGATACACAGCAGCATACGACACCGAGATCTGAGGCGAGACAAGGAAGGTGGTACAGGTACTACTACAGGACTGTACTTGGGTAGGTGGCAGGTGACCCCCCTAGGAACAGGTAGCTGAGTCGGCCCAAGGGAATGTCCGACAGATGCAGGCAGACGGAGTAAGAGGACAGGAAACACGGATGCAGACTGGACTGGCTAACAGAGAGATGGGAATTAGCAAGTGCACTAGGTGACATAAAGTTGAGCACTGGCAGGTGCAATGGGTCCGGCTGACATAGAGCTGAGCACTGGCAGGTGCAGTGGAAGCGCCTAATGTTGAGACGAACACTGGCAGGTGCAGCCAGACTGGCTAGCATTGAAATGAGAACTGTCGGGTGCAGCGGGACCGACTGACGTTGACATGAGCACTGGCATATGCAGTGGGATTGGCTGACATTGAGATAAGTGGATCGCCCCCATGGGGCTGTGGGGTACTCGGTACCGGGTCCTGTGGTTCACAGGGGGATGTCTGGCTGGCTGGCCCGGTCCGTGGCCCTGGGACGTCCATGTAAAAGGGAAAGGTCTTTAAAGGGATAGAGTTTGTGTTCATGACGCCACCTGTGTTATTCGGTCAGGGTGACCGATGCTGCTTTAAGGGGTCCGCTGGGGTGATGTTATGGCAGCTACAGTCATATGAAAAAGTTTGGGCACCCCTATTAATCTTAAGCTTAAAGTTTTATAAAAATTGTTTTTTTTGCAACAGCTATTTCAGTTTCATATATCTAATAACTGTTGGACACAGTAATGTTTCTGCCTTGAAATGAGGTTTATTGTACTAACAGAAAATGTTCAATCTGCATTC